>NC_089195.1:5146527-5453027 GCF_963930695.1 Labrus bergylta | reverse complement strand
AACTGGTCTTTTCACAATCAGAGGACTAAAGCGGAATGACTCTGGTGTTTATAGTATTGACCCTAAAAAAGGATTTAGTTCCAAAAGAAGTCATAAACTCAGTGTATATGGTAAGTAACATTTACTTTTCCAGTGTAGAACAGTCTATTGGTGGTAAAATGTATTTATTAGCATGCTAGCCCCATTGGCTAGCACTGTCAACTCAAGGGTTTAAAACAGAATTGTAAAGGGTATAGTCAGATATCTACTGGTTGTTGAAGTCTAAATCTATTTTAAAATAAGGATTTTCTGCTGAACAGTGAAGTTAACATATAAACAGTGCAGACACCAAGCAGCTGAGTCTTGGGAATTATAATAGCACATACATTTAGATTGTCTCTGTTTGTGTTATACTCTGTTTTCTGTGTATGAATGTTTTTTGGTGGGACTTGTCTGTTTGGACAGTAGCGGTGCTGTGGAAAAGAATTTCCCCTTGGGGACAATGAAGTACAAGTACAACGTCAATTATTGATAAATATTGATTGGAAATGACTTGAATAATTATTTTCTAATTTTTGGATTGTTCATTCAGCACATGAATTATCAACATTCATGTCCTCCTACAGACTCGTGTCTGACTTGGAAGGTTCTTTTAACAGCAAAAGGACCCGAAAGCAGATGGTAAAAAGCAGAACATTGCATGAAAGGATTTTCTCTACATAAGAAAATGTACAGGCAGGAATACTGATAACAGGTGAGGTAAGAAAGCAGGCAGGTCCACATTTAAGTTTTAAAAACTCAAAGGGAAGAATAAAAAACAATAAAGCAACATAAATAACAGGGGAGAAAATAGTCAATGTTCCACTATAATTGCATTGAGGCTGATTTTAGAAGTGAATACAGGTGAGCAGAGAAGGTCAGTCAACCAAAGAAGTGATAAGAAGTCAAAACAGGTGTGTAGAGGTGTGTTAGGAGAAGTCCGAGAGGTTGAGGATAAGGAGGACAGTGATGGACAGCGTCATAGTGTAAAAGATCTAAACAGCCTCACAATAGAACTCTTGTTTTGTTATCTCTTGGACACATTACTCAACATAAACTTGAGTTGTTCACTTTACATTATGTCAATCTTCAGTTTTAGAGGTTCATGAAAATCACCCAAACCTGTTGTAGCAGCTACATTTGTTTGGTTAAATGAAGCGTGGGAGTTTCAGTATTACTAATCAGGAAACAGTTGCACCTGGGAGGCAAGTTAACAATCATAAAAGATGTTGCATTATAAGTAAAGGGGAACTTCTTAGTGTCCGGCTCTCAAGTGCCTCTCAAATAGGGTGTGGTGAGCGCTCTCAGAACCGTTCACTGTCATGGTTTTGCACAGCGAGAAAGCATATCTGCGTCAAGCTGAGCACAGCGGTCAAGTTTGCTGAGAATTACCTGCTGCGTTCTCACATCAGTTCAACCTGACTTCATATGGAAACATTTAGGCTACAAGGGGGTTTCTTCAAGTGTGAAAGCCCCATTAGTGGTTGTTAAGTGAAGCTCTTCCTGCCAATTGGTGTAAACACTCCCCCACCCCCATCGGGTGCGCTCAAGGCAAAAAATGTAAACAATTTTCCGATCAGGAACCTCCTTAAATCCTGAAGAGTTCGAGCAAAATGATTGTTAACTTAGTGAGAACATTGGCAAGTGAACACAATCAGGAAAATCCACCAGAAATATAATACATTTAATTAAAAAGCCAAAACCAAAGACTTACATTTCAAATGATGTAGATTCTTAGCATCTTGTATTGTAGGCTACAGTTAATGAAGTTATAACATTAAATCCCCCAGAATATGTTATTCTGTTGACTCATATAACTATGATCGTATATTGAAGTGTAGCGTGCTCAGTCTAAATGTTAATTATATTTTCTTATTTAACTCTCCATTGCTTTCTTCTCCAGAGTCTGTAGCAGCTCCTGCAGTGGAAGCTGTGAACGTGAGCGCAGAGAGCTGCTCCTTTCTGTGTTTGGTGAAAAAGACTGAAGAGACGACTCTGCTGTGGTACAAAGACGAGGAAATAATCAACCAGAGCAGCTCTGCTCTCTCACTGCCTCTCACTGTACACAGACATGATGTCACATCATCTTATAGATGTGTGGCAGCCAACCCTGCTGAAAATAAGACTCTTCATGTCGATGTTAGGAACATCTGTGTGGGACTTAACTCAGGCAGCAAGAGTGACCCCAACACTGGACGCTGTAAGACTTATTTTAACTCCCACATAATAGCTGTCACCTGTTCTACTTTTTTATCATGAATGTTTTGTGTTGACAGATATGATCATAATTCCTATCGTGTTGGCCGTGATTGTTGTACTTGTTGCCCTGTTCATCAGATGGTTTGTCCTCAAACACAAGAAGTCAACCATACAAACACAAGGCAGGTATACGTTTTCATTATCTTTGCCTAAAAACATGTAGGAATTACATTTATGCATCTATTTTTACAGATTTTTCGAAATATTTTGGTAACCTTGTCAAAACGTATACTTTATTTTAGAGTTCTCCTACTGAGTGTATATTTGATTATGATTGGCTGCAGGGCCACAATAACGTCTAACAAAGTGGAAGCCTTTAAAAAAGAACATCATGCAGCTTTAGAATAAACCACGAGGTCTGAAGCTTAGAGACACTAATTAAGGTCTGTGAGTCAACAACATTAAAGGTAGTGACAGCAGGTTCTACACAAAAGCAAAGGTGATGATTTTTTTGTTTATACAAAGACAACAAGGTTTATAACTAGTCAGTTCTATGTCTCTAGAAATTCTAACAAAAATAACTTCCCAATTAACAAGTGAAATTATCAAACTCAACACAGTTGATGTAATCTTTTAACACGGGGGGGGGGGGGCATAAATGAAAACACAAAATTAGGTTAAAAATTAGCTCAAATAAATGAATTCATCAAACTGATAAACCTAAAAGAATAACTCACTTTAGACGATCTTGACAGGCAAAGGAGAACATGTCTGGTTGAAGCAGAATGAGCTTAAAGCTCTCCTGCTGTTTATAAGAGCTCTGATTGAGCTCAACTGTCTTATTGATTCCAGCCAGCAGTTGGGTGCATGTTTCTTTTTATGGTTTCTCCTCCCAGAGCTCAAAAGGGTAATCGAAGAAATGACAGATTTCAACAAGGAAGTTTTCCTCAACAATATGCATGCAATAGTTGTAAGTCGGGATCTGTTCACCAAAGAGATGAACACAGCATTAGACTGCTCATTTATCAAAGTGTTTTTCTGTAAATCTCTTTAAAAACTCTAAAAGAATGTGTTTCTTCTTGACTCCTAAAAGATCAAATGATGATGTTGATAAGATGTCTGTATTAAGACATGATTTGTGTTTAAACATCAGCAAACTGTTCTTTTATTCTTTGTTCTAATGACATTTTTTCCGTTATTTGTTACAAATCTTCAGCGGTTTTTGTTTTAATAAATTCAAATGTCACCTCACATCTCTAACTGTTTGTTTCTCTGTATGTTCAGTGAATAGATACTCTGACGTGGTGTACTCATATGTCCATATAAACGCAGACAGATGCAGCCAGGTTAGTACAAACACACACTCTGGGTGGTAAGACGGTTAAATGGTAAGATGCAAAGCAACGTTAGCATTGACATGTCTGTTTGAATCAACCTCCCACAAAGTAAATATATCATTTCTGCATAACTCACTTTGCATGTGATGTCAAACATGTCTTTAATAATAATAATAATAATAATACATTTAATTTGTAACACACTTTATATTTTTGCAAAAAAAATCTCAAATTGTTACAGGAAAAAAAGAAAAGAAATAGAAACAAATTTAATCAGCTAAGCAACTAACGAAACTAAAAGCACAAGCAGAAGGCTTTGTTAAAAAGGTGGGTTTTTAGGGACCTTTTAAAAGCGTCAGCAGACTGTGGAGCCCTCAGCTGCTTGGGGAGAGCGTTCCACAGACTGGGAGCAGAGGAGCAGAGGAGCAGAAGGCCCGGTCACCCATGGTGTGGAGTTTAGTCCTGGGGGGATAGAGGGCGTTGGTGTTTCCAGAGCAGAGACTTTGTGTGGAGGATTGTGGGGTGAGGAGTTCTTTGAGATAGAGGGGGGCATTTCCATGGGTGCACTGGTAGGTGAGAAGGGTGACTTTGTATTGAATCCTGAATGAAATAGGGAGCCAGTGTAGTGACTGAAGGATGGGTGTGATGTGTTCATATTTACGCACCCTCAGCAGGACCCTAGCAGCGCTGTTCTGGACATGTTGGAGCTTCTGGAAGCTCTTGCTAGGGATCCTGATGAGGAGTGCGTTGCAGTAGTCCAGCCTGGAGGAGACAAAGGCGTGGACGAGTTTCTAAGCATCTGACAGGGAGAGTGTAGGGCGGAGTTTGGCAATGTTTCTGAGGTGGTAGAATGAGTTTTTGCACAGATGTTTAATGTGGGCTTCAAAGTTCAGTTTAGGGTCCATTTTGAAGCCGAGGTTTGTGACGGTTGGAGAGAGGTGGATGACTTGGCCAGAAAAGGTGATGGTGGTTATGGGAGATGAACTGATCTGGTGAGGGGTGCCAAGTAGAATCGCTTCTGTTTTGGAGCTGTTTAATTTGAGAAAGTTGTTCTTCATCCACGACTCTATCTCCTCCAGGCAGGTGGTGGCAGGGGTGCAGAGGGGGTTTGATTTGTTTTTAGGTATATTTGAGTGTCATCAGCATAACAATGGAATGAAATTCCATGTTGGCTGATGACGCGGCCAAGGGGTAGCACGTAGATATTGAACAGGGTGGGGCCGAGGACTGATCCTTGAGGGACACCGCAGGTGACAAGGTGAGTCCGGGATTTTTTGTCTCCAAGTGAGGCATGTTCGGTTCTTCCAGTGAGGTATGAACAGAACCAGTCTAGGGCTGAGTCAGAAAGACCAATGACAGAGTGAAGGCGGTTGAGGAGGATGGCGTGATCGATGCTGTCAAATGCTGCTGTCAGATCGAGGAGAACGAGGAGAGATGGAGAACCAGCGTCAGCTGCCATCAGCACGTCATTTGTGACCCTGACCAGAGCTGTTTCTCTACTGTGGGCAGAGCGGAAACCAGACTGAAATTTCTCAAATAGTTTGTTGTGTTGTCTTTAATGTGTTTATCTTTATCCTCTTCAGTGGAAGCTGGCTGCATGCAAACTATGTCTACATATCTGCCAGACATGATTAGTTAGGCTATTCTAATGCAACTATGACTCGGATGTGTGGCAATTCAGATATTTTTTGCACCAGCAATACTTCATAATGTCGTAACACAAGAGGTCACATGAGGCACTGTGTGAAGTGAAATGGTCCTGTGTATGCCAGAGTTCCAATGTTTCCTTCTTTGTGTGTTTAGACTCTGCAATGTCTAAGTACTTGTGGCATGTTTGCTGTTTATCATTCGCCTCTGAATGTATTGTGGAAGTGGCTCCTTTTCTGAATTTGCAGCACGATTCTAAGAAAATTATTTTTGGGCTGAGTAGCTCATAGATGTACAGGCCTGAACCAAGAAGTCAAGACAGACAGTTTAAAAATGCCAGGAATTGTAATGGCATAGCTTAGATAGTCTGACCATCAAAAAGACAGAACACACATACATCATTAATTTCATTATTAATATTGGTAGTATTGGTGTTTTCTTTTTCATGAAATCCATGTACTCTTGTACAGTTACATCTTAAAGAATGGTGGTAATATACAGTATCTTCACAGAGTTTTTCCTGAATTTGAAGTTTGTAGTGTAGACTCTACATAAGAATTCTCCTTAACCTAAAGTCTTCAAAAGTCCAGCAAGGGTCGTCTCCACTGGTCCGAAAAAGAAGTTAGGGTATATAGAAAGTCTGTGACAAAATGACCCTACTCACTGTTACACACCAGTCTATAGGGGGGTAATGTAGTAACAAGAAATGTCTCCATCCCCCTCAAATTTAATGAAGATTATTTATGATTGAACTAGAATAGTTCAATACCAATAGGAACTGAAGCAAATAATAATCAGACTTTTGCAATGTTGACTTCTTAAAAAAAGTCTATAATTGAGCCTCTGGAACTGGAACAGCTGAAGACGGGTCAGACATCTGAGCTTCAGCAGAAAGTATCTTCTTATAATTCTTCATGCCCTTGCTCACTTCTTTTGTTTTTGTGCCTCCAGAGAAGAAATTTACCAGACTCATCAGAACTCGATGAACACCTCGGCTTAAGATCGGTGTACTACAAGCTGGTGCAGCATCCCCTGTCTCCTCCTGAAACAGATGATCATGTTTATGACCAAACAACAAACTTCCCACATGCATGAGCAGCTTAGTGATCCAGAAACAGAAGACGCTATCAGTGTTTCAATATCAAGCAGCTACTTGTATTCAAGGTAATTACACAGTATGTGCTCAATATTCTGATTTCTATGCTGTCTCTTTTTGCAATTTATTTGTCGTTAACATTTCAATGTTTTCATATTGCTTTGAATTAAAAGTGTTAAAAAATCGTCCAAACATCTCAAAGTGTCTTTAGTGCCACAAGGCTTATGAAGAAACATTCTTGTTGGTGCACAGTGAGGATCAAACATCATTAGTACATCAATAAGCCAGAAATGATTAACACTCTTCTTTCTGATTAGAAGAACTTTGTTGCATTTATACCAGTACAGTTTGTTATGCTGCAGTGAGCCGCTTATATTTTTGTAACTCTTTTACAAGTTATGTTTGAATATTGGCCTATTCTTTGGAATGTGATTTTTGTACACCAAAACGTTGTAGCTGCCTTTGTTTGTGTGGAACATGAAATGTTGTTTTAATAGCATCTACTTTTAAAAACGAAAGAGAATGATGACAACAGTAAAGAGCATTTGACTTGACTCCAGCCCTTGATTTCTCCAAAAGTCTGTTAGCTATCTGTCGATTGGTGCAAACACACACAACACATTGAGGACAGAATATCACTCCTTCTTCCTGCATTTGGGAAATGCAGCTGTGTCGATTTTTTTTCTGGACTACGTTTAATTAAATATATTCTAGTATCAGAGTTTGCTCTGAGTTTGTAAAAATATAGTGTCTGCTGTGTGTAGAGCCCAAGCACAACTATAGACTAAACCGTACCCACATATAACCTTTGTTAATGATGACCAAATGATTTATAAACCTTTAAGAGATGGTTTATAAAACATCTATAAACATTACAGAGATACATGGACCGGTTATTTGTTCATGGTTTGTAAATATTTTATAAAGCGTCTATTAACATTATTTGGATGGTTATTATAAAGTTGGAACTGAAGATTATAATCCCTTACTGATACTTTGTAAAGCATCTATAAATATTTTTTAGATAGATAATTAATATTTTATCAATGAATATTAATTGGTTTGTTAACCATCTAAAAGCATTATCCACGCCATGTTTGTGCGGCCCATCAAATGTTACATAGATGACCTATAGAAGATAATTCTTTTGCACACCAATAACAGTATTGAAAACACTATATTTTACAAACCTTTAAGTTAATGTTGACTAGAAGGAGACCATCGGAAGACTCGGGGAATCGCACCGAGGACCTGCTAAGAGATCACCTGATTGTGATAGAGTGGAACGAATGGCCGGGTAAAAAATGTTTCTTTAGGACTCCTGCTTGATGATATTGCTAAGTGTAGCCCAGGTTTAACTATGACACTTTAATTTTAAAAACATTCCTCTATTTTAAAAATAACGTATGTAGTGGAGGTGCATAATCAGCTAGCCTTTGCTCAGCCACCTCCTTCTTACTCCCCAAAAGCTAACAGCGACCTCTAGTGTCGATCCCCTCTTGCTGTGGATTTAGTGTATGTGTTTTGATCCATAGCTGACTTAATGAAATTTGAAACAGAACCACTTCAAGCTCAGCCTACTACACGACGTCCAGCGATTTACCTGGAATTAGAACGCAATCGGAAGGTGATAGAGTGGGCTGATCCGGCGTTTCCATGGAACATAAGGTCAATGAAAACATTTCTTATTCGAATTATAATTTATATAGGCTATCATTTTTATACATTTTAAGAGCGATCTTTAATTAAGGTCGACCATAAAGTCATAAATGTTTTAGTAAAGCAACCACTTTACAGAGCATCAAAGTACATCACTGAACAAGTTGCTATAGCATTATCAACTAAATTAAATCTATTTTCATGGATGATGGTCCGACATGTCCCTGGTGGTCTAGTGGTTAGGATTCGGCGCTCTCACCGCCGCGGCCCGGGTTCGATTCCCGGTCAGGGAACTAGTCCTTTTTTCGGTTACTTTTAACACGAACGTGTGAACTATAATAATATTAATCTATGATCATGAGGGGCAAAAATAGTTTCCTCTCAAAAAAATATAAAAATGTCAGTAAATAAATGGCGGCACATGATGCGAAAACAATTTGTCCTTCGAGCCGGATTTGAACCAGCGACCTAAGGATGTCCGCTTTTTACCTACAGTCCTCCGCTCTACCAACTGAGCTATCGAAGGGACATGCGCTGTGTGGTACTTCATGATCAATTTATCAACACTGAATGATGAACAGAAGCTTTATTACAGACAAGAGGTTGAAGATAAAATGTTCTTTGGTTCACGTTATGTATCAAAAAATAGCACAACACAGCCCGGAAGTTACACCCATTCTTTATTTTTTCTTGTATTAATCACTCATTCATACTTAGCAATTACTTTTGCAGTATATACAGTTTGCTTTCATCACGTGTTGAAGCCCTCCAAAACAGCACCTCTGATCATCTGTTTCCCAGCCCCACTGCTCTACACAAGTCATTGAGCTCGTATCATATTCACTGACAGATGTTTTTGGAGTATGTTGTCTTCAGTTGGGATGAGAATTGATGAAGGGAAAGAAACAGACATTTAAAAAAGCAACAAAACTGAAGTTCTGAATTATTAGTCACAGATGTTTGCTACATTGCTAACACGGCATCAGACCCTGAAAATGGATCAAAACCTTTTTATGAACAATCTGCCTCTTTCAAAGATAACTGAGGTTTGTGTTCATATTTCTTAAAATAACATAATCGTCATACTTATAAAATCCAATTTAGAAAATAAAGGGAAATAAGACTACGGTAGTTTTGCAACTCAATTGACTTCATTAGCTTTGAAAACATGCTGTCATCGTTCAGAGATTGGGCCTGACAGAGAAAGAAAACTGCAACAACACAAAAGGAAACAATGTGAACAATGTTTTAAAAAGAAGAAACCTCATTTTCACTGTGTCACCTGCACTTCTGCTGCTAAATACAGAGTCGTTAGGACACAGTGTAAGAAAGATTTTTTTAAATGTTGTAATGCAGGAATACATTTGTTAAGTTGAGGAAACGTGCCAAGAATAAATGTCCTATCAAACATGTTGAAAGATATGTAGAGTGAAAAGTTAGTAACAGTTTAAAGTAATGTCAATAATTGTTTTTACGTGTGGGGCATGAAGATCAAACCTTGAAAAAAGACTCTAAATGTTTTGATCAGAATTTAGACTTAACTTCTTTCTTAAAACTTTTTCATTATGTTTGTTGTGATGAGTAAAAACAAAGAATTAATATTATTGAGAACTAAGCGTTAAAACCTTAAAAGGTAAAGGTTGTCATGTAAGTAAGGGACAGTGTGTTTGGACATTTCTCAGATTGCATTAAAAAAAATCTTCCTTCTTATTAAATTGAATATTTATTCTTTCTTACAGTAGACCCTATTCCTCCTCGAGAGCTTTGGAAATGAGCAACAGTCCAAAATCTGGATGATAATTCAACTAATCTGCTGTGAAAACGTCCCAGGTAGTTAGAGCCTCGGAGCAGAACAGAAGCAGGACAGACAACAGCTGGAAAAATGAATTTCTACCTCACAGAAGAGCAACAAGGGTTTTTTTTCTTTTTACTTGCTATTACAATTCATTACACTTTACACTCAAATAAAAGTCTACCATCAGATTCCTTTTCCAAAGAAAAGACAATTCAGTTCAGCTTAACTTCTGTACACATGAAAAAAAGACTTTGTATTTCACAATACTGTCTTTGTAAACCAATAGTAACAAATGGAAAAAAACAAAACAACATATTTATCATAAGATAAAAGTACAAAATGAAAAAGGTGATTTAATCTATTATAGTGTCAAGGAAAATGCTATTAAAAACAGAAAAGGTGTAATGATATTTAATATAAAACAAGAACATAATTAAAAAGTTACCGTACAGAGAGCCATCATCAGTCATCATCACAGTGTGAAGATGATGGGATTTTCATGGAGTACCAAAATAATACCCTAAACCGGTGGTTTGTTGGGAGTATACACAGTACACAGTTTATCTCACACACTAGCGCGCGCACACGCACACGCACACACACACACACACACACACACACACACACACACACACACACACACACACACACACACACACACACACACACACACACTCACTCACTCACAGGTCTTGTAGCGATGTATAAAGGGTCTTTAACAGACCCAACTCAGAGACTGGGCGGTTTGTTGAGGAGTCAAGCGAGGTAGAGAAAAGAAGAGGAGGGACTTGAACATTATTTATGATCAAACAAATACGTCTGGTTTCATTAAGGATGAGCGAATAAGTGATCAATTAAAGGTCCCATGTTTTTGTACCCGTCACAGAATGCTTCTTCTGGTGCTTTGCGTTACGTTTTTACTCTTCATCGTTCAGAAAAGCAGCTGATCTGTCAGAATATTGATCCAGTCAATTCAAACTATCACAGGCATTGTGATGCTGCGAAAGCCAATCAGGAGCAAGTACAGTTGAGTTACTTGAAATATGTGTAACACTGAGCATCAGAAATTTGACATTGACAGTCAAAATGTGAATATTTCTAAGTCTTTACTAATCATTAGTTAATCCTTTATTACATGTAAAGCTATGTTCTCATGCGTGTCGAGTTCAACTGCAGGATCTTTTATAATTATTTGTTTTTAATTGAATACAACCACTTAGTATTTAACCAGTATTTGTCCGACCAGATATGTTGTAACACCAGTTAGAGTGGTGTCAGTGAATTTATTCTAATCTGGAAACACACTCTGGAAACTTTGTCTGGATTTACTTCACCACATCGAGCTACTAGAGGCTGACCAATTCCCAAAGTGATAACCTGTTAGCTGGTCTCATCCAACAGGATTACTGTGATAGACAAAAACTACAAGTGTTTTCTCTCAGGTGTGGAGCACATGTTCATCTGTCTCCAGTGAGTGGCACTTTCACTTCATATAGCCACTGATCATCTAGAATCAGAATACAGCATTATGATGCAAAACATGAAGAACTGTGGCTCAGATTTGATTGTACATATTTTAAAAAAGATGCCAGAAAGACCTACTTCACAATGCAGGTTTATAAAAGTCTTAACTGATGTCAACAGGATGAGGAAATAGCTCATCGTGTCGTCAGGAGATTTCCCAAAACAGCATCAAACACTTTTTGTATCCAGTCAAAGTAAAAAAAAGAAAGAAGCTTTTCTTCTGTGGCATAGATATGGGACCATCATTTGATGTCTTTTTTAAGCGTTGTATTTCACCAGAATATGACTGGTGGCAGGTTCCTTGGATATTTAAGGGTCTGGATTTGTAATCTTGATGAATGGTGGTGCAGTATTAATGATGGTAAAAGCAGGATTGTATCATTGCTCGTTTAAACACTGCGTTGTCTCAGTAGTTAATGTATTACCTCCTGTCCTCTCCATTCCCCTGACTCCCAACACTCTGCCCAATCTTAAGGTCTCTTGCTCCAGTATCAAACCCCCCTCAAATGTCAGCTAATTTTTTCATATCGGTGTCTCCCTGTTAGGGGGGAACACAACAGCAATGATATACATGTGAACCGTCAAAAGAATAAAAATAAAAGACAGATATATCAGTAAATACTGGTACCTGTGTGTATCTATGGTTAACTTGTACCGCAGTGGCTCAAAAGTAAGACTCCAAATAGGCCCAAAGTGACTCAGCCTTCGTTTGGTCTTTTGTCATGTCACATATGCAGGTCGTATAAAAAAAACCCCATCGAGTCAAAAGTAAGAGGTAAAGTATGGAATGATGTTACATGAGGGTTATAGTAACAGTGATGAAAAAAAAAGTAACAAAAGGTAGATAAAACTCATAGTAACATTTGGATTTGTTGCAGTAGCTTCCAGACAAAAATGCAGTTCCTGCAGTTTCACCACAAGAGGGAGCAACAGCACCACAGTCCAACCACATGCAGGCAGGTGGTTTCAAAGCACACACAGACCGTCTCTTTGTGTTAACAGCGATCTCTAAAGTACCGTACAAGTTAATTTTTACCCTACTCATATCCTACGCTACATTCATGCACCATCTTTTCCATCTTTCTGCTACATCAATCCTTCTCTCCTTCCCCCTCCTCCTCACTCCCCATTTGCTCTGACTGCTCTCTCTCTTTGTCCCCTCTCTCTCAGTTTTCCTTGAACTGCTCTAACATTTTGCCATCTTTTCTTGGTTTCTCTTTCTCTCAGTAAAGTAAACTTGTTTTTTGTCCTGATGTTAGTACCGTTTCATTCACACTTCTCCATGTTAAGTACCTATCTCTAGAGGCTAAAACCATGAGTGTGACCCTCCTCCTCTTTGTTGCTTTCCTGTCTGTGCTGCGGCTCCCTTTAACCCCCATCCCTCCCCCTCCATTTCTTTTTGCTGTTTGGATCGACTCACATTGTCAGCAGTGACACGATCGACATCTTGAAAAGTAGTTACCTCTGCAAAAACAAAATCAATCTTCTACAACCCCCCGCATCCCCCCTTCTGTTTAAGTGCTGGCAGAGAGAGTCTGTCTCAGTCCAGGACCTCTTCCTCTTTTCTTCCCTCGGCTGCTTCTGCTGTTACTTTAATTCTCGCCGTCTTAGTTTCTTCTGTTTTTCCTCTCAGGCGGATGTATCCTCGTTCTCTCTAACTCATCCTTTCACTTTTCCATCATTGCGTCATCCTCTGTGATGCCCTGAGCACGGAGCTCCTCCAGGACATTGTCCAGGTGTCCGGGGTCTGGAAAACCGTGGCCCGTCAGGTTGGAGCCGAACTCCGTCTTATGGTGGACCTAAGACAATGGAGCAAGAAAATGTTGTTTTCATTACAATAGATAAGATAGCTAGGCAGGTGCTTGTGTTTCAGTGACAACAAAGCTCATGTGGAAATAATACAAACTACATCCAACCAAATAAACATGTGAGTGACAATTTGAATAGGACTGCAATATTTTCATAAACTATCAATATGTTAATCATTTGTATGGTTTATCAATCACTCGTTCAGTCTGTCAGATGCAATACATTTGTGAATAGCTGCTCTTCACAATTTCATGAGTGTGTTCAAATCGCTTCTCTAGTCAAAACTCCAAGATTATTTTTTTTACATCAAAACAAAAAGCTGCAAATCCCTTACTTTTAAGTTGCTGAACCAGCTTATTACATTTTTTTCTCCAAAACAATGAATCGTTTATCAAATTAGTTAAAATCAAATGAGCAGTTAATGTTCTCCTAAGCAACATAGCTTTGATATGACACCACTGTCATTATAATGTATATTACTACTGTTCTACTTAACTTACTTTTGTACTTCCTTTCTGAACTTCCTGAATTCCCCCTCTCAGAATGAATGGGTTTATTTACCATACTTCTATTGATATTCTATTCTGCACTGTTTCTTTACATCTCTTATTTATGACACTCTCTTCTGTTACTCTATAGTATTTGTGAACATACCTCGTTCCAGATGACGGTGTCGGACTCTCCCGTAGTGCTCGAAGTACCAACCGAGAAGATCAACCTGCGGTCCCATGCTACCAGGAGCAGTCTCAGTACCTGCAGACAGGTGAGACAGGGATGGGTTTAAATATACTTAGACCTGTATGAAACTCATGAAAACAGTCGTCCTGTGCCCAGCGATAGAAATTCTTATTTGAATAATTCTCTGAAAATCTAGGATCAAAAATAGTAATAGCTAGAACACTTAACTTACATTTAGGAGACCCATACTTTAGTTAAACCTAATATGTGGTAAAAATAGGATAAATACTTGCAGTCCCCATTCTAACACTAGGGGTCAGAGTTACATATTTCTCCAATATTCGGTATCACAATTAGGACAAATCATAGACTTTAGGGACAAATACCAATTAAGGCTTTGCATTTTTTTCTTTTTGCACTTTATAAAAAAAATGTATATTAAAAACTAAATTGTCCGCAGAGTTCAAATAACAGAAGTTATCAAAAATACTCTGTCCATGCTTCTACAGGTAATAATTTCTTGGATCAATATGTAGTAAGTGTTTATTCAGTGAAATTAAGTGAGAATGTCTAATGTCATGTCTTCCTTTTTGCAATTTTTCACATACAACAACATTTAGCTTTCATCAGGTATTATGGTTTACTGACTTTTACTATAGGCTGTAATCCAACAGATAGGTTTTTTGGAAATAATCCAAAACATGATATTATTAAAAAGCAAAAGCATCAATCAGGGTTTTTAGGGTTGAGCACAGATCTATATATACCTTGCGTCCTTTCTCGCTGTCTGGGAGGTAGCAGTGTCGGGGAAAGCCTCTGGCAGTGAAGGGCTTCCCTGGGTTGGGATGCTCTGGTCCCTGTAAGGACAAGGGCAGGTTTAAAAAACGAGTTCAGACAAAAATACATTTTCAAGCTCTTTTTCTATTGATAAAGAAATAATTAGTATTAATTCAAAGTTGGAACAAATTCATGAAATGTTGAGGAAACTGTAGCCTCACATCTATTGTTTGGTATAAGATGCTAATCAGTCCTTTTTTCTTGATGTTCCAATAAAATCAAAAGACTTTAAAGTAAAGGTCAGAGGTAAACATTTCCAACAACCAATAGGAACTATCTCTGCAACACCAAACAGGAAGCAGCAAACCAAAGGCTGATGTGTAAGACACCAAGGCTTTGAACATCTTTTATCGGTGACTGAAAAGACCTTCCATGTGAGAGAGTTTCAGACTTCAGTGTTTTTCAAAGTCTTCCAGCGGTATAAACAAATCTGCCCATTTCACCCATGATACAAGAATAAAACCAACAGGACAGTCCTTCATGGAGTACCTGAATGCCTGGTGGTATGTTGTAGATGATCCGTACGCTTTTGCAGTCGGGATGTCCAGGGAGAGAGTGAGGGATGACATGGTACTCCATCTTCCCTGCCGGCTGGTTGCCCGTCTTCACGCCGTAGATGGTTTTACAGGTTGGACACTGAAGACTAAAGAGACGTTTGTGTGATTAAAGCGAGCGCTCATAATGCTGCAGATAGGAGAGAAAATAAAGTGCGACGTTCTCTCTGTGGTCAACTTACCTTCCGTCCTTGTTGCCATTATTATACATGGCCACCAGGCACTGGAAATGGTACTGGTGTCCACACTGCGCTAGACGGCCGACTGACTCTGCCCGAGACACAGGCCCCACCCCTGGACCCTTATATCCAGACGGACCCCCCAACGGCTCCATGCAGATTGTACAGTCCTAGGAGAGACGAGGAAAACACACATGTATACATATATTTAGAAACGTTATCCCTCCATTCAATGTGAAATCAACTTCATGTGATATAAGTGAACATGTTTTTGCCACAGACAGGTTCAGATTGTCACCACAGTTTCTGACAACATTATTAACCAAAGTATCACTTTATGGATAGAACATCTTTTAAAGATAAATATCCTTTATAAAACATGCAAAGACCTATTTTTAAAGCGACCAGACTGCATTGACAAAAGCCACGATTCTTACCTGGGGAATGTGTTTAACTCGTCTATCGGATCCTTGATCAGTTTTTTAAAATCTGATATTGTGTGATTTTAATTTCTGAATACACGGTTAGTTTGATCAAAGGAATGATTGGTTTAATACACAATAACAAAGAAAAAGAACGTGCAGATGAACACAGAGGTTTACAAACAGCTGCCATGTTCTGGGAGATAAAATGATTGTTTTTGTCAATGGAGTCTGGTTCCTTAACAAGGAGCGATGTAAAAGGTGCTTCTGATCTAACATAAGGATCTAGCTCACAGATGGCAATGCTCTGTGGGATCCTTCCTGCAACATTTTCAGACTATGAGTGTCATAAGATTTACTGGAGTCATTCCAAAACTACCTGTACCTATAAGCCATTCACACACACACAGTACAAAACTAAACATATAGGTTTAAAAATACTGTAATGATACTGTCATTTACGAGCTGTAGATTCATATATTTGTCATACCTCCTCTGGTGGACTTTTTACTTTCTGCAGATACTTCTTTACCACCTCCTCTGGAGTTTTACCTGCAGAGAGAAGAGAGAGGAAACAGGTTTTTAAAAATGAGTGTCACACCTGTTGGTTTATCATGAATGCAGCTTACTCAGAGGCTTTTGGACCGTCATTATCGGAAAACAGGATTTTAAAAAGGAGACGTTTCAAACAGGAAACACAAATTCTTCCTCACCCTTGCGAGCCTGCTTCTTGGTGGTCTTCCTGCAGCAGTGACCAAAGCCTGGCACGGGTTTGATGTCGCTTTTGCTGACTGGCGGAGGGTGCAGCACGAGTTTAGGAGGCCGGGTCAGACACACCGGCAGAGCAGCAGCACTCATCAGGATACCTGTGATCCCTGAAACACAGCAGAGAGAAAGTGGGTCATTCCCTCTCTTCTTGTTTATTGTGAAATAAACAAAAGAAGCTCATCAAAGTTTGAACTTTGTGCACTAGTGAACAGCAGCATATTGTGTGTTTTCTTACCAGCCAGTGCAGGGTGAACAGGACTGGATCCATTGAGGTTCTTCACTGGGACGGTGGGCACGCTGCAAAAAAAAGAAAAAGTATTTAGCTGGATGTCTTTTTCTACAGGATAAGGTGCCAGGGAGACAACTCTCAGAAATACTCACTGAGAAAAACAGATGACAGTCATTTCCAAAAGTGAAACGTCACAGTCAGGAAATGTGCGGAAAGACAGAAAAAGGCTGAAAACGTTCAGCTTACTAAAAGAAGTGACTCAGTCTTATGTGTATCTGTGCTGTGATCTCTCCTCGTCAGGCAGTCAGTTGTTGTTGAGCAGGCAGAGAGTATGTGAACGACCGCTCCTAGCTGTGTTTGTGTTTATGAGAGCTAATCCACAGAGTTTCTATCCACTCAGTGAGCTCAAAGAGAAGGACGTCACAGAGCTGCTCACTGGGGATTACCTGCCCGGTCACAAAGCCCATCATCATCATCATCATCATCATCATCATCTCCAAGTAACAAAAACACAGACTTACAGCTTCCGGTTTTCCTCAAAGGATTGTTAGGAGCCATATCTATCTGGTGTTTTTTACAAAGGTGATCCACAATTATAACTTGTGTATACTTGTAAGAACTTTAGTGTTCATTTATGTGTGTTCAGAAGACTTCTTAGTATCTGACAACATTAATGCAAATTAATTGTATATTGTATACTATATTATATTATTTAATTGTATTTCTTATTTGAATATTTGGTTTTCGTATTTGTATATTTGTCAGGCATCTACAGGCTTGCTCCAACAATTTTTCATTGTACTTGTACAGTGACAATAAAGATATCTTATCTTATTATAAAAAAGGCTCATAATGGAGATCAGTCTTTTCGTTTTGAAGGGCGATGACATTTCTGAAAACTGTTTTCATCGATCTCTTCCAAGCCAGCAGACTCCATTGACAAAAAGACTCCTTTACCTCGCAGAACCAGCTGTTGCCAGTCCACCACTAGCATCGACTTCCTCTTTGGCAAAGACATTTTACACAGCTGTTGTGTTCGATCTGAAGAATGAACCATTTCAAATACATAATGAACAGACAGGGCAGCAGCAGAACCAGGAACTCCTGTATTCTCTGATGTTTCAAAATAAAATTGTTTTTGTTTATGGAGTCTGGTGGCTTTAAACTTTGAAGAGCGCCTTCTCAAAGTTGTTTGTGATTAAAATGAGTCTCTCACTCTGAAACTCAACGGTTGTATATTTGTAGATTTTCCAAAGAAGATTACTTAGAAACATCACCAGAGGCTGTCGATGACAAATTTAGCACTTATAATTGGACATACTTTATTTTGGAGATTTTCCGCCGAAGAATTGGCTTGCAGTCTGTTTTGAGGTTGAATGCTCAAACACACGATGAATAAACATTTTTTTACGCCTGTGAGTCATTTAACCCCAAATCCCTGAAAAGGCCCTGCTCTAAAAAAAAGAATATAGGATGACCCTTTAAACTCTGAGGACCAGTGAGAATAAAATACTCAGCTGATGACACAATGTGTCAACACAGACACTCAACTGGGGCCAGAGGCAACGTAGTAAGTTATAGACTACACTGATAAATCTGAAGCTCTTCAAAAAAACACAAATGTGGTTGGCTGAGAGTGTGTGGCTAACACATGTTGAGGAATCTGGTGGCTGTATTTATGTCTGATAAAATATCTGCTGGTGGCAAAAAAAAAAAAAAAAAAAAAAATCAGACACTGGCTGCCTCCTCTCTATCGCCGGAACTCTAAAAGGGGCCACAGCTGACCCCTGTGATCACACACACCTGCTGACACACACATGCAGGACCCAGTTTAGTAATGATCCGTTGTTTCCTGTTGCTGGTTTAACTTTAACAGGCTCTCTGTCGATTCACTAAGCTGCTTTCACTCAACTATTCTAAGCCACACGTGGCGACACTCGTGTTATTGACTCATTGGGATGTGTGTGTGTGTACGTGTGTAATACCACATTTGTTTGTGTACGAAATGAAGTGTTATTTCAGTTCAATTAGAAATTAGCTACAGAAACCAAAACCAGCTTATGTACCAGCTGTTAAGTAAGGAAACTGTATTCAGGAGCCAAACTACTGATCAAGCAGCATGTGATGGCTGTAAGGGAGGGGGGGGGGGGGGGGGCTGGCCGTTAATGACAGTTTATTAATAACACAAGCAGTTCGATAAACCTGAACTCCATTTTTATTTAGAGAGACTTTTTTTTAAAAAATCTGACAACAAAAGGCTTTGAAATAAAAAAGCTGTAACAAAAAGAGGACAAGCTTGTGAACTTACTCAATGCCACCAACATTTTAATGATCACAATGTTTCAACCAAATGGTCTTGAGTCAGGTGATAGTTTTTTTCAAAATCAAAGGGGTCACACCCTTAGATCTGGATTTGGACACAAACAGGCTGACGGCAGGGGCAGTTGCACCTGGCGATTTGCATATAAAACCCCTCCTCTGTAGCGAACAACAATAACCACGCTGTGAGTCTGCATGGCTGAATGTGGCCACCACCATCACATAATAATCACATCAAGTTTTACATCTACAGTGATGAGATTAGATCAATGATTAATACACGCGTTTTGCTGTCGCATGCACTCAAAGTGGTTTAAGATCTTAAACTTACAAAGATTTAGTTTCTCGTAATTATAAGACGAAGCTGGTGATGACAGCATCCTCTGTTGTCAAGAGGCTGCCTGCCAATCAAAGCTGGGGAACTCCTCCATTAGATCTGCCCTGGATGCAGTCAATGAAGGCCAGAGACAATGATCTCACACACAGGCGCACAACCCCACGCGCTAATCTCTCGTATGGCAGTCAATGAATCTATAAATATCTTAAAGGCTGCTGCATTAGCAAGGAAGTATTTACAGTATGATGTGTGAAGGAGAGCAGGGGGGGGGGGATGTTGAGTCACGTCTGATCCTGGATAAGCTTCTTGTGGCTCGTTAACACACTTTTAAAGCTGACCCAATGATGTACGCATGAAGCACACGTTCACACACGCACACACTTATTTACACACACAGAATTCGTCTGTCTCACACCTCTAGAAATAGAAAATAAATAAATAGGAATAATTGTTTGGAAAGACTTTGCAACAGTGTTTCATAAAATACTAACTGTTCAAACGAGTCGAGATGTTTGCTTAAAGCTTTCACATTTAAATTACATTCAACAAAAAAAAGGATTAAAAAAAGGAATGAGGGCTTAAACATGGATACTGATTGGTGATTGGCTGGAACAGCTGAAGTTTGTTACATCATCTGTAAGAAGTCGAAATGTCTTCAACAATAAAGGAATCGAAAAAGGTCCTGAGGGTATTTGAAATTCATTTGATGGTTGTTTACCTTCTCCATTAGGTTATCAAAGTTTTAAAGCAGCACATGTTGTCTTCTGTAAACATTAAACTTTTTAGAACACTGTTTGTTTACTTTGTTAAGTAAAGAATTTTAAAGAAACTCTTTAACATGTTGATTTCCTGAAGTAAGGTCCTGAAACAGCATGTGTGTATTTTTGGAGCTCCAGCTTGTGCATTCAGGAAGTGGTTTTGGCCTCAGGCACTAATATCTGTGTACTTGCTTGTCAGTGCCAATATGGAAAATCTGCTGCGTGCAAGTTAAAAACAACCTTAAAGAGGACATATTACACCCCTGTTCCACATTTTCAAACAGTCCCATGTGGTCTCAATGAAACATCTGTCCTGTGCTTTGGCCAAAATATAACATGACTCAAGCACCAGAGGAGGTTTGTGACCCTGTATAACCCAGCTCTCTCAGAACGCTCCATTTTGGTGTGTGTGTCTCTTTAAATGGAATGAGCCCCCCCCCTAACCCCGCCCCTCTCTTCCACAGACGAGTTCAGCTTTGAGCTTCCATGGCAACTTGGAAAAACATGGCTGCCGGAGACAGCACAGGAGGGGAGGTTTTTTTTCACCAAAATCCCCCTGTGACATCACAGAGGAGAGCATAATGGCAACAGAGCATTTTTCTCTGTGTTGTAAAACTTATGCAGACCACAAACAAAGGACTGGGTGGATTTATTTCACATTTTGTGGGTCGGTAGACTCTCAGGTTACCCAAATATATGTTCAAAAACACTGTCAAAGTAGATTTTTCATAATACGTCCCCTTTAAAATCTGATAACAGACTGCTGTTTAAAATGAGTTGATGGGACATTTACGTTAATCAAATTAAATCAAAATTAAATTAAATCAGATTTCCTCAGAAATCAAATAAAAATAATTAAAGGGATGGCCATTACATGAACTTATCATTAGAGTAAATTATCCTCCAGACTTCAATGTGTCTCACTGAGACATTCAAAATATATTTTATTTAAATTTATAGTGGGAATCAAATCAGTCCTTAGTCCCTATTTATTATTAATATAAAGAAATGAAGTAGTATCAGTTATTATGACTAAGCTTTTTGTTTACATGTGGATGTATCATGTATGATGTGTCACCTCTGTTCCACTTTAAAATGTGACTCAGAAGAAGTTTCAGAGGAAGCCAGAACTGAGAACAAGAGTAGCGAAGAAGAAGCTTTTTAACAGGACGATCCCATAGATGTGTGGAAGGGGGGGGGGGCCTGAATGGGTCTCCAGTCTCTTGACCCCCTGTGACCTCAAACCCGCCCTCCTTCCCTCCGCCTGCTTCCCACCCGATCACACACTCCCTCAGCTTTGTCTCACTCCCTCCCCTCGTCCTTCTGCTCCTCCTTTAACTCCCCACAGGGCCCAGATGGACATCAGCTGGACTGATTTAGATCCCCAGACAATAACACAGTCCCACACATTCTCACACGCATGTCGTCACACACACAGAAAGCTGCACATGCAACATCACTCACATTCCTATGGACACACACATGTTTATTATCTTTAAAGTAGAATGTCCCTGTTTTGTCGAGTGATTATATGATCATTTGTAAAAGCAGATTTCCTTGAATTACTCAAAAAGTCTAATGCTGCTGGAAGATTTTTTTATTGATTCACAGAGAAAGGTTGTGTTTTTGTTGGGCATTTTATATCAGTTTAGAGCACTTTGTCAAGGGTTTTTACAATTCAATCTGAAATTTTGTTTGTATTGTCTTATGATTTAATACGTCTTTTTTGCATTTTCAGATTTTTAAAAGCACAGTTTTTAATTAGTTGAAAGTACCTTATGCTCCTAGCTTGAACAGTGCAATACAATTATTCATAATTATATTGGGATTCTTTTGTTAAGAAAAAAGATGCAGAGACAGAGCTTTTTTTACTATCAGAGTTAATGTTTGCAAACATGACAATATGGCCTAAAAACAACCAGGAAGCCTGTTTTATCAGCCTCTGCACAGAAGGAAAAGAAACAAAATGGCAGAGAAAGTTCTTCTAGGAAATTTGTGTTGAAGACAAATCTGTCCGTCAAGGCAGCTGTTACTGATGTGTGTGTTCTCTTAACTTCTACACTCATTCTGTTCATGCTTCCCCAACAGTCGAGGCTTTTAGTTCATGGGTGGTGATATATTTCTTAATATCTGATGTGATGTTATTTCTCTCTCTGTGCTTACAGCTCCCTCTATGGGCCACATAAGGTAAACAAAGCAGCAACCTGTTGGTGATCTTAACAGGTGTCAACACACTCTCGCTCTCTTTGATTCTTAAAGTCTGGCTTTCTCTCTTTCGTGCTCCCCCTTCCTGCTAAATTTGATTTCCTCAATATGCTGTCTGTGCAACCCCCTACACCCGAAAACCCCCCACTCATTTATCTCCTTTGTCTCATTCCTATAATCCCCCACCAGAGAGAGAGAGAGAGAGAGAGAGAGAGAGAGAGAGAGAGCACACATTCTTCTTTACTGCATCTCCCCTTAGGATTGTCAATATTTACCTTTACTGAGGGTGAGAGTGAAGGACAATGTGTGTGTGTGTGTGTGTGTGTGTGTGTGTGTGTGTGTGTGTGTGTGTGTCACCTCCCTCTCTCTCCTTGGTGTTGGCCTGATTTCTAGCACCAATGTGTGATCAATCTTTGACAGTTTGCTGACTCGTTTCTTTGTCTTGTACCCCCACCAGCCCTGTTCCCATGAGCCCTCGTCTTGGGTGCTGTCTGAGACTGAGACTGTCTACACACACATGTATATAGACATACACACACACACACAGAGGCACAGGCACACCCCCTCCCCTCCTATGAACTGTGACTGTCTGGAGGAAGCAACAATGCTGAGTGGACCAGCACCATTGTCTACCTCTCCCCCCAATTAAAAAAATATTCCAGTTATGAATATAGATCAGCACTGAGCCCTGAATAAAGGGGCATTCAACCCAACTATAAACAAACAGACCACCCTTGTAATTGCAGTGTAAAGGGAAGGATCTTTACCAACTGGAAGAGTCATGTCAAAAGTATCTAGAAACTCTTCAGGAGAGAGCAAGAGAGGGAAGAACTTGAAGAAGAACTTGTAAAAATCAAAAAGAGGAAAGAAATTGTTGGAAAAGAGCAAGGACTGAGCAGAGAGAGGGGGAAGGAGAGGGAAGGCAGAGAAAACGAGTGGAGGCTCAGCATTGTGCTGCTAATGCAGTCCAGGCTTGGCTAATCCAACAAAGGTTACTGTGGAGACCAACAATGAGGCTCTGAGGGGCCCAGACTGCTGAGACGCGACAAGAGAGGAGGAGGGATATGAGGAGAGGAGAGAGGCCAAGGGAGAAGGGATAGAGGGAGGGGGGGTTGGATCTGCAACATGCTATGGGGAAAAGGAGGGAGGGGATATGGCCAAAAAAAAAAAAAAAAAAAATCTACATCTCAAAACCATCTAACCTGGCATTCACTTTCCAAATCAATCTTTTTTAAGTCTCTGGTTAGAATTCAAACTTCAGTTTAAACACATCATTTCCTGTGCAGTGATTTGTTTTTATTCAATAAAAAAACCCTGAAACTGTTCAATAAACAAAGAAAATAAGCTTTAATGAAATTACCGCTCTTTAAAATCATGAAATGTAGGAAAGTGAAACTATGAATTTTCAGTTGATATTCCGAAGGGTTAAAATGTGACTTGCAAACTGATTAAAAGCAGCGTCTGTGTAGTATAAGCAGAACGTTCCTCTTCTTTGTATCAGTGTTTAGAAATACAATGTTGGCAAAGAACGCAAATGTGACTTGAATTTGAAAGTATTAAGTCATAAAAGAAGTTTCCAGAAATTGCTAAAGGCTAATAAGTAGCACAGCAACATGCTCATGTATGCTTACTGCCACTGAAAATGACTCAAACATCCATATCAGAGTAGACTGTGGAGTAGAAGACTTTTATTTTACCTTCATTTTTTTAAATTTTAGTTTGAAATAAAATCAAAGTCCAGAATCAGTCATTCTTTTCTTGTAAATTAAATGTATAGGAATCGTCCTAAAGCATTTTCTGCTGGACATTGACTTCTTACTCAGGTCACAATCACTTTTACTTCAAAGATGTATTCAAATGAAGGACTGTTGTTGAACTTCAGCTCAAAATAAAGTTGATGGCAGCTTTTTCTCAGTACCAGAAGACTTTCTGATATTTACTGAAAAACTGTTTTGTCTCTTTTTACAGGTTTGAATGACACTGTTTGTTGAGTAGAGAAGGAGACCTTTAACTTATCAATCTGCCTTCTAGACAGATGAGTCAAAAAGTCAAATTTTAGGGGTCTTGATTTTACACTCTACACGTCAAATGAGCTCAAATTAAGTGTACTTTCCCACGAAGAGAGACGTTCACTAGTTTTGAGGGTACCTTGGTGTAAAATATGAAAATATTGACATTTTTGACCTCATGGGGACTGCCAGAGTCGGAAAGCTCCATCTTCTGGAGACCATTAAGGCTGTGCATCTTCACTCATCTCACGATAATCCTGTCAACTCTTCGATATCACGCTGCATCACAATTTGTTTGCCT
Organism: Labrus bergylta; assembly: GCF_963930695.1. Lineage (NCBI taxonomy): Eukaryota > Metazoa > Chordata > Actinopteri > Labriformes > Labridae > Labrus > Labrus bergylta. Next base: position 5,428,347 of record NC_089195.1, on the reverse strand, counting down.
CCCCAGTTTTCTACATTACTGCGCATGGCTACTTTTTTTTTATCCATGAAGACAAGCAGTCAGATAAATAAGAACTCCCTTTTGTATTATTGAGAAAGTTCTTTAAAAAAATCAATGTTAACATAATTGTCTTAACAATGTAAACCAAAATAAAAAACAACATTGGTCCAGCTGCGGAAAAGTACGCAATAATCCAATATGTTCTGTCAATGCATTGATGCAGAATCGTCCACGTCTGCATCGCAATGCATTATAGAAACATATAATTCTGACAACCCTAGAGCCCATGAATGAATTATATTTATATTTCAGTGGGTACTAAAGTGACAGATCAACAGACAAACACTGGCATGGAGCCCCCAAAAGACTAACATTTTCAAGGCAGCAAGCAGAGGTAGAGACAATAGTAACAGCGAGAGAAGAAATTTCATAAGAAATTCAGAGAAACATCTTTTTTATAAGAGAGGAGAAAGAGGAAAAAGAGAGATTAAGAGCAAGAAATTGACCAGCCATGCTACTAAAAAAAAAATCTACCTGAGTTATTTGTTCACACGTGCACCTCATGTGAGAGACAGCAGTTCAAGGCTACTCTGAGGGGAGGAACAAGAGAGTGGAGGAGGGGGTGAGCTCCATGAGGTTGGCATATTACACCGAACAAAATCATATCAGGTGTAATTTCAGCTCAAAGTCGTGATTTTTCTTAAAAAGCTCAGTCACCGTCATCTGCAACCAATCAACTAAGCCGGTCAAAAGTGATGTTTTTCTTCTCCTCACACTGTCATGGCAGCAAACATAAAGAGGAAGACAGAAGAGGATACACAGCCCCCACAGACCTGAATTCAGCAGCATTTTGACACCTTTACAAAATTAAGCTGCATTTGCTTAAGACGTATAGAAGTGTAGAGAAAGCGATACGATAACAGAATGTCGTGTTTTTGTTTGGGAGTCTCACCACCCTTTTTCCATATTAGGCCCAAAGCAGATTATTTGAGCTCTAAATGAATCTCTGACATTAAATGCAGGAATGTAAATTGAGATTGTCAAGTACAAATTCAATAGAAAAAAGGGGGATGTGATTTCTTTTGGAATTCTGCTCCGATAAATTCTCGAGATTCAATTTGAATGTAAAAACATTTCACATGTAGTCTTAAACCTGCTTCTTCAAAGTTAGCGTGCTATGAGGTCATTTATAGTTTGTACCTCGTGTTATGTTTAGAATAATTTAGCAGGTCATATATTTTCTGACTCTTTGCCGATGTGCTTCATGAGGTCGACACTGTTTTCTAATTCAAGACATGGAGGGAGGCACCGCTGACCTGTGTGGCCTCCTCCTTCCCCCAAGAACCCTCCGCTCTACAGATGCCACCTCACAGATGGACAACTCACAGAGGGTGCTGCTGACTTTTGACACACAGTAACAGCACACACAACTTCAAGGTCATTTTAATTGAAAGATGGCTTCTGTTTTTTCCAGAGATTCTTTGTGTTTTATTAAATGTTACCGATTATAAAATGAATAGTTTGAATTCTAAGGTCACCATGGTTCAGTGCTTGCTAATACTGCCAACAAATCACAAATGAATGCAGTATTGTTTCAGTATTTAAAATTCTTCTTTACATTCCTCAGCCAGTTAATCTTCTTGCACGTCACACAACATCTCTACTGCTTTTCAGAGCCATGTTGCTCGACACACCGAGCATTTTATTGAAGAAATAAGCACTTATAAAGGTCTGCGACTAGAACACCAAAACATGTCCAACATGAATGTGAAGCTGACATGTCACACCTCTGAGGTCACCTTCTTCACAGTCAGTGCATGACTCATTGTAACACCATAAAGTGCAACACCTTCTGGCTGGAGTAAACGCAAAATGTATTTATTCCTATTGGAATGCGTGTATTTATTTAGCCTTGCATGCACAGGCCTGCTTGTTTGTACGAGTGTTTGCATGTTTGAACATGCAAGTGGCCAAGTCAACGGGCTGATGAGCATTCATCAACATTGTACAGATGCTTGTCTGTGCAGATTAAATAAATGTTTGTGATTGACACAGGAATGCACAGTGTTGGAAAATATGCACAAACCACTTCAGGTTATGACGGTACAAGATGCAAATTATTGTTCAGTAGCAGGTTTAAAGAACGAGCAGTCTGCTGTGATCTAAACGGCTTTCAAAGTGAGGAACGAATGACATTAAATAAATCCAGTATGTTTTTATTTTGATATAGTTATGATCTGCAAAATAAGAATGGTTGCCACAGTATATGGTCTTCTATTTTTTATAGATATGAGCTTCATTATTCTTCCTTCTCCTGAGTAAATCGGAAAGTTTATATCCACATCAAAGACAAACATTATGAGAGCTTTGAGGGCTACCCCCCCGAAAGTTGACAGTTCAAGTCACCAGTAAAAAAAGTTGTCAAGGCAACTTGCACTTTAGTTTTTTGCTGTGTCATTGTACAAAAAACAAAGCAGGATAAAGAATGAAAGGCTGTAAACTGTTCCTTTAAATTACCCTTTAGTGCCAAAAGGAACTCTTTTTTTTTTTACTAGCAACAAAATTATACACAGGTCTGATTCTCTCCAATACAAACAGAGCAGGGAATACAATCAGTCAAACCACAGAATAAAGCACTTTAAAGTTTAAAATCATTCTTTCTCTGAGCCTTTTCTATCTGGGCTTTGGGGGCTGTGAGCTGAGCTGCTGCTGGCTTTAGCTAAGCTCTTTTCTCTTGTAACTTAAAATCCAGACATCTAACCAGACAAAAAAATCCCTTATTGTTATTTAAGCAGAGAGAATTGAACAAAAGGAACCAGTTCTGAAACCATTAAATGTAACAGCCTAAACCGATTGACAAAAATCCTGTTTGGCTGCAGCTCTAGTTACTGATGCAGCGCAACATGATCATCTTCAAAGAGCCCTGCAAGGTTTCTACTAAATCTGTTGTGTGTAAGTGTGTGTGCATGGGTGTGTTGTGTGTGTGTGTGTGTGTGGTAGGTATTGTTTTGGGTGTTTAAGTGTTTCATTGACTCACCCAGATGCTATGAGCGCCCTGGACTGAGCCATCGCTATCCTCTGTAACGCTGGTCTGCTCAGCCCGGCTAAACTTGACCTCTGTGGCAATGGGGCATGGCACACTGTTGCCGCGGAAGACACGCTGCGCTGTGGCTTCATCACCATCGGCGAGGGAGAGGGCACGGGCGAGGGGGGCGTGGTCACACTGTTTGCTGGGGTTACTAATGTAGCGGTCGGCACCGGGTCGCTTGCTGAAGATGAGGAGAGTTTCGGCGGGATGGACGGAGGGTTCTGGCTTGGGTTCGATGACGGAGGCTGAGGAGGGGGGAGGGACGGTGGCGGCGGCCTGTTGGAAGACGAGGAGATGCCGAGAGTGGAAGTGCCAGCCGTGAGGGCAGCGAGTGACTGAGCGAAGAGCTGAGCGTTCCTTCTCGGGGAGGCAATATTTCTGGAGATGGCGAGTCCGTGCGGCAGCGTCTGGTAGTAGTTGGAGTTGGAGTTGGAGTTCTGCTGCTGTCCTCGTCCAAGAGTGGCGGATTTCGACGGACTCAGAGGTTTGGAGGAGAAAGATGCAGTGGTCTTCGGTCGCTGCATGGTTAAAGATCTTCTACCTAGGGTCTGAATACCTGCGCCTCCTCCCCCTACACCACCTGTGTTGGCCTTCACACTAAGGACCAGCATGCACTGCTGGCAGGAACAAGGCTGGCCTAGTCCAGTAGCTGGTAAGCCCCCATTGGAGTAGAGAGAGTTTCCAATCCCCATACTGGACCCTGACACCCCGACACCCAGCAGGGCTCCTGTTAGACCTCCGCCTCCTCCTACAACTCCTCCTTTAGGCAGCGGGAGAGGACCAGACACTAAAGGGTAGGCTACGTCTGCTCGTCTCTGCAGCCTGCGACACCTCTGGCTCTGTCTGTTAACCTGCAGCAGGACAGAAAAAAAACTCTGGTCATTGGTTAACCCTTAGAAATAACGAAAATGGTCCACTATTGCTCACACTGGTATAATTGCTTAATGGGATGTCCATTCTGGGGAGAATGTTTTAATTCCTAACCCTCCTAAAACCTGTACAGCCTAAGCCAAAAGGCGATGTTATTCAATAAAACATGGTCAATTATGACATTCTTGAAAATGTGTAAACATTTGAATAAAGACAAAATTCTTACATGTTATCTCAGCAGATTTTGCTAAAAGAAACCCCCCAGAGATATTTTCAAAATAAATCTGAATAGAGAAGCTTTTTCTTTTATCTCTGCTGATGAGAACCTCACATCCACACTGACGACTTAATAGCTTGAGTGTGTGGATACAGGCTGAAACCTATTCTGGTCACCAGTCAAGTCAATCCGTGACTCCCTAATATGGAAGATGATCCAACTGGAAAAATAAATATCATCCACTTCATACATGAATAATAGGATGTATAAAGATTGTGTAAACACACCTGTGTCAGGTTCTGAAAATCAATGAGGTAGCAGAAGCCGAGTGGGGTCAGGTCAAGACAGGGCTGCTGGCGGTTGTGGGCACTCTCGATCGCGATGGCCACCTCCATGTCATAGGGCGTCCACGAACCCGCATCATTCTCCCACTCCCACTGCCAGCCCTGACCCGGGGCCGAGGTTGGGTCGTAAAAAGTCCTTCGCACCGGACGGATGGTTCCTGAAATAGACACAAAAAGATACACAATAAGTTTCTTTAAACGATAAATGACACCTGGATTAACAAGGAGTTTCTATACTGTACACTCCTGCCACAAAGAAGACAATTAGAAACGTTAGAAACACTGGGTTTGTACATGCCAATAGCTGCCTTGTCCTGTGATTGGACGGCTGAAATACTTATATGTACAAACATTTGTAGAGCAGTTCTTCACTTCATACATACAAGCGTCTGTCTTTACTTTGAGTCCAATATTTCCCCAACAAAAGGCTCTACTTAAGACTCAGCCGAACAAATACTTGAAAATACAAATAAATAACAAAAACACAACAATGTCTGCCTGTCTCCAGTGGAACAGAGGGTTGAGAGGAGGGTCCCTGAACCAACCAACCACTAACTACCCAGGTCTCCAGAGGCAATGGGCTATTCAGTCAATGCCAGCACAAGAGAAGGCATATGTGAGTGTGTGTGTGTGTGTGTGTGTGTGTGTGTGTGTGTGTGTGTGTGTGTGTGTGTGTATGTGTGTGTGTGTGTGTGTGTGTGTGTGTGTTTGAGAGAGAGTGAGAGACTCATACAAGCAGGAGATGTTGGCACAGTGGCATAGGCACACAGACATCAAAAAGAAGAGTTTGATGAAGGGGGGGGGGGGGGGGGGGTGGTGGTTGTGTTTGTTTTGTGTGGACAGAACGACAAAGAAAGAGTGAACAATCAAACTGAGATATCACACATAGTATTGTTCTTTTTTTTTTTTTTTACTCATACAGTAGTTCATTTACTGGAGGAATTCCTGACATGAAGACATAGCTAAATGTATTCATCACAGTATGAAAATGTGCTTAATGAACACTAAAATAGATACAAGTTTACTTGTTCTGGTCAGTAACTCTTAATTCACTTACAAAACAGTTTTAAAAATCAACATGAAAAACAACATGATTCTTATCCACACCATTAAAAGTCAAGGTATGATGTTTTTTATATATCCCACACTGCTCTAATTTAAATGTAAAACTGAAGCTCATTAGTTTGATAGAAGTCCTACTGTTACAGGCCATGCACTAGCAAATAAAGACATAGTGACATTTAAAAAACGGCACATCACCTCAAAGTCTGCACATGGTTGCAGCGTTTGATTAACAATAACAAAATAACAAATGTAATCACTTTTCACCGGTGTCACTCTCATTTCTTACACGTTTTATGAATACAGTATTTAGTGATTAGGTCTACAAACATTCTGTTTAGCTATGTTGTAATATATTGTAAAATAACAACCGTGCCCTTGTTCTTGTTAGCCGGTCTTATGCGGTTTAAATTCAGCGTTTAATAATACTACCTCTGCCTATACGTGCAAGTTTAAAGTTTTATTCACATGTCTGTTGGCGCAATGAGCCCTAATTGGAGTCTTTCCTCCCTAAAGTGTTCAGGAAGCCTCTCACTGCAGGTTAAGACCATGACTAAGTCATAACTAATGCTAGAGAATGTTAATCACATCAGATTTTGCTACCGAAGTCGGTTTTACAGAATACAGGATACAAGCTAAAAGTTATTATTCAGTTTCATTTTCGATGAACTAAACAACCCGATGGACGGACAGCTAAAAGTTAAAGTTGTCCACTCAGAGGGGGGCAAACATCACAAGAGCTTTTAATAATGTCTCCATTATGAGTTTAATAAAAGGAATACTGTGCAGCTTGATTTATGCCTGCAGGGATATTCTCTTTGTGTGTGTATGAATACAGCAAGAGCCCTTTTAGGACAGGGAGTTGTGTGTGTGTGTGCGTGTGTGTGTAGTAGTAGAATGACAGACAAATGTCATTTGTGTATTTCGTGTGTGGTCAAAGCTTCTGGTATTGGCCCTCACCATCAGGCCAAGGTCTTATAACAAAGAGGACAAGGTTTGTTATTAGGGCTTTGCTGGTTCAGATAGTCAATGAAAACTTAAGCCAAGAAGGAAACTGAATAAAGGAGCTTTTTGTGTTAAATCAGAGTTCCTTTGACCCCTTGTTTGCCTACAGTACTGCGACATCAGACATTAGGATGTTTTTTTGTGCGCTAAATCGGCTGCATGTGTACGTCCAGGGGATGTAGACCACCGACAGAAAAAGTCCTGTTTCCTATTGTTTTCTCACTCAGTACCACACCCCTTCCACATTTTTAAACTGTCAGCGGCTGATCAACATGAGGCCCGCTGCTTCTTTTATATGTCAGTCATAGTTGGAATCAAGTGCAACATGTCTGGGTGTGGCCATGCTGGATTTACACATGCACTGCCTGTGTGCATGTGCCAATAGTGCATTAAAGAAATGAACCCACAGTCTTTGTTTCATCTGAAAGAGAAGTCAATCCCATATTGAAACTCACAAGATTGAGTTAAAAAAAAAATCGACTCATCTGGAAGGTGAAAAGATGTGTATGTGTGTGTGTTTAAGCTCAAGGCAAAGCAAACATTGGAAATGTGTGTAAATATGAGAGAGAAGCAGTGAGAGTGTGAAATGGTTCAGAGAGGGAGAGAGAGGACAAAGAGGTCTGAAGCAGGTGGAGAAAGAGACCGGCCATCTGGTCTGCATTGTTCTCTCTCTTACCACTGACCCCTCCCTGCACATTGCACACACACACACACACACACACACACACACACACACACACACACACAGCTGCAGACTGACCAGCAGGCGAGCACATGTTAGGGTGGGGTCGAGCTTCATGCATGGCAGGACAGTTAGTGCTCCTCGTCAACAGTTAACGCTGTGGGAAAACTCAACCCCATGAAGATGAGCCAACACTTCCTCTTCCTCTTTGTGAAAGCTCGTTCACATTTCAGCTTCAGCACAACACATAGCATGACTGACAGATTCACACAAGTGTTATAGCCACAGAATTGTCATGTTGAATTATAGCATTTAATAACAAACAGAATCACACAAACCACGTAGCTCTTATATCCTCTTAAGAGTGTGCCTGCTCTGTCAGAGTGAGAAAACGCCTGAAGGGCTTTCTCAGTACCGCCCAGCCACAACCCGGTACTTATTGTGACGTGAAAATCAAGGCACATAAACAGTAATTCATCATATGATGACGAGGGAGTCATCAGCATATAAAACAATCGTGAAAGTAATAACTGGTTGCAGAATATCTTGCACATGTGGAGATGCAAATGTTGATAAGAGTAGGGATACACTCCACACACAAACACACATCCCTCGATTGTCTTGGGATTCCCTGCTTATCCCACTCTCCTAAATCAGACACACATTGTGTGACCTCATGCCTTTGAGACTTTCAACGCCTCAGAGAAAAGATTTTCTGCAACATTTCTGTTTTGTTTCTCGCCCTTGAAACTTGTCCCAGTTTGAACTTAGAATGATATCTCCATATGATACACTTCCTGACCCGAGCCTGTTACACTTGGTTGAAAAACTGCTGCATTTTTTCCTTAATGACAATATTAAGCCCATCTCAAATATATTCCTTGACCTCTACTTCCACTTCCCCACCCGTCATGTTCAAACATCCATGGGAACCTCGAGCCGCTGAGGGATGAGGAAGGAGAGGAAATGACGAAAGTGATCTAAAGCATGAGAGCCACTCTATCGAGGTTTCATATCCCAAAATATAGATGATTTACACCACAGTACAGGCAGAGACGTCGAGAATCAAAAGCAGGGGGAGTTTTAATAAGAGCTGGAGTGAAAATAAGAGTGGGGAGGATGAGATACTGAGAGGAAGCACAAGACGAGAGACAAACATAGATACTGAAGCAGAGCTCAAAATATTACCCAGAAGGTCAAGCTAACATGGAGCCCTTGAGACATAATTGGGTTCCGCATTTCTATCACTTCCTCTTGTTTAGTTTCCTTTCCTTCCTCCATCAAAGGCTTCCAATTTTTTTTAACATGAATGAAAACCCTGTGTTCTCAATGCCTTACATGCTTCTTTACAGCTTCATTTCATGATTTTCTACAAACATTTGATAATAAAATAATAATAATAACAAAAAGCTAGATGGGGGGTTAAAGGTCTTAGTGAAACAACACAGCTGTTTCACATTTAATGTTAAGCTACGTTTGTGATGTTCTTTAGTGGAGATAGCATGTGGCTAACATTAGCTCAGTTTGTCAGGTTTGTATTCTTTCAGTGCTCATGTTTCCAGGGTTCCTCTTTTCTACAACAGTTGGATCGAAAATAAAAAGAGGTAACCGGCAACTTCTGGAGAAAATGAAGCCATTGCAAAAGTGAGAAAGAAAAACCCTCTAGTACCTTGAATTTCCATTTTAGGCTGGCTACAATAGCCCCAGAAGTCCCTTTAACACCCATGTTCAAATGCCCATTTTCACAGCAGAAAACAGAACATGTTTACAGACTTGTTCAAAAGATGGTTTTAGGTGTGAATAGCTCTATTGGTACAAATAGGAATTTTTTATATAAATACTGTGTTTTTATTGTTTTTAGAGCAAGGGTCGTGCTTAATCAAGTTTGCCATGAGGCTTTAACCATGCCTCATCAGCCTATTTACCGGATTCTAGGTTGACCAAAAGTTAGTAGAGGTGGCACTTCCAATATGGCGACCACCATCGTTGGGCTTCAAAACGTAGCTTAAGAAACCAATGTGTGACGTCACTGAGAGTGCATCCAGGTTTAATACAGACTATTGTCAAATAAAAACCCATAATTATCAAGTTTTAAGTTCAAAAATTGTTTAAAAAAAAAAAGTATGCCACCAGATCTATCTCTGTCTATAACAGATACTACTTTAACTTCTGCTTTTCCTTTTCCATTCTGTTGAATTTCACCTCTTTGCCTGTGAGCCACGCTAAACCCAATCACATGACAGTCATCCAACACAGGTAATCCTTATTGCCTGTGTGTGTGTGTGTGTGTGTGTGTGTGTGTGTGTGTGTGTGTGTGTGTGTGTGTGTGTGTGTGTGTGTTTTTGAGTGTGTTATATTTTACAGGGTCTATCTCAATTTGGCAATAAAGAAAAAGATCTGGTTTCTGTTTGTTTTGTGTACCCAGAAAAAATTAAACAAATGACAATTCATTATAAAATACTGCAAAAGTTACATTAACATTAATTGATATCTTCATATGCTTCTAACACACATTGTGCCTGTTTGTGTGTGTGTGTGTTGTGGAGCACTCAGTGAGTGATGTCCCCCCAGAGGCCTCACAGTACCAGTAACTCGACACGCAGAGTTTCACAACAACAACTCGGGAGAGAAGAAAGCTGCGCTCTGACCCCTCCACCTCTTTCATCTTCTTTTCTCTGCACTTCCTCCCTACTCGCTACTTTCCTATGAGTTATGACACGTCCGTGTAGGAAACAATTAAGTAAGGTAGTATACAATGCCCTAACCTGAAGCCAGATGAGTTGGTTACAATCATGAATGAGTGAAATTAAAGTTTTTGGTAAAAAAGTATCTGCCTGGACAGCTGGATACAAACAAAAAAATAGGTTAATGCTTCCTCTTAACGATGCAAACAGTAAAACACCTTAATGTTTACTAATTTAAGCCAAATTCATCATTTTTTCCCAATAATTATACTTCACACAAGTCTTAATTCACTTGAAGCCTAAATTCTTCCTCCTATTTCCTACATCTGGATTTTTCATTTAATTCACTTTCTTGATAAACAATAATGAATTGGATGACAAATGAACATGAAGTGAAGGTATAATCATTAGTTGTTATGATTTTTTTAAAAATCATAATTGTGTCTTTGGCTTTTCTTGTTAAGTATGAAATGTTTCAGAACTTCAGTCTTGTTTTGATTTATCAGATTTATTATTTATTATTATTTATTTATTTTGTCATTGAAGCCTTTAGCAGCTATACGTATATATCACATTGACGAAGGTTAGGTATGATAGGCTTCTTTTTTCTTTTTTTTTATCTTTATAATATACAACTTCTATGTGGTGTAAGGTATTTATTCATCCAGATGAAAATAACCTGCTGTTTTTTGACGAGCCCCTATACATTCCTCCCTGTTCTTTAACTTTCTTTCACCTCTCTGCTTCCACTTCATCGTGCCGCTTCCTCCCTTCAGGTCTCTCACTCCGTCTTTGTCTCTACTTTGTCTCACCTTGAAAGTGTCCGATCCCTGGAGTTTTGGGTTCAGAGTCAATTTTCAGCTTCATAGAGTGTGAGAGAGAAAAGAGAGAGAGAAAGAAAAAAGGAGTGACAGCAGAGAAAAGAGAAAGAGGCACAGATCAGGTGGACCAGAGGACGTCCCACATGAAGCTGCAGAGCCACGGTGAATAAAAGGAGAGGCCCTGACCTTCCATGTTAGAACAAAAGACATCCGTCCAGGAGTCTTTTGTGATCATATTGTAAGTTTCTTCAGGTGCTGTAAAAAGCTTCCAAACTACATGAAACAATCAGTGTAATATTACAAAACACTGTCATACCTATCCTCCACTGAATAGAGCCTTATGAGGATGAATCTGTATTTGAAGGTCGTATAAGGTCAACAAAGCATTTTGTACATCCAACAACTAATTATAAAGAAAGTTGATTTCTAAAGTATAACTTCAAAAATAAATATTGTTTTCAAAAGCAACATCCAGTCTGAAGAGACCGGATCTCTACCAGAGCGGGTGTGCGACTTCAGACTAGGGCTGGTGTGTAAGAGCTTAACAACAGTAGAAGTATCTGCAAGTATTAATCGGTGAAATGATTAGTCGGTCAGAAGAAATAAAATCGCCTACTAAAATCATTCTGGATTTCATTCTCAAATTTCCAAGCAGATGAAACATCTGCAGCTTTTCGTATGCAAGGATTTGCTGCTTTCTTGGTAAAAAGAAATGACCTTTTTTTTTTTTTATTGATAAAGAGAAGATTTTATACAGAAGATTATTTCAATAATGTGAAATGATCTGCAGACTAATTGGCTATTAAAATGATTGTTACTTGCAGCCCTAATAACCAGAGAGGGTGCAATACGCAAGTTGATGCAAAAAGAAATCAAATAGAATCAAATAGAGGGGTGTCCTCCTGTGCAATCTGGGTCAACTACTCCTCCATTTTCATTCTAAAAAGAAAAAGTACAAATAATCCTCTTTGTAATGGTTTTGGACCTGCACTTGTCTTGAGCAGTATGTTGTTACCAGTCTTTCTTCTTTAGGTGCAGCCATGCCTGTTGGGTTTGGAGGGTAGTTGTAACAGTATGTTAATGAAATGTAAGCGAACATGTTGTGTACCTTCCTGTCCTGACCTAACATGTCCCAGTTACCTGCTTTTGTTGTGTACATGTAAACAAGGCCAGTTTTAAAGTTTGCTTCCACTCCCTCCCCCCTTCTTTCTCGTCAACACAATCTACCCCCCTACCCTACGTCTCTGGGGAGTTTCCTATCGAACCCCTGCCCCCCACATCTACCATGACCCCGACGCCCCGGGGCATTGTGGGGGTCTGAGAATGTGTCTCCTTCAGCAGGACCAGCTGGAACAAGAAGAGCAAAGTGCTGCAGGAGCAGAAAAAGACGCCCTCAAAGTGTGAACAACATTGTCTCCTCTTAAAAGTAACATTAAATGTAAGTATTGTTTCAACACAAATTTAACAAAAGAAAAGATGACAGCCAATTGCACTCAATTGTCTCAGTGGTTACAGTCCCGGGGGAAGGTTCAAATCAAACATATAATGACTTCCTTGTTGGAATTTATGAGCTTCTAAGCTTTTGTTTAGTTCTGAACCAAAGAACAGAGAGATCCAAATTCAAAACAAATCAATCATTGCTGATTCCATCATGAGGTACTCTGGTATATGATGCTGACATGGCAGCTTTCCAGTGTAGATATAAAACATACACCATGAGCCATTTGTATGCCGACTCTTTGATTTCAAATGTCTCTAACCACAAGTGTGAGCTGAGCTGTACAGTCACACCTACAAGTAGCCCTGGGCAAGAAAACAACTTTGACAGCTCATTCGAGACCCTCCCTTTCAAAAAGTAAGCATCCAATCAGTATAAGCCTTTTTTTTTTTTTTTAAACTTCACAAACAGTGCATACTCATAAATCTGTTCTTAAAACGTCCGTACTCAACGTTTGCCCGTAAATCTGACTTTCATCAATATGTACTTAAACGTGTTCTTGTGCACTGAGAACAAAGTTAGAACTTGAAGGACAAGCTTTCTCAGGAAATGTTAACACATCCTTTTAACTAAATGCACAACATTAATACTTCTTGCGAAGATATTTGGCATTACTTCTCCTTTTTCATGCAAACTATTGAAACAGGGGCGTTATATTTCACCGAACAGTTAGTAACCCTCCTTTGTGATTGATTCAACTGGATCACACCGAAATATCCAAAATTCCAGATTTTAAATCTGATACAACACAGCTTGATAAATAGCCCCAGTAGGACAGAAGGTCTCAAATTATAGTGTGACACAAAAAACATCTAAAGCTTTCAGAGAGAGCACATGTTCTCGACTGGAAACATTTCTTTAACTGTATACTGTCAGCTTAACGCCTGAGCTAACTGAGGAGAAATGGCAGACAGTTAAATGATTGGTCCATGATTAAGGACCAATGCACAACAACAACTGAGACCCAGCATGATGGGGGAGAAAACACGAGGACAGCACTGCAAAATTAGACACTCTGGTTTGGGTGTCCCTCTGTAAACTCAAACACCTCCTCAACATGTAAAAACCCAGGAGCCCCTCTGAGCCGGTCTCACCGTCTGACAGACCATAGCAGTCAAATCCAGGAGGTCATTTGTTGACACTAAGATCTCGATCCGGATTTGGCTTTGGTATATTTGATAGCAACTGAGGTTTGACAGCAATTATCAAATCTTCATTTTCATATTTATTTTTAAATCTGTAGCCTTTAGATTGTCAATTAGAGGCATTACAGGAGAAGCTTTCACCATTTGTGAGTATCTTCAGTTTTAAATGAACTCAAAGACCTGTAATGGGCGCCTGTTGACACAAACAGTTTTTCTGGTTGCCCAAACATGAGTTGAGGAATCAGGCAGCATGAAATACTACATTTAGATTATATAAACATAAACTTCCACTGAGTATAAGCCCCCCCAATTACAGGACGAGTCATCAATGTTAGTTTATGTTTTCCAGGAATTGAAAAAGTAGAACTCCCAAGCACAGAAACAAATATGTAAGAAAATCTTTTGATGGGATTTTTTTTTTTTTTTTGTGTGCATTTGGAGTGAGTTAAAAAAAAGCTCAACTTTTAAAAATGGGGACTTTGTGTCAAATCAAATCTTCAAACTGATCAAGTCAATGTAATAACTTCCCAAAGTCCACTTCCTTCTCATTGTCTTCATGGAGGATCTGGATATCAGAGTGGGTTATCATACAGGAAAACCTCAAAGTACAATGCATTGAAACCAAAGTGACTTTAATAAGCTGAAACAAATGTGAGACTCCAGCAGTGACTCTAAAAACAATCGTAAGTATGAGAACAAGAAGGCAATGGATGTTTGTGATGTTTCTCCCAGTAAATCAAAAGCATCAAGGAGAAATTAAAGACTCAACATGAGATGCAGCAGAGCCCAGCAACTCAACCTTATTTTCAAAACCTGAAACTGGATGCTCAGTGGAAACAACTCTCTTACTCTAATCCTCTCTTCATCTTCCTCTCACCCCTTCTCATTCTACTTTACTGAACTTGTAACAACCAGTGACCCCAAAAACAAAACCTTCAAGCTCTGCCCAGCTTCTCCAGACTTACTTGCTGTGTGTGTGTGTGTGTGTGTGTGTGTGTGTGTGTGTGTGTGTGTGTGTGTGTGTGTGTGTGTGTGTGTGTGTGTGTGTGTGTCTAACAGCCACGGTGGAGTAACTCACATCTGTTCAACAAAATCTAACAATTGTGGAGCAGCAAAAGTCAGGGGGGGAGAGAGAGAGAGAGAGAGAGAGAGAGAGAGAGAGAGAGAGAGAGAGAGAGAGAGAGAGAGAGAGAGAGGGAAAGAAAAAAAAAGACTCCCCAATTATCCCACTCCGTCTGCAACAAACACTCCCACTGCCGTACACCCACCCCATCCTACACATACACAAAAAACTCCTATCTTTCTAGCTCTCCCATGTCGGAGCCAAATCCAAGAGGCCCCTGGGACTTTTGCCTATTGACGAAACTAAACACTCTGACAAGAGAGAAGGGGAGAGGGTGAGAGACCCCGGGGAGGGGGAGGGTGTTACAGAACCACTATATGGTGAACTCTCTGCTCATTAGGCCTTGAAATATTCCATTCTTTCCATCAAGGTCTCACTGAGTGCAGAGTGTGCAGCTGCTGTGTGCCACAGTGTGTGTGTGTGTGTGTGTGTGTGTGTGTGTGTGTGTGTGTGTGTGTGTGTGTGTGTGTGTGTGTGTTGTGCTGGTGGATACGGGCTAAAGAATGCAGCTAACTCAGTTGTTGGATGGTCATCTGCAGCTGTTCTACATCATCATATAGTTCAGTCTTAACAGATATCACAAACACACTGAACACACATTTAATCTCAGTGTCTGACTCTAAAGTTTCACAACACTCTTTGAGGTGGGGTAGGGGAGTCTGATCCAGAACATTGTTGTCAAATTCAGCAAATTACTTCTCACAGCACGCTAGCTCTCTGTCCTTCGTGAACAGTAAAAAACTCAATCTGTGGACTGTGCACAGTCCTGAATGTGTGATGTCGCAGAGCCACATAATAGTTACAGACTAGTTTGCAAAGATTTACTGTTAGTGTAGGATGTGATAAAAAAAAAATTCCAGATGCAACTCTTGCCCTGTCTGTCTAAAGATTTTTGTATATATGCCAAAAAAAATGTATTTGTGCACACACAAAATTTGGAACGGAGATGGTATAAAATAGGACTTTGTTTTTTTTTTGTGTAAAACAAACTGCTGATGAAATGTCACATTGCTTAGTCATGAGCAGGTGAGACAAATCAAACTTCATTGTAGCTAGTTATAGGGCTTTCACACTTGATATTTCCAGAAGGAGCTGTATGTGTGAACGCAAACAACCAAATTTTTCACTCCGGAGTTTCTCCCGTCAGACCCATAGTATTTTTTCAGCAGCAAATCCGAGTGAGCTGATGTGAGAACGCAGCAGAATATTATCCAGAGAATTCACCTCGAGCCAATGGGAGGAGGGAGTCACATTTATATCATAGACTGTATGCACTCGACCGCTACAAACTCTGTGCACGTACTGCTGGGAACTGCTGCATCGTGTTTGCTGTTCATCAGTATGTTGTTCTCAGCTCTTTTGTTGACAGTGTGATTCTGTTAAACTACACATAGCATTGATATAAAGGCAAATATTCTCATTATAGCATCGTGTAGCGGACTCTGTTGCTTGGTCCGCTACTTCCGCTGGATAGTCTCCAGCTGTGAGGTGCATGAACAGTCGGGTCAGGAGAATATCTGGAGCAGTCCTCCTGAAATGATCTAGATATTTTCAGGAGAGCATATGTGCTAAACGGCTTTAGTTACAGTGAAAATGTCCCACAATTTAAAGACAAATCACAAATCCATACCTTTATCGTCTTACATGCACATAGGGTCTATTTCAAAGTTTTCTATAGGTATTATGTCTGGATTTACTCTACTGCTGCTTCTTGCTTTTTGTGGTGCTGACCAGTGCCCAGCTTGATGACCTTTAACTTGCTCGCGTGCTGCTTGGTACCTCTGTTTGAGCTTTGGAGCACCTATCCACCTGTGTGTGGAGAGCACCAGTTTCACTTGATCTGGCATGTCAACCATCAACTGCAGTCATTCTTAATAATGCTTTATAAACCAGAAATGAACTGATGTTGCTGCACTTTGATCGCAATGAACAGGGTGAAAAGATGCCTTTAATTATGAATCACAGAATAGATTTGTGAAACATAAAAATGCATGTTATACCAGGTTTTACCTACAAGATGAAACACAACTTTAAAAATGATTGTATTTTGAACTAAGGTTAGATGAACCATTTGTAAGCAATCTCACGACTTAACACAGCACTATGCAGATTTCCTCACTGTAGTTTTTAACTCCCACATAAAGCAAAGACACAAATGATTGTGAATCTCGTTGGTTGGGGCAAGTTCACATTAGTATCTTGGCTCTATATGGAATCGCACTTCAGGATAAATGTGCTCCCTTTTTGCTCTGAACATACACTTTCAAATAATAAGAGAATGATGTGAAAATAAAGGTTGTTCTTTTTTGGAGAACGACTTGCCTTAATTTTTACATCTGGGGTCCAGAAAGAAGAGATAAGACTTTATGCAACTATGCATGTTTGTAAAAAAACAAAAACAAAAAAACACACACACACACACACACACACACACACACACAGGGAGGGGATTAGTTGCAAACAACATGCCATTACAAAGAGGCGGATTGCACAGTGACACAACTCCCTAAAGTACCATAATGCAATTTTGTGCCAGTAATACAAGGGTGTGTTATGGTCCTCGTTAACCCCAAACATCACATCCCTGTACAGTACATCCCTCACTGTCTTACCTGTGTCCTGTCTGAACTGGTGCATGGACTGGAGATCTATGATGTAGGGCGAGAGCCGGCTGTCCACCTGGCCGAGGACTACGCTCCCTCCGCGGGGGTCGCTGCTCCGGATGGCCGCCTCTATCTGGTGGGAGACGGCGGGGCTGTAAGGCCTCCACCGGCCGTGTTCGTTCAGCCATTCCCACACCACCACGGCAGAGGCCAGGAGCATGTTGTTACTGTTGGCCCTACAAGAGGACACATTTAAGGATGAAACATTCAGGGAATCACCTTTTTCTCCATTGTAGTTTGATGTAGCCTCATGAGAGATTTGTGAAGAGGCCAAGAGAGGCCAACCACAGAGCAAAACAATGGGGCATTTGCACACAATTCTGTCTGTTTTTTCAATTCCGGTTTAACTATTTCATGTGACAAATGAATAAAAACACACACAGTAGGCCTACCCCAGAGATAAACAAAGCTGTTTGTCTTACATGGAGCCACAGCGGAGCTAACGCCGGGAGAGACCGACACATTCTTCTGCGGACATCCGAGCTCCGTGCATGGCAAAGCGGGGAAGGAAATCACGGTCCTCGCTGCTCCGTGTTTCTCATAACCGATAATAGCTTTTTCCAAACAGCCGTCAAGTATACGCTACGGACCCGAAAGCCTAGAGGCTACTGAGGTCGATATGTTTGAGTCCTTTCTCCAGCCACACGGGCAGCTTCTCCGGCGAGTCGTGTGTCTCCAGTGACGGCCTTTTGTGATAAGAAACCCCCCTCAGTTTGGGGGAAAATACGGTTTTAAAAAAAAAACACGTTTGGGTTGATATTTCATCTATTAGTCACAACGAAAGGGCGGCGATAGCAACAGCTTATTGTGTTTTCCCTCTCGTAGTTTTGGGGCGTTGCATACCGAAATGTTGAGAAAGTGTAGTGCTTCTTCCAAACAGCGCAGCCACGGTAGTAGACGACACTCCGACCAGGTGTTACGTCGAGTTCTGCTGCACGGCGAGGATTGCGTGCAACTCGCGGGAGCGCGCCCAGCTCAATAATATGGGCATTGCGATGCAACAGCAAGAATGAACGTTTCAAGAATGACAGTAGTATTTTAACAAGTAGGCTATACTAAAAGTAGGTTATAGTCCCACTGTCAGGGCGAACTCTTTCGTGTGTTTTGAAACTACATCTACATGTTTTAAACTAAACCATATTAAATCAGACTTCTAATTGTGGAGTATTATTTCCCCCTAGGACATTTTAACTTGATAACTACATTATCAGAGAAAAACACGCGTACACACGTAACCCTACAGTGTGGTTGCATTTTTCATTCAGGTGTTTACATTCCGGGATTTGCATCCACTCCTGTCTCAACTAGACATTTAAAAGATTCAACCTAAAGACACACACTTTTCATTGACAGAGTTTGTTGCGTTACATTACACACTAACAGTGCACGCTTCAGATGTGCGCGCCCCCGCGAGTCGAATAGCCTCAGAAGGTAGCACAATCTGGTATACCACCTCACCAGAACAGGTTCAACTGGTCTCGATCCCGTGAACACAATCCTCAAAGTTTACCCTGATGACAAATGTAGGCTAACCCAAATAAAATAAAAAAGCTCGCCAACGTGCATTAGGGCCAAAAAGCACTTTATATTATTCTGTAGTGACTGAATTGATTAAGGTCTGTCCCATCTTACAAGTTTTATAGTGCCTACTCTAGGCTATACTTTCTGAGTTCACACGCACCACATTATGTATCTTATTAGTCTAATTAAACATCCACCTTTTAATATGCACTTCTGGGTCCACCCTCCTTGTCCAAAACCCTTGGAGGAAAATACAGGATCGTCTCCACCATGGCTCTTTCCTTGCTTCCCTCTCCGGATGGTGGATCAAAGCAACCTCGTTTTTTCTATTTGAAATAAAATGCAAAATCCTAAAACAGAGAGGAACTGGGCTAGGTTTCCTCTAATATTTCATGGGCAGGAATACAGTAAAGATCGTCCATGGTGCGTTGAAATGAACTCTGCCATGCTTATTAATTTTATCCTTTCG
Organism: Labrus bergylta; assembly: GCF_963930695.1. Lineage (NCBI taxonomy): Eukaryota > Metazoa > Chordata > Actinopteri > Labriformes > Labridae > Labrus > Labrus bergylta. The sequence continues at coordinate 5,409,155 of NC_089195.1, read as the reverse complement.
GGTCCATCTTCTCCTTTGAGCTATAAAGCTCAGTTTAAGGTTTGGAAAGGGGGCTAGGAGGAAAGCAGCCCCCCCAACACGCCCCATGGTATCGTAGACCAATAGAAAGGGGGTCTCCAGAAATAGTTGAAGCCTGATGAGTTCCCACTGAGTATATTTACAGTCTATGGGTTGAACACATTTCAGTCTGGTTCTACCTGTTGTTAGATCTAAACAAAATCATGAAATTCTAATTTGTGTAAGCACATCTGGCCAGTTAAACTGATTCTGAAATAAGTAGCCTATCTTTAGTGGGTTAATTTATTAATTAAATATCGTCATTTTGTTGTAGCCTGCCTGATTTTTGGTCTCCTGTAGTAATATTAATATTTACAGTCTATGGTTGTGATCACTGACTACTTTGACCAAAATCATTTTATTGCCCTTTGCCTTTTGTCAGTTGCATACAGATTCACATTATCTTTACTGTCCCACAAGGAAAAATTATATTTTGCAGCAGGAGCCAATGAACATCTAAGGCAACATCAACAGTAAAATCTAATACAATAAAAACAAAATTAGCCTACCTACAACAACGACCACCATTACACACTAGTCCTATTGTAAAATAAATACGAATCAAGACATATCCTTTTATTTTTGATGAAATTAAACTAAATATAGGCTAAATAAACTGAAGTGGGGGCAAAGTGAAGAAGAAGTGTGCATTTATATATTTTATTTTATTTTATAAATCTATTTTTTTAAATCTATTTTTTGTATCTATGTTTTTGTACATTCTTAATTTTTCTCTCTCTTTGCTGCTGTAACAATGTAAATTTCCACATTGTGGGATAAATAAAGGATTATCTTTTAAGGGGCGCAAACACAGACTGTAAATATTGGGTGCAAACCATTTTAAAAGCTGCCACATACTGCCACCTGCTGGACAATGCGGAAATAGCTGTTTTTAAGGGCTCTTGAAGTAGCGTAGACCCGTCGACATCACAGAATAAAATAAAAAACCTTCAGTTCCGTATGTCTGAGTCTGAGCTCACCATGCCGCGTCGTAGGTAGGATATACCGTAACACACTACAATTTGTATTACTTTTTTTTTCATAGCGGGTTTAATTTGTCTTTTTTTACGTATTTTTCACATGTGGCTAATCCTGTACAGGCTACCGTCGTTTCAGTGCGGCTAGCAGAGCGTTTTCCAGCATCCACAGCGAAATAATCGGCTATTTCGGCTACCTTTATTCAGATATTCGGCTTGTCAGGAGTAAGAGCTCAGAAGTCTAAATTTTTTTAGAAATGTGACGTCACATTGAGTATCCAAGGCTCCATAGCTCAGGGGTTAGAGCACTGGTCTTGTAAACCAGGGGTCGCGAGTTCAAATCTCGCTGGGGCCTATACAACATTTTTTTTTCTCTATTTGAGTGTTTTCTGAAAGAAGTCATTTCCTATCTTTTATAGCAAAGCAGGATGATGAAGGATGATTTATTTGATCATGTATTTCTTTAAATGTATACTTTCTTCACTCTGTGTCCTGTTACATTTTGATCTGTTGACTATCTGATCAAATTAATTATTCCTATCTTGTAACTTTCTTATAATTTAATCATTTTAGGCGTAATGTGAGATAATGTTATAGGCCTAGGCTACTATGATGTCTTGAATTCATGCCCTTTTTATTTCTTAAAGAGTTAAAAGGTCTCTAGGCCTTACTGAGGCAGACCCCTGCATCGACTGTGATCACTTTGTTTAAAAATGTAGCCTACTACTGTAGGCTAAAGTGACTTCCTTGAGATCTTCCTTTCCCTCTTGTGATGAAGTCATTTAAAAATTAGGCTAATGGAGTGGATTTAGCAGAATCAGAAATCCAACAAGCTCTGCTACTAACTTAAATAACGAGAACACGTTTTTGAGCAGCTCAAAATGACGAATAGTGGTCGCTTAAATAGCTATTTGTATAGATCAGACCAACATTTCATTTTGTCTGAATATTAAGCGTGCAAATGTAGGCCTACACCCGGGGGACCTGGGGGTATAGGTAGCCGACGCCATGTGATTTCGGACATACCGCGATACAGTAAATAATATGGTTAACTCCATAATCTGAGTTCACTTGTACAGTTTTTCAGAGCCCGGATAGCTCAGTCGGTAGAGCATCAGACTTTTAATCTGAGGGTCCAGGGTTCAAGTCCCTGTTCGGGCGACAGTTCTTTTCCTCGACGTCGTCTCCTTTTGCTTCCGTCCAGCCCCGGCAGGTTTTAGGCTCCGCTAAAAGCGAACATAGATATTTCGCTCTCGTCATCGTGTCGCCTATATCAAGCTGATTCGATTCTCATGGGAAAACTAGCTTAAATAAAACACCGTTTTGTAGGCTAACTGATTTGATTAAAAGGGTTCCTCGTCTTTTCCATCAACAGGTGAGCAGCCACGCTGCGCGGATGCGAGTTTGAGAGAATGGTTGCGAATTGATCGCTTGAAGAAGGCAAGCATAGCCTACACTGTATCTATGGCAGCCAGAAGAGGACCTACATACAATGTACACACGTAACACCTGAATACAAAGTAGAGAGGCACAAGTGTGTCAAAAACACATTCTAAAGGCTTCAAAGCTAATCAGTCGAAATGTTGTACATATATGTACTTCCACGCATTCTCTTCACCAATGATTGACACAGACATATTTTGAAGAAAAAATTACTTGACATTAATGTCCATAGAAATATTTCCCTTAGTATAAGTTGACAGCCCTTAGCACATTCAGTAGGAAAACAGACACATTCACAAAACAGATACACATTGATGAAGTCATGCAGAGCTTTCTTCTTGATGTGTACTTTTCTCATTTGAAGTTTTAAACGAATAATTAGCAAACGCTAAAGGGACAATTGGACGGCTTTTTGTATCTGCAAAATACAGTGGCACAGTGTCAAAAAAGTAAAAATCTAATATCAACAAGCAACATTGTGAAACAATAAAATAATGTTCAAATGAGACTTAATGTAAGAATAGCTCTGGAACTCCATTCCTGAAAATCCAAAATTAATCTAGCAAATTATTTTCTTTTGTAATCTTAAAACACGGACATAACTCACTCCAATAAAGTATTTAAAATTACAAAAGATTAGCACATGCAACATTGTTACCACTGACTTCACAGACTTCCTTTTTCGAGCCAAACCACTGTTGCCACTGATGGCACAAATATTTTTTTGATCCTGTTACTTCACCCGATTCCTCTTTCAGTTTGGATTAGTAGACTACATGTAGTCTTAATTGTATGCATTGTAGATTAATGTGAAAATTAAATAAAAGTAGTAGTAGTCTGGGTATTAAGAAGGGGGTTCAAAATTGTAGGCTGACAATCACCATGAGTAGCCTACCAGGTTAGCCAAAACCACATTTTTCTTATAACAAAGTTTTATTTCTTCAATCAAGTTAATAAGTGGAATGAAGAGGGGTAACAACATCACATGGAAAGTTAATTTTATGCTCTTATCTTTAACTCCTCTTATGTTTTAACTTGGTCATTTCTTATCTTACTTACTTTGTCTATTTATGTTTTATATTTATATTTACCTTTTATTTGTATTAATATTATAGTTTTTTTTAATCCTTTAACCACTTGTTTCTATTTCTTTTACTGCTCTTACCTTCTTATTGCTGTTCTCTTTTGATTTGCTTTTAGCTCTTTTAGTTTCTTACATCTTTTTAAATCTTTGGTCCTCTTGGTCTCAGTTAGTGTGGTTGGGTTCTTATGATGATTCTTGTGTTGTTGGGTTCTTATGATGGTTCTTGTGATGGTTCTTATGATGGTTCTTGTGATGGTTCTTGTGTTTCCTGGGTTCTTATTATGGTTCTTGTGTTACCTGGGTTTTTATGATGGTTCTTGTGTTGCCTGGGTTCTTGTGATGGTTCTTGTGATGCCTGATGGTTCTTATGATGGTTCTTGTGATGGTTCTTATGATGGTTCTTGTGTTACCTGGGTTCTTGTGATGGTTCTTGTGATGGTTCTTGTGTTGCCTGATGGTTCTTCTGGTGGTTCTTGTGTTGCCTGGGTTCTTATGATGGTTCTTGTGTTGCCTGGGTTCTTATGATGGTTCTTGTGATGGTTCTTGTGATGGTTCTTGTGTTGCCTGGGTTCTTATGATGGTTCTTGTGTTGCCTGGGTTCTTATGATGGTTCTTGTGATGGTTCTTGTGTTGCCTGATGGTTCTTATGATGGTTCTTGTGTTACCTGGGTTCTTGTGATGGTTCTTATGATGGTGCTTGTGTTGCCTGGGTTCTTATGATGGTTCTTGTGTTGCCTGATGGTTCTTATGATGGTTCTTGTGTTGCCTGATGGTTCTTATCATGGCTCTTATGATGGTTCTTATGATGGTTCTTATGATGGTTCTTGTGTTGCCTGATGGTTCTTATCATGGCTCTTATGATGGTTCTTATGATGGTTCTTGTGATGGTTCTTATAATGGTTCTTGTGTTGCCTGATGGTTCTTATAATGGTTCTTATGATGGTTCTTATGATGGTTCTTATGATGGTTCTTGTGTTACCTGGGTTCTTGTGATGGTTCTTGTGATGGTTCTTGTGTTACCTGATGGTTCTTCTGGTGGTTCTTGTGTTGCCTGGGTTCTTATGATGGTTCTTGTGTTGCCTGGGTTCTTATGATGGTTCTTGTGATGGTTCTTGTGATGGTTCTTGTGTTGCCTGGGTTCTTATGATGGTTCTTGTGTTGCCTGGGTTCTTATGATGGTTCTTGTGATGGTTCTTGTGTTGCCTGATGGTTCTTATGATGGTTCTTGTGTTACCTGGGTTCTTGTGATGGTTCTTATGATGGTGCTTGTGTTGCCTGGGTTCTTATGATGGTTCTTGTGTTGCCTGATGGTTCTTATGATGGTTCTTGTGTTGCCTGATGGTTCTTATGATGGTTCTTGTGTTGCCTGATGGTTCTTATCATGGCTCTTATGATGGTTCTTATGATGGTTCTTATGATGGTTCTTGTGTTGCCTGATGGTTCTTATCATGGCTCTTATGATGGTTCTTATGATGGTTCTTGTGATGGTTCTTATAATGGTTCTTGTGTTGCCTGATGGTTCTTATAATGGTTCTTATGATGGTTCTTATGATGGTTCTTATGATGGTTCTTGTGTTGCCTGATGGTTCTTATGATGGTTCTTGTGATGGTTCTTATGATGGTTCTTATAATGGTTCTTATGATGGTTCTTGTGATGGTTCTTATAATGGTTCTTGTGATGGTTCTTGTGTTGCCTGATGGTTCTTATAATGGTTCTTATGATGGTTCTTATGGCTTTTAGCTCTTTTAGTTTCTTACATCTTTTTAAATCTTTGGTCCTCTTGGTCTCAGTTAGTGTGGTTGGGTTCTTATGATGGTTCTTGTGTTGTTGGGTTCTTATGATGGTTCTTGTGTTGTTGGGTTCTTATGATGGTTCTTGTGATGGTTCTTGTGATGGTTCTTATGATGGTTCTTGTGATGGTTCTTGTGTTTCCTGGGTTCTTATTATGGTTCTTGTGTTACCTGGGTTCTTATGATGGTTCTTGTGTTGCCTGGGTTCTTATGATGGTTCTTATGATGGTTCTTGTGTTGCCTGGGTTTTTATGATGGTTCTTGTGTTGCCTGGGTTCTTGTGATGGTTCTTATGATGGTTCTTGTGTTACCTGGGTTCTTGTGATGGTTCTTATGATGGTTCTTGTGTTGCCTGATGGTTCTTCTGATAGTTCTTGTGTTGCCTGGGTTCTTATGATGGTTCTTGTGATGGTTCTTGTGATGGTTCTTATGATGGTTCTTGTGTTTCCTGGGTTCTTATGATGGTTCTTGTGTTACCTGGGTTCTTATAATGGTTCTTGTGATGGTTCTTGTGTTGCCTGATGGTTCTTATGATGGTTCTTGTGTTACCTGGGTTCTTGTGATGGTTCTTATGATGGTTCTTGTGTTTCCTGGGTTCTTATGATGGTTCTTGTGTTGCCTGATGGTTCTTATGATGGTTCTTGTGTTGCCTGATGGTTCTTATCATGGCTCTTATGATGGTTCTTGTGATGGTTCTTGTGATGGTTCTTATAATGGTTCTTGTGATGGTTCTTGTGTTGCCTGATGGTTCTTATAATGGTTCTTATGATGGTTCTTATGATGGTTCTTATGATGGTTCTTGTGTTGCCTGATGGTTCTTATGATGGTTCTTGTGATGGTTCTTATGATGGTTCTTATAATGGTTCTTATGATGGTTCTTGTGATGGTTCTTATAATGGTTCTTGTGATGGTTCTTGTGTTGCCTGATGGTTCTTATAATGGTTCTTATGATGGTTCTTATGATGGTTCTTATGATGGTTCTTGTGATGGGTCTTATAATGGTTCTTGTGTTGCCTGATGGTTCTTATAATGGTTCTTATGATGGTTCTTATGATGGTTCTTGTGTTGCCTGATGGTTCTTATGATGGTTCTTGTGATGGTTCTTGTGATGGGTCTTATAATGGTTCTTGTGATGGTTCTTGTGTTGCCTGATGGTTCTTATAATGGTTCTTATGATGGTTCTTATGATGGTTCTTGTGTTGCCTGATGGTTCTTATGATGGTTCTTATGATGGTTCTTGTGATGGTTCTTATGATGGTTCTTATAATGGTTCTTGTGATGGTTCTTATGATGGTTCTTATGATGGTTCTTGTGATGGTTCTTATGATGGTTCTTATGATGGTTCTTATAATGGTTCTTGTGATGGTTCTTGTGATGGTTCTTGTGATGGTTCTTATGATGGTCCTTATCATGGTTCTTGTGATGGTTCTTGTGTTGCCTGATGGTTCTTATGATGGTTCTTATGATGGTTCTTATAATAGTTCTTGTGATGGTCGGGTTATATATGTCTGGTTGTGTATCGTGCACTTTGGGTTCTTTTCTGTTGAATTGTATTAAATTATTTTTAGTATTTTGCATTTGTTTTGTTCTTGCTGTTGTTTATGTTCTTCTGTGTTTGCTTTAGTTTGTTCTTGTTTTTGCTGTTTGTCAAAGCACTGTGTAAACCTGTGTTTTTAAAAGGTGCTATTTAAATAAAGTTATTATTATTATTATTATTATTAATAATAATAATAAACACCTGAAAGACAAACGACAAAGTCTAATATAATAAGTATACTATGAGTATAAGTCTCATATCATCTACTCAGTGCCCTTTATACTAAGCCTTCTTCTATTTCTTCTTATTTACATTCTATGTTATTATTATCATTATTATTATTCAGGCGATCTGTATTTTCTTCTCAGGACCCACCTGATGACGTGTGAGGTTAAAGGTCAACTCCTCGTCAACATCACGGAGCTGTTCATGCTGTTCAGAGCACCATGAAGGGAAACTAAAACAGCTCTGTGTTTTGAAGCTGATTGGTTTGATAAAAGTAACACGAGTAGTGGCCGTCTCTACTGTTTGATTGTTGGCTGAGATAAAAGAGGAGCCGACGGATGAGGCGTCGTTCAAAAAGGTAAATACGCTAGCTTAGCATTAGCATGTTTGTTTGCTCGCTAGCTACCTGTCAAACCTGAAAGCGCAACATATGCTGCAGTCAGCGACTTTAAACCCGTGACTTATTGTCCCAAATAGAGTCACCACGACAAACTTTCTGTTTAAACGTGTGGTCATTTTAATGAATGAAACCACTTCATCTGCTCTCCTGTTTCAGCACATGTTGTTGGGTTTTCATTTGACTAATTGGCTAACATGAAAAGTTAATCCAGCTTCATGTAATGATTTGATACTTTCTGTTACAGTCACATCATATGTATCTCTATGTAGTGCTGTCACACTCCTATATCCTTCAACTTTATCTATAAAGCCCATTTACAAACAGTAAAAAAAACACACACACACACACACACACACACACACACACACACACAGATATTAACAATAAAAACAGTAAGACATAAAAATAAAAAGGTTGATAATATTAAATTTGATACAAAATACAAGCAATCTTATATACTAATATATACTTCTATATTATATATATATTATATATATATACTTATATTCTTAATATCTGTCTCTCCATACTGGAATCTGTTCTGCACATGTTACATTTATAAATTATCCCTGCACTCATGTTCACTTCATTTGTCTGTCTACTCGCCGTTATATTGTATAGTTTCTGATTATAATATGTCTACACTCATGCACTTTAACTTATGTCAATACTGTCCATTTACAACTCTGTTTTTGCACATTTACATTTAATCTTCCTATTTAAGACTAGTAATGTTTAGTTAAATCCTGGTTGTATATATTCACATTCTTATTTTTGATATTTTTTAGTGCTTATTTACTTTGTATTTAATATTATATTGTGTTTAGATTGCTAACATTGTGTTTTTTGCTAATATTGTGTGTTGGATAACCTGCAGCTGTAACGCCACAATTTCCCAGTTTGGGATCAATAAAGTAATTCTATTCTATTCTATTTTATTCTACTACCACAAGACCTAAAATTGGTTGCACTTTACCAATTGACTGGAGGCATGGGAGGGTTATTATGGAGAAAAAAAAAGAGTCCTACTATTTTGTCAAACGCTGTGGCAGTATGTTGTAATTGTATACATTTTCTGAACATTTAATTAAGACATATTTTTTTAGGTAACACCAACTAATTGAATTATCTCTTTTTCACAGAACTGACATTTGACAAATCGAGGTATGTATGTATGACCTACTGTACTGTTCCTATGGATTAATTGTTGCTTGTGAGTAGGACTGGGTGTTGATACCTTCAAATCCAGATCAAAATAATTAGAAAAGTTGTTAATTTTAATTAAGCAAAAACTAGAAGCAGAATAGGGTTATATGGCAACGTCGCCAACTACCAAGGTGCATGGAGAGTAAAAGGCTTGAAGAGGTCAAAAAGCTCCAGTAACACTTGTAGTATGGCTTGTGGCCTACGGGCCTGATGGAAATCATTTGAACACACACTATCTCTCCCCTTCTCTCTCTCTCTCTCGCTCGCATGTACAGTATGCACAACTGAATGCTTCAATTAATGGAGTTTTTCCAGAAATCAAAGGTGTCATGTGAACTTCTCTATCACTTTAAGGGCTCTGGTATTGTTACCAGTATCACAATATTTAAACCACAGCCAGCCCCTCTCAGGAGATATGTTTGTTACATAGTTGTGCAGTCAACTCCTAATTGGGGTGAAAGTGTTAATGAGCATCTGGTTTAATGACAATCTCCAGACTGACTGTACTATCTGTGTTTCAGTATGGCAGGAGTATTTGACATTGACCTGGAGACTGAAGACATCAGTGATACAGAGGTCTGTATTCCCCAGTCATTGATACGACCACACAGACCAATTACTATGCTAATTAATAAGCCTTATTAGAGTTAATGTTCTTGCTAAGATGTACTGCCATTTTAGATTGTGCCTTTGCATAATAAATGTGTCTAATATTTGTGTTACCTCTGTGTTACCTCTGTGCAGGATGATGTCTGTGACTTCACAGTAACAGAACCAGAGAAGTACGTTGACTTCAACATTCAATCTCAAAACATAAATGTTGATATTGCGCACACATTAATCTCCTGTGTCTCGCTCCTTACAGTGTTCAGACCGAGGAGGTGGAGTTGACCAGCGAAAGTGTCAACAGAGACAGTGAGAGAGTGGGACCTGACTGCTTTGAGCTTCTCACTGTGCTGGGAAAAGGGGCCTATGGCAAGGTTAGTGTGTGTGTTGTGTGTGAAATATTACATCTTTTTGAGATGATGTCATTCCTTTGGATTGTTTACACTCTTTTGCTTTTCGACTGAACAAAAGTTTGGATTGATATTCGCTTTGAAAGAGTTCTTTAGGATGTTTTCATTTGTGAACAGTTTAACAGTAGAAACATAATCAGCAGTGTTAATTCTATACCTCATTGGTCATCATGTATTACTATCAATAAATAGAATAGAATTACTTTATTGATCCCAAACTGGGAAATTGTAGAAATATGTAAAGATGATGCATGGATAATTACTGTTTACTAGATCATGTCTGATGTATAAAAAAAAAAAAACATTTTAAAAATTTGATAAAACACCTTTGCAGGTTTTCCAAGTGAGGAAAGTCCAAGGTGCCCAGACGGGGAAGATATTCGCCATGAAGGTCCTGAGAAAGGTACTTTTCTTATAACCCAGAGTCTCACTCTTAAGGTATGGAGAACTGGTAGAAAGAAAACAATTATCCTTGAGCTGATTGTAGCCCAACAGGTCATCAAACTACGCACAGGTCAGCCACATGTGACTTGAAGAAGCAGTGACAATTAATTTAGACACATTCCCTGGAGAAGGTGGTATAACAACCTAGCTGTGTGGATCTCTGAATCCGGTTATGGTATGTGCTCATCTGGATCGTAAATATTTCCGAGCTGCGTTTAATCAACAAAAATAACTCTGCAGTGAAAATCACCCCTTAAAGTGCAAGGCAAAAATGTCAGTGACGTTTGGTCCAAACAGCGCTTAGGACACGCATTGTCAGGTCATAATACATTAAGTTTTAATTGAGTTTTTCTTTATTTTTAATCCTGTTTTTCAGTTGTTATTCACTCTGTCCTTTCTTTCTTTTCCTCCTTCTTTGGGTCTTTTTACACTAAACATCACTCACTTTGTCTTGTGTTTTATTTTTCCACCCTCAGGCGAAGATAGTGTGCAATGCTAAAGACACGGCACATACACGAGCAGAGAGGGAGATCCTGGAGACGGTGAGACACCCGTTCATCGTGGATCTGCTCTACGCCTTCCAGACTGGAGGAAAACTTTACCTCATACTGGAGTGTCTGATCGGTAAGAAAATCAGGGATGATGAGCTGATGTATGAGGAGGATTAAAAAAACACATTTGTGTGTCGTACATGTCCTATTCTTTTTGTTGTATTTATTGCCTAAATGTTAAAGTTTGAACAATGGAGGGATATCAAAACAGATGAATTAAGAAATGAACTAGTCATAGCCTAGTGGTTGTGTCGTGTGCCCCTCGTACAGGGACTATAGTCCTCGATGTGGGCAGCCTAATTTGGATTTTTTGACCCTCAGCACTTTACCTCATTTCATCACCCTTTCTCTCATCACTGTCTCTTACTCTATCCACTGTCCTCATCTACAGTGAAGGCCATTAAAGCAAACAGATAAATACATACTACTAGTGCTAATCCATCTGTGCTGTTGTCTATAACCAGGAGGAGAACTGTTCATGCAGCTGGAGAAAGAAGGCATCTTCATGGAGGACACTGCAAGGTAATTAGTAATAAACCTTTCAGGATCAATTCTTGCACAACGTCAGGAAAACCAGCAAGAACTGCATTTAAAAAAAAAAAATACTTCAGGCTCTTAGCTCTTCCTAACGTACAGCGAGCAAGCTAATGATTGTGGCTATATCACAAAACCTGTTCATATACATTTTACAAGCAATACTCATTATTGAATCAGGTTTACATAGGACAAATTCTTCCCTCAGTCTGGGCCCAGCCTAGGTGTGCGTATAACTCTTTATTTAAGTCTCTGCTCATCCTACTTTGTAATTTTTGGTTCCTCTTTCATGTATCAAGGACTTGACTGATTCATGTCTGTGTGCAGTTTCTATCTAGGAGAGATCACAATGGCCCTTGGTCACCTCCACTCAAACGGGATTATTTACAGAGACCTCAAACCTGAAAACATCATGCTTAATCACCAAGGTAACACACCACACACCACGTAGTGTACAGGGGAAAGTCAGCAAACATTGACGGCAAAAGGTTGTTAAACACAAGATCTTATAGCTGTCCCATGTTAAAGTCATTCATGCATGTGACTGAATCCCTGATTGAACATGTAATGAATACTATCTGGCCTTAAAGCTGAATTAAGCTCAGAATGATCATGTTGTGAAGCTTATGTATTTTGAACATGACTCACAGTCTGTACCCCGAATAAAACTACATTTTGAATACTGAGGTGAATTTGAACACAATGTGGTTAATTTGTTGAAAGGTCATATATTGTACTCCTTTTCAACAAATTCAAATAAGTCTCCCCAAAACATTTCTGTGAAGTTTACTGCCAGAAATCCACTCTGATCCTGTATTTGATCATGTCTACAAACCCCTCTATTTCAGCCCTGCTCAGAACAGGCTGTTTCTGTGTCTGTACCTTTAAATGTAAATGAGCTGTGTCTGACCACGCCCCCTCTCTGGAAGGGCTGTGGTTGTTTAGGCTTTCTCGCTCCATGCCCTGTTGTTAACAGTGAGAAGGCAGACTTAACAATGTTAAAGTCTATTTTGCATAATGTGACCTTTTATGTGTCCTCGTTGGCCATGTGGTTGAAAATTAATTTTGTGCTTTCGTATAACATATTGTCTTAATTTATTCTTAGACCTTGTCCTCAGATAATAACTTGAATCTGTTTCTTTTTTCTTTTAAGGACACATCAAGCTAACAGACTTTGGTCTTTGTAAAGAATCAATTCATGATGGATCTGTCACTCACACCTTTTGTGGCACTATAGAGTACATGTGAGTAACCCTGAGCTCATCCTCACATTAACACGCCCACTCTGAATCACAACTATTCACTTGTGAAACTAGTTTCTTTCAACCCTTTTGTAGGAATATTGTATTTAGCTGTTTTGTCCCCACCCCCAAAGGCATAAACATTATATTGCATTTTTTACTTTTAAACAGGATTTACACTCTGAATAAAACTAAAAAATTAGTAAAAACACGATTGAAAAGTGTTTCATTCCCCATGTTTGTATCTTGTCTTTTTTCTTCAGGGCTCCAGAGATCCTGACCAGGACGGGACACAACAAAGCAGTGGACTGGTGGAGCCTCGGAGCCTTGATGTACGATATGATGACTGGATCAGTAAGTTAGAACTGTGTGGTAGAATGGTTATTCATTATTAAGAAAGCAGTCAAGTAATGGCAATGGGACTCGTCCTGAATGTCACTACAGAGTCTGAAGCAGCTTGTATCAGTGATCTCATTCTTTGGCTCTGAACCCAAAGCTCGATACGACAGTCGAGGGTTTCAAAATAAGGCTTAACGTCCTGCAAGTAATCTGTCATTGATCAATGGGGCGAGAAAATTCACTGAAGTAACTGCTGAAGTGAATATGTTGGCTAACGTGTTCACGGGCAGTTTTTCACAGCTTTTCTCATCCTATTAGACGATTTGTTTGAATTAAGTTTCCTCGTCCATTTAGTCATTTTCACATGTTCTTTACGAGACACTGCTTGAACTGAAACCAGCCCTGTGTGTGACGTAACGGAAAAATGACAGTATGAGTATGACATATTAAAGGAGCATTATGTAAGATATCTACTGAATTAAATCATAAAATGACCGTACTATATCATCAGACATTAAGGAAACATGCTATGTTGAATATGCTGGCTTCTCAGCAGCACAGTATGTCCTCCTTCTGAGTTTCCATTCCGGCCAGAAATGGTCTGTTTTTTGTTTTGACTAGAGCCAGGCAAACGGCAAGCCAACAGGTGTTACAATGAAGGAAGTGGGCAAGTGAACTGGTTCAGATATAACTGATTCTACGCGACCTAAAAAGCCTCAAAAGCTCCACGAGCAGAGTCAGCACTCTCCAATGTTTTGAATTTGGACTGCAGTACCAATGTTAAACACTACATGTCAGAGTTACATATTGCTCCTTTAATAAAGGAGAAACTAGAAGAACAACAAGTGATGGATTCAGATAAATGTCTTATCCAAGCCAGCACATCTACTTTTGAAAATTGATTCAACCCATATCACTTGCAAGACTGCATTGCAGCTAGATCATGACACCACAGTAACCAAGGTTTATTTATTTTTTTAGAGGACTTCTGTGCAAGAAGTGAATAATGCATCAACCAATACAACTATCTGTGTGTGTAACTAATGGCTACCTCTCTTTGTGTTTTCCCCAGCCCCCCTTCACAGCTGAAAACAGGAAGAAGACCATCGATAAGATTTTAAAGTGTAAACTGAATCTGCCACCATACCTGACCATCGATGCCCGGGACCTTATCAAGAAGGTACTAACACACATACAGTACACACACAAACACATGTGCACACACACATAATGTCCACTTCTAGCTGATTTTAAATTCTGCTTTCATCTGATTTGCTGGAGAAACGTTATGTTCATCACTGATGACCCAGAGGAAATATTCAGAGATAGCATCAGGTCATTTTTACTGATGACAGAAAAACTCAGTTGATGTTTGGCTTCACACATTTTCCTGATTCACTCAATTTCTCAAAGCATTTCATATATTTGCTTTTATGTATTATTCATCTTTAAGATAATGAGACGTGTGAGGCTTCTGCCCTTATTGAAACCTCTGTAGCAGTGTTTAATCTGTCGGGGTTTCACTCTTCTCTTTTACTGAACTCAAAATGGACTTGTTCTCGTTGTTACCCTGATTTTATTTGACCACCAAACAAAATAAAAAGCAATAAGTAGGTGAAGAAACTTGAGGGTTATGAATGTTGTGATATTTAGTTTGAGCGCTCCTCTTTTAAAGTGACTCGTGGTATTTTCTAATCCTCTGCCCCACTTTTTTTATTTGTTTTATTTTGTGGGGTCTAATTGACTAATAGGACTAACAATCTCTCTTTTAAAAAAAAAAAAACAGCTTTAACATTGATATTGACAACTTGAACATGCACTCTTCAAAGCCACCAGACTCCATTGAGAAAAGCAGAACTTTTACTGTGTGTGGGTGTGAATGTGTGAATATGTGGGTGTGTGTGGTGTCTGACTATGTATACCTCATTTGGTTAGTTTTTTGGGGGGGGGTTTGAGTCACTCTGGTGATTTAAATTGTTAGGTAGGATCCACTCAATATTTTTGTTTACACCCAATAACACAGAGCGACTAATCAAATCAGCCAGCACGTCACTCCTGTGTTCTTTGAGTTCAATGTTTTCATTGTTGGAGTCTGGCAGGTTGGAAGATAACAGCAGTTTCTAGTTGAATAAAAACATAAAAAGGTCTCGCTCTGCAGTGATACCTTCTGCAATGTTTCTTTTTAAAACTAGAAACCGCTATTATGTTTCCATCATCCAACCCTATACATATTAGACATTTTCAGTAACAACAGCAACAACAAATCAGTCAAGGTACTTTGATTAGGTGCATTTGCCCCCGAGGAAACGTGGCAGCCACCAGTCTCTGACACCTTTTTAATTTGCTGCTCATTAGAAAACATTTTGAAACAGGATTTATTTTCCAAATTAAAAAAAGTGATGGATGATTTTTAAAAAGTTAGCAACATTATCACACAATCGTAAATCTTCATAATGATTTTGTTCCACTCTTCAAATCTATCTTTCCAGCTGCTGAAGAAGAATCCAGCTCAAAGACTCGGCTCCAGTAAAACGGACTGTGCTGATATCCAGGTACAAACTCTTCATCCTACAGTTACAGTAACCACAAGTAACTGATGCTGCTTACAGCCTGCTGTGTTTACGATGGATTCCCTTACACCAGACAAGTGAAAATACATCAATGCTGAGACCAAGTTTTTCTGAGAGACAAACAGACGATGTGATCGTTCAAATAAACCCAATTATTTTTGTGTTCATGTGCCACCTTGTGTAATGTGTACTTTTGTGTTTTTAAAAGTGTATGTATACACAGGTAAGTCAAAGACAAATATCAAAAGAAGACAAATTGTGTTCATTGTCTTTTCGATTCTCACATGTATTGATAAGTCAGTGAGAGTTACAGAGCTGGTTAAAAAAAAGGTGCAGATGGATTTTAAAAAGTTCACCTTTGAGGGAAATGTTTGAAATGCTTTCCCGAATTTTAACCACATCCCATAAAGGAAAGAGACATGACTCACAGTTTCCCTGTTGGTCTGGGATTAAGTCAGCTCAAAATACAATTTGTAAATTTCGTTTTTTTTTTTTTTTTTTCTATTGCAGAAACATCCGTTCTTTAAGCACATCAGCTGGGATGACCTGCTGAACAAAAGGCTGGAGCCGCCATACAAACCACAGCTGGTAGGTCAAAGTTCACCTTTGGGCTCATAATAATACACAATAGCATGTTGACTTTTTTGTTTCTGTTACTCTGGGCTTAAAGGGTTATTTCAGCACATTTCAGCACACATTGCACATACAGGGCCCAGGCATGATTGTTCCCCCCCTCCTCTCTCTCCCGCTGGTCTTCGTTCATATTAATAATGTCTTTCTATACCCTTGTACACTTGAGTATGTACACATTATGATATAGCAGGTTGCAATATGCACATAGTTGGTTTTCACAAATCCGCCAAAAAGCAGTAGGAAGAAAACGCAACCATGGCAACCACCAGACTGAGTCCATCCTGCTAACTGTGGATGTTTTTGTTATTTCTGAGACGCCAACAACGACCCTCTTCATACTTCCACATCTATTGTGCAGCTCAGAAGATTAAGCGTGCCCATGCTGCGGGGATATGACGGTTTTTGAAGCGACTGGAGCCGTATAGAATTACGTCATAAAGCAGTCCCACTTCCTTTTTTGAGCATGATTGTGTTCACTTCTCGGTACGAGTACAGAATGTTTGTGTTCACAGTGATCAAATGAACCGGACTTTGGGGTCAATCGTACTCGGATAGGAGTCCGAGTGAGTCCCTAGAGTGAAACCAACCTTAATCACTGCTTCTTTCTCTCCGTCTGTGTCTTCTTCTCGTCCCTCTGTAGCAATCGGACGAGGATGTGAGCCAGTTTGACACCAGATTTACCCGACAGACACCAGTGGACAGTCCAGATGATACGACCCTCAGCCACAGTGCAGAGCTGGCCTTCGCTGTGAGATACTCTTTTTGTTATTTATGTTTAGGCTCAAAGAAACACACACTACTGGAAACCAACCTCAGTTTCATCTCCAGTATATAGTCAGTGACTTAGTTGTTCTCCCTCTTAACAACTAACCCAAAAAAGACTGAAGGGAAATTCATTTTGTTCAACTCTATGAACCTTCATGCACATAAAAAGGACCACAATGGCTGCACAGTAACTCCTGCAGGCCAACGTGTTCTAGTGCTGGCTGCTGCTTATTCTCATTTTCTGAAGAGTTTACAGAAAGGATCTTTGTATTATTAAAGCTTATGTTGCTTTTCTTTGACACCAGAAACAGTTGTTACAGCTCTCTTCTTACTACTAGACTGTATTAACACAAACAGTAGCTTTACTTTGTAGAAGGTAAATGAGACCTGGATCAATTTATTTGTTTTTGTGGCTTTGTCGAGAGCAATTGAACTGCTGTGTCTGGCATCAATCAAAGGATTTAACTCTTAAAAAAAAAGGTCTATATCTGCAGGGATCCTTTCTGTAATGTTGTCAGACATTTAACAAGCTATTTGAATGGACTTAAGTTAAACCTGTTTTGATCTAATACTCATTTACAGAATGAATCTAAATGAAGCTCTTACTACTCTTCTTCCAGGGTTTCACCTACGTGGCTCCGTCTGTCCTGGAGAGTCTAAAGGAAGGCTTCTCATTCGAACCCAGAACACGACCCGTACGCCGACACAACAGCAGTCCACGCACACCCATCAGGTAACATATGGACAGAAAGAGAGACGTGAAGCTTGCATTGGTTGAGCTCCACATTCTGAGCCTTTTTTTCTTTTTTTTTTTACATTTTGCATTCAGTTAGAACAGGTTAGTGCAAACAGACTATTGAAAGCTGCACAGGAAGTTCAATCAGTTATTCAGTAGCAAATCACACAATTCAAGACAAGCGCTTCAAATTAATATTTTTAGAAAGAATCAATGCAATGTCATCACTTTGCAAATAAAGGTTGTAAATCTGGACTAATATATTTGGCTTTGAACAAAATCATGAGAAAATATACTGATTATTAAGTGCACATTTATCTCACCTATATTTAATATCTTCCATGCTGATAATCGTATCTGTTTTTCTTCCTCGTCTCTTGATTCGTCAGTCCTCTGAAATTTTCCCCAGCCGGACCTTTTAAGTCCAGCATGGACGGAGAGCCCGACGTTTTCTCTCCCACCTCCCCGCCGGCAGCTCCAATTCGTGGCGCTCTGGAAAACGGAGTCGCCAGTCAGCCGATCAGGACACCTGCACGGAACAAGAAGCAGAAGGCACTTCGACGATGAGGAGGAAGTCTTGGGAGAAAAGCTTGGTCAGGTCAACTTTTTTTTTTAGCGGGACTCAGCGACTGTTGAGGCACAGAGCTTAAGGGTTCGGTGCTTGCCGGTATCATGCTTGTTTGGAGTGGTTTAACATATACAGTTTCACACTGGGGCTTTCTTTTCTTGATATCTGTTTGTCAACACCTTTTAAACTCCATATTCACCGGAACAACCTGGAATGATTGAGCTTTTTTTTTTTTTACGTTGTGACGACTGATCTTCAGTTTTATCGCTCGTCTCAGGTGGTCACATCAGTTCATAAAGCTTTAATTTATTCCTTCCATGTGCTGCACTTATAGCTGACACTGTTGTAAATATGTGAAAAAAAGGATCTATATAATAATATTTTCTACATATAACCCTTGACAGAGGGCAACAGAAGCACAGATTTTTCTACTTAACTTTCTGAGTGGAGCTAAAGTCGAGGTCAGGTAAATGATTGATCGTAGTGTTTCAACATGCTTTGACAATTACAGCAAAGGGAATATAATATAAAGTTTTTTTTTTTGGTTTAATTAGTTCATCAGCTTTTAATTAGTTCATCAGAGTTTGTGCACGGAGGTCAGCTATCACAGGCTGACATTTTAATTAGAGAGCTGATGAAGGATCGCTTGATGGAGGTCCTGATTTCTTTACCATTATGTTTGATCTGTGAGACTGACCTTCAGCCATCGGGTTATCAAAAAAAAACTCTCTTTATTACCGCTGTCTCACAAGTGACGATTCTTTTGACCAATCAGGGGACCGCAGTGTGTCTAGCTCCTCCCTTTAGGGTCGGATCAGTACACTTTGCACCCCAACAGAGGGGTAAGGGCAAAAAAAAAGTATGACAGTATGGATTGGTTATTTTGGTACCATTCCCAGCTAGTGGAAACAAAATATTGTTTTTTTTCACCAGCAGGCTCAGATTAATACTCAAAGTGTCTGAGAACATAGTATCAATCTTCTCTTCAAAGATTAACCTTCTTGTTTTTAAGCTTCCTCCACATTGAAAAACTCCTCAACTTAGTTTACACCACTTTTTCTAAGACTCCATTTACATACATTACATTTTTTAACCCAACCCAACAAACCTAAAGGGTCAGAGGTTACAAAAGCAGCACCAGTGGCGTGAGTAATAAAATGACTGTTTTTCATAACTGTCACAATCCGAGCCTCTCTGTGGCAAGCGCTGGCCTTTTTTGACATACACCAATTGGCTGCATTTGCTATTTATTACAACAGCCGCTATAGAATACATTGCAAATGTTATGGCAGGCACAGTTACCTGGATCATATCCAAAACTGTTTTTTACTTTCAGTTATTTAGCCCCTTAGGAACTGTGAACATAGGAACCAGGTTTAAAATGATTGGACAGTGATATTTCTCTATGATCTGGGGGGTCGGGGCGTTATCTATTTACTGAATGACATGCTACATCGCACACTTAAAGGCAGAATGTGCAAAATTTTTCAAATAAATACAGCCAAACTCGGAGTCATGACTGTCCACAATGAGTGTGACGCTCAAGTCGCGCCGGCTTTGTTGATGTCCGAGCTGTATTTACATCGAGTTTACATAGACGGGACTGCCAGCCGGCTCATCCCTTTGCGTACAAAAGATGTTAAAGTGAGAGACTGGAGAAAAAAAGAATAACATACAGCACTGTACTCACTGCTTATTTGAACTTAACAAACATAACAATGCAGCTCGAGACCAGGACAATTTTGTGCCATTTATCATTATTTCTTTTTTCTACTGCCAAAGCGTTAACACATCCTATCCTCATATTGTACAAACACACCAATCACAGTATGACAGAGAGCACTTCACAACTGTGTTTATATATTTAGTATTAAAAAAAAAGGTGTTTGTCCGGTTAAAGAACAACATGTATTTTTACACAGAAAATCAAAGTTAAACAGTGTTTACAGAAAAAAAAAATCCTTTATATTTGAAAATGCTCAACTGTCATCGCCTGGCATACCTGTAAGACAAGATGCAGGGTTCAATCACTGCAGGCATGCTCAGGGCTAACACCAGTTCAGCATTTGAATGTATTTAAAAAAAAAAATGCTACAATGCTCGTCATTTAATGCCAAAATTCTCTCAGCTTTTATTCTATTCATGAATGTGTCATAGATAAGAAACATTGAACCATGTCCTCTTCCTCTTGTACTTTGTATGATATAAAAAGAGTAAAACAAGCATGAGTCTTAAAGCACACAGGAGACTGTACAAGGCAGCAGAGACAACATGATCATGAACAGGGATAGTAAATAAGATGAATATTACTAATTAATTTAAAGTAAAAAAAAAAAAAATGCAAATCCATGCTGTTCTGTTGATTAATCTATGAATTGTTCAGCTTTGCCTTCCGTCGAGTCATGTATACATGTATGTACTTCAATAGGTAATGGAGATGGTATTGCCTGGGTAGAAAAAAAAGGGCAAAATGGGAAACGAATGTAAATAACATGGCTGAAGTAGTTGTGTTTGAATTTGCTGCTTTAATCAACCATTTGCTTCAGTTCTTTGACTTGTTTCCTGTCAGTCATGAATTGTAATGAAGGAAAAAGAATGTAGTTTACAGCACGCACACATAAAACATGAAGTCAATGAACATAGGAACAAACATGTATGCTTTTAATGATCTGAGTTCACTCAGAAGATTTGATAGGTCAAACAATAGTTCGGTCAGGTTTAGGCTCTATCAATACTTTACCCACAAGTTAAAGTGAAAAGTTCATGATTTGGGCTAAAGTTAAAAGTCCTTGTGAACTTTCACAGGAGGCTGCTCTCATGTCCTCCACGGTGACGGCGCTCTTCAGAGGAAAGCCCTGAAGTCAAACTTTGGTACCAGCCAATAGCAGGATAAGACAGTAGACAACAGTAGCCATTATTTGTCAGGCTATTTCTGAGTGTGGAATGTTAGCGTGCTAATGTGCTGAACTCACCTGGTGCACATTTTGAACATGTTAGCCAATCTGATGAATAGCATGTTAGCATAGCATTGTCAGTGTGAACATGCTGACTGAGCTCTGTGATTGAGCTGAGCCTCACAGAGCTGCTAGTACGGCTGCAGACTTCTGTCCTATTGAATCACAACGTGATAATGTTTTGGATTCAAACAGAATTTTGAAAAAGAAAAAAAAAAGAGGAGCTGAGCATTTCTCAAAGTGATTCTGATTATTGCTTTTCAGTCTGGACTTACTCAGTTAATAATTTAATATTATTGAATTCATTCATTTCATATAGATTACAATGAGTCTCCATAAAAACCAGCTTGTTTTTTTCATACCTAAGAAGTTGTGTTCTCTAGAAATGTGTCTGCACATTGGGTCTTCCACCAGCCTTCTTCATTCACACTGGATACCGAGACTTTGATTCTGAACAGTCGGCCTGTTTCTCAATGATGCTCTTCCCAACGCAGCAGTTTGGTCGATGTAATATATGGAAGGAGTAAAAGGTGTTTCTGCTCATAAAAAATAAAACAGGGCTCTTTTTTTTTCTCAGTGCAAGTTGCCACATCATGAGTCTGCTGTTCAGTGTTCACGTTTGTAAATGTGTTTATAAGATTAATTATGATAATAGTGGAGGGAGGGATAAAATGCTGTGAAAAGGATTTATTGACATTCAAAGTTTATTTGGGATTTTTATTTTAAATATTGTAACTAAGTGGATTGCAGTTTATTTTTGTGATCATTTCTATTTTTTTTTCCTTTTACGGCTCCTTTTCTCTGCTAAATGATGAATGTGTTGAGAATAAAAAAAGGATATATTGCTGACTTTTTGTATTGACATTTTTATTTAAGCAGCTTTCTGTTTCTCATGGATTTTTAAACGTTAAAAATCAAAAGGAAAATTAAAGCTCATTGTGATTTCTCCCACAAGGAACATTTCATTTCATTGTGTCTCTGAGTCTCCAACAGCCGGGATAGAAGGCATAATGTTTTAAAGTTCATCCATATGTATTTCTTGTAAACATGATATTGCTATAATGTCAGGTATATGTTTGTATAAAATATGTTAGGTAACACCTTCAAAATCCAACAGGAAAGCATGAATTTGGGAGAATTTTGTGAAAGGTCACTGTCACCTCTTAAACCGTGTTTTAACCATTAGAGTTCATGTCTAAACCATGACATGACTTTTAATTGAATTATATCTGAATTGATCAATTATAAATATGATATTTTTGGGCCAAATTTCACTTCAGTTACATGACAACTTGAAAAATAACTTTTCCAGCTATTTCATCCCTGTCTCTTGTATAGTTACGATATGCCAGGAAACCTTATGAGGTAGGACAAACACCAAATTGAGCAAACATTTTTTTTAAAATCAAGGATGATCTCATTTGATTTTGGTGGTCAAAGGTCAGCATTTCTGTGACCTCATGTTGGTCCCATTCTCATTCGATATTGTTGATATCCCTGCAAAGCCCAGAGGGAATTGTAAAACATTGGTTTTATTTGTATCTATCAGTCCAAGTTAAAGAGATTGTCTGTGATCAGAAACACAAAGAGAGAGTAAGATATTCTCTGGTTAATGTCCCTCATGTTAATGATTGTGGTGCGACCTCTGCTTTTAAATGTTGGCCTATACTTTTGCCAATGTCACAGTGACACTGCCATTCTGTAAAATACACGCTTTATGTAATCTGCAATTTGACCGTTGGGCAGAGGCATACAACAGCAAGTTATTCTAGTTTTCCCTATGATGGACTTGACACTGTATGTAGCTCATCAGGCAAAGATACTATATCCTCAAAGATGTTTTTATTAAAGACTTTTAGCATTCAAGATATTCATTTGATATTCCTCCTCAAACAGAGGGTCTGAAATCACAGCGGGCCAACAAATATTCTGATTCATGAAATTAAAATCAAAGAGGCATCCATCAATATTTCTTAGTTCCCAAAGCTGTGAAGAAGAAGCAGTAAAAACCATTACCATTCATCATATCACTTGAGCAGTACTTAAAATTTTTGCTCCACTTTTGATAATGACTGAAAAAACGGCTGGCAGAAATCATTAATCTTCCACTCTTCATCCTCTTTATCTCATCCCCTTCTCATTCTTCTTATCTTGTTGACGCCACATTCAGCGTTGCATGTAGTGTGTTTTCTTGTTTACTGTATGTGTGACAGTTTGCAGTTGGCTAGAAATTGTAGAAGAAAACTAACAAAAGCACTAATTAAAGCGATTATTGCAACTCCGTACTGGCAGGTCTTCCTACATGCACTATCAAAACAGATGATGCAGATGATCCAAAAACGCAGCAGCATGACTGTCTTCAACCTAACCAAAAGAGCACATGTCACACAGCTGTTCATCTCCTTACACTGGCTCCAGTAACTGCTCGTATCAAATTTAAAACTCTGCTGCTCGCTCACAAAACAAAAAACAGCTACTCCTTACTTAAACTCTATAATCCAGGTCTACACTCCTTCCCTCCCACTAGGCGCTGCAAATGAAAGGCTGACTAGACTCTTCTCCTCTGTTGCCCCCTGGTGGTGGAATGAACTTCCAAACTCCATACGATCTGCAGAGTCCCTCTGCATCTTTAAGAAAAAGCTAAAGACCCAGCTCTTTCATGAACACCTACGCGCTTGATGATATCATTGATGACGATGATGATGATGATGATGATGATGATGATGGTTTTGTTTGATAATGACAATATTTAGGATGCTTTTGATGCTGATTAGAACTCTCAAGAACAGCTGTCCATGTTGTGCTTTGCCTCTGTGCACTGCCCATTAGCACCTGTGTGCCCAATCGGACTCAAAGCTGTTCGTTTTACCACTTACTGACAATACTTCCTCTTTTTCTAGATCCTTTCTTGTGTTGTACTTACGCTCTGATGTACGTTGCTTTGGACAAAAGCGTCTGTTAATTGTAGAATTGTAAAGCATCATCCAGTCAGGGGTAAGTTTAGATAAAGCTTTAGAGATAGTATAGATTAAAATAGAGAAGAGCCACGGATGTGGTGGAGGATCATGTTCAACAGAACCAGGTAAGCCTATTTTTATTTCTACCTTTAATCAATCAATCATCAATCAATTTTTATTTGTATAGCGTCAACTCATAACAACTTACTAACCCACTAAGTAACCACTCAGTAACCATTAGGTAACCACTCAGTAACAATTAGTTAATCACTAAGTAACCACTCAGTAACCATTAGGTAATCACTAAGTAACCACTCAGTAACCATTAGGTAATCACTAAGTAACCACTCAGTAACCATTAGGTAATCACTAAGTAACCACTCAGTAACCATTAGGTAACCACTAAGTAACCACTCAGTAACCATTAGGTAACCACTAAGTAACCACTCAGTAACAATTAGTTAATCACTAAGTAACCACTCAGTAACAATTAGTTAATCACTAAGTAACCACTCAGTAACCACTAGGTAACCACTCAGTAACAATTAGTTAATCACTAAGTAACCACTCAGTAACCACTAGGTAACCACTCAGTAACAATTAGTTAATCACTAAGTAACCACTCAGTAACAATTAGTTAATCACTAAGTAACCACTCAGTAACAATTAGTTAATCACTAAGTAACCACTCAGTAACCACTAGGTAACCACTCAGTAACAATTAGTTAATCACTAAGTAACCACTCAGTAACAATTAGTTAATCACTAAGTAACCACTCAGTAACCATTAGGTAATCACTAAGTAACCACTCAGTAACCATTAGGTAATCAATAAGTAACCACTGAGTAATCACTAAGTAACCACTAAGTAACCATTAGGTAATCACTAAGTAACCACTCAGTAACCATTAGGTAATCAATAAGTAACCACTGAGTAATCACTAAGTAACCACTAAGTAACCATTAGGTAATCAATAAGTAACCATTAGGTAATCACTAAGTAACCACTCAGTAACCATTAGGTAATCACTAAGTAACCACTCAGTAACCATTAGGTAATCAATAAGTCACCATTAGGTAATCACTAAGTAACCACTCAGTAACCATTAGGTAACCACTAAGTAACCACTCAGTAACAATTAGTTAATCACTAAGTAACCACTCAGTAACCATTAGGTAACCACTAAGTAACCACTCAGTAACAATTAGGTAATCACTAAGTAACCACTCAGTAACAATTAGTTAACCACTAAGTAACCACTCAGTAACCATTAGGTAACCACTAAGTAA
Organism: Labrus bergylta; assembly: GCF_963930695.1. Lineage (NCBI taxonomy): Eukaryota > Metazoa > Chordata > Actinopteri > Labriformes > Labridae > Labrus > Labrus bergylta. The sequence continues at coordinate 5,383,837 of NC_089195.1, read as the reverse complement.
CCACTCAGTAACCATTAGGTAACCACTAAGTAACCACTCAGTAACAATTAGTTAATCACTAAGTAACCACTCAGTAACAATTAGTTAATCACTAAGTAACCACTCAGTAACCACTAGGTAACCACTCAGTAACAATTAGTTAATCACTAAGTAACCACTCAGTAACAATTAGTTAATCACTAAGTAACCACTCAGTAACCATTAGGTAATCACTAAGTAACCACTCAGTAACCATTAGGTAATCAATAAGTAACCACTGAGTAATCACTAAGTAACCACTAAGTAACCATTAGGTAATCACTAAGTAACCACTCAGTAACCATTAGGTAATCAATAAGTAACCACTGAGTAATCACTAAGTAACCACTAAGTAACCATTAGGTAATCAATAAGTAACCACTCAGTAACAATTAGTTAACCACTAAGTAACCACTCAGTAACCATTAGTTAACCACTAAGTAACCACTAGGTAACCACTAAGTAACCATTAGGTAATCAATAAGTAACCATTAGGTAATCACTAAGTAACCACTCAGTAACCATTAGGTAATCACTAAGTAACCACTCAGTAACCATTAGGTAATCAATAAGTAACCATTAGGTAATCACTAAGTAACCACTCAGTAACCATTAGGTAACCACTAAGTAACCACTCAGTAACAATTAGTTAATCACTAAGTAACCACTCAGTAACCATTAGGTAACCACTAAGTAACCACTCAGTAACAATTAGGTAATCACTAAGTAACCACTCAGTAACAATTAGTTAACCACTAAGTAACCACTCAGTAACCATTAGTTAACCACTAAGTAACCACTAGGTAACCACTAAGTAACCATTAGGTAACCACTAAGTAACCACTAAGTAACCACTCGGTAACCACTAAGTAACCACTAGGTAACCACTAACTCCACCAAGGCCAGGAATCCAGTCTTGTCTGGACATATTTCTAAAGGTAAGAATTCTACCGCTTCTTAAGTCACTGGGCTGGTTTTGTTGTTATAGTGCCTTCGGGGGTTTCTCCTGCAAATTTGAGGAAATGCTGTGTGGTTTATAGCTCTAACGATTACGCTGCACAGACTGTAAAGCATTGAATGATTATTTGGCATTTGCTGACATTAACTCCACTGTTGCATTCAAATATTGTCACTCCTGGCTCCAGAAACGTCAGGCTTTTAAAGTTAGTAGACAAACCAATGGGTGTCCACACCCAGGCTGCATGTGTATAGTTGAGACACGGAGAAATGAACATTGTCATGCCTTCTTTGAATTACAATTTACTCTCTTAAGGTGTACAGACTCTCTTTTTGAAGTAGTTTAACTTATGTGATCTAAACATACTTTTCTAGAGTTGAGTAAAGAGAGAAATTCCCTGAACACTCCTACTACAGAATCACACTTGACTAATAGTCTTGAGGGTTTGGAAAACTCTCCTTTTTGAAGTGTTGAAACTGCCACATGCACAGACATTTGCTAATTACTTCATAACTTAACTTAAAAAACGGCCTTGACCACATTTTGAGCATTGAATCCATCATCATGATGAAACACCATGAAAGTCATGGGTCTTTACATCAGGGGCCTGCTGCAAACCCCTGACTCGCACACTGCTCAGAAGACATGTTTAATATATGGTGCTGCAGGAGCTCAGCACGGCTTTTAACACGCTCGACTGTCGTGCTATTTTAATCACTTGCCAAGAGCCAGTTGTCATTATCGTCTTTGAAGACAGTCAAGTCTTGTTCTTTCCGTTCAGAACCTCATCCTCGTTACTATTCATACAGAGGGAAGAAAAATACCAGGCCATGCCAGACCCCCTGCAAAGAAACTCAACCACTTCAGTTGTTTAGTGTTGTTGGCTCCATGTCGGTTCGCTCTGTTTGGATTGTGGGTATTTTACTCACTCAGGAAACAAAGAGAATTCATCGTAATCACACTTTAGAGTTTCCCCCCATAGTCATGTTACTCAGTATGCTCCTTTGTGTAAATGTATATTTAACTGTGCTTGTTTTTGCATGTTTCTGATTCTAAGTTTCTGCATCTTCTTCTGGGCCTGTACACTTTGATTGATGCATCCTGGTTCTAGCACACATGAACATCCAGAGACCCTTACAATAATGAGTGTTTTTCCACAAATCACAGCAGTAACTTGCACTATGACCTACGGCCAATGTAAGCAGGAAACAAAATGACTCTTGGAAAATGATTTAGCCCATCACACACATGGATTTAATTTAAAGTGTATAAAAAAAAGAACAGTTACACAACACTCTGCTTCATTATTCGCATGGACTTTTCTAATCTTTGCTTTTCACAGAGGCATGAAGCAATTCCCCTCGCGTGGCTATTCTCCATCTGTGTGAAGACCACCCAATGTCCGTAAATCAATATATTTGTTCATGACACCAAAGGGATGTTTTTAGTAAAGTGACCATGTCATCAAAAGACTTTTAAAAACTATTATCATACATCTTACTCATTTTCTTTTTTCCATATTTTGCAAGTTTCTTGTTCATGCCCCTTGGCATCATATCTCACACTGCATGATTAGAGTTTTCAAAGGTTTGTAAGAACATCATGAATAATGATAGTAAACGCAGCAACTACTGAAAGCTAGTTCAGGCAGTCAACTCCAGCTGTGCTGATTAAAAACTTGATATGCATAATTTTTCACAATAACCTGACAAACAGTCAGTGATTCGGCAGTCTATTTCAGCTGCAAAAAATTCCCATCTCTCCCTCTGGTTTGTAAATCCCACTGCTGCTCTGCACCAGTGCTGTGCTCATTTTTGTAGTCCCTCTACTACCCCAGCATCCAGATGCAGGCTCCAGCTAGTGGGGATATTATCTCTAAATTCATTTCTGAATGTAAAACAATCTGCAAGGAGTGATGAGGTCAGTGCCTAGACGTCAAGCTAACAGTTTCTGCTGCAATAAACATTTCCAAAGTAAGTTGTCTGGATAAACTGAAATCAGTGTAGTCAAAAATACTGGGTATCTCGCTAAGTCTCTATTGACAGGACTAAAACTAGATTATGTTGAGATGATTTCCCAACATCTTCCTGTTGTAAATTTTAAAGAAGAAAAGGGAGCAATGGAGCAAAACAGATTTTGTAGCTTTACACAACAGCTTCACGTGTTTGTTCAGTATTTACATTTTTTGCTGTGAGACTTCTAGTCGGGTTATCACGATCTGGCAAAGACATCTCGTTTCAGGCTATTCTTTCCTTCCTCCTTCTATAATCTTTCACAGGTATGATGGAGCTAACCGCTGCTTTTGGTGCTGTGGATTTTGCACAGATTGCTTGTTGACAATGTTCATGTACGGTAATTACATTTAATGATTTTCATCAGCCAAGCCGACAACATCAACATTTTAAACATGTCTGACATAATTGGAATGTTAACAAGAGCAAATGAACACTATTCATTTTATGAATACCATTTAAGCCATCGGGATGTAAAGAGCGTGTCACAACTCATTAAAACATTCATGACAACATTGGAAATTTGTCTTTAAAAGTGAAATCACTTCATAGTCACTCAGTGTTCTGGCTGGCAGTTTGAGACCCCACTCACACATGTGCCTCATTAATATTCATGATCAGTTTAGCTCTTTGGCTTCTGGCTGCAACGAGATCTGTTCTCAATCTCAGAATTTATTGAAGAATGCATTCTTCTTCTGCTTTTGGGAGAATTTGAACATTACTGTTGTGTAACGAGTCAGCATCGAGGAAAAGGAAAAGACGAAGAAAGACATTAAGACACATCTTTTTTGTGTACCTTGTGTTTTTTTCCAAGAGTCTGGAGGCCTAAAGTGAGGGACTTCAATCAGGTATTTGGCCAATCCGGGAATAAATCCTTACCTAGAAGTTTTTTCACAAATGTGTTAATAAAAAGATTTAAATCAAAATAGCTAGCAAGCTACCTTAAGCAGAGGCTAACATTTTCAATTTTTCACCAATTAGGTTCTTGGTACTCCAACTTTGAGCAGCTCTCATGGATTTTCCTTCGGGAGTTGTATTTAAATCTTCTTTTATGTGTTATAAGACACATGTATGAACACATCTGTGAAGAAAATTCCTGGTCAGGACTTATTCCCAGATTTTTGCAAGATGCCGCTACTATTAAAGAGAGCCATGAAACAACTGTTTTCTGTTTAAAAAAAACCCAGAAATCTTCCTTTTACAAAGGTCTATCATTGTTGGGATCCTTTCTGTAATGTTGTCAGACATTTCAGCTTACTTAGATTTGTTGTAGCCATCGCGCAATCTACTGGACCAATCCAAAAGGTGTTAGTTCCCATTAGTCAACTCGACCCCAAAATGATTAAAAAAGCTCCCAGGTTTAAAATAACAGCAATCTGCCTTTAAAACAAAATCTATGAAGTGGGCTATAAAGGGCTGACTTTTAGTTCTATTTTAAGGTTTTAGACAAAAATCGTGGAAGTGTAATACAACAGGGTAGTTTATCCACACATGACAAATCAAAACTTGGCTGCATATTCCTCACTTTATCAAATTCTTCTCCACCAATCCCTGCCTTTCCTTTCTCTTCTCACTCTTCTTCGTCTTCTTCATCCATCCTTGTCGACCTCTGTCGACCTCTTTCACCCATCTCTATGCTTCATCCTTCTCTGTCTCCAAGCCCGGATCCTCTCCAACCTGGGCTGAGAAAACAACACATCAAGCATTCAAGAGTCTATCTGTTGTTTTGTCAATTTGCAAAAAATGTAATGTAACCTCCTTCTCCAGATGTGAAACCATTTCTGAACTGAATAGGCTTGTCGCGATGTCACACTCCTTCTTTTTTTGTAAAAGCCTGTCCTTTAAAAACCCAAATCTGTTCTATTGTTCTGCTATAACATTCAACAACACTATACCAATACAACCCATATACGACATTACACATCTTTCTGGGAATTAAGGAACAGTCACATTTCCATACTGTAATCCAAATTTGGTCCAAGTCAGCTCATTGCATCAGTTGTTTTTTTTTTGCCTTTTTTAAGAGGAATGCTGGTAAATCTGTCCCCTCTAACCACAACCTGACCATAAAAAACCCCTACGTTAGTCCTCCAATTAATGTCCCTTCACTAAAAGGAGTAAACTAGTTTAGCCTTTACCCACAGCCTGTGGGAGGAGAGAAAAAAACTCTTCCTCCTTGTTATTGTGAATTGCAAACCCTGTGCAGCTCTCCAGCAACACCTCCGCTCCCCAACTCTCAGCAGCTGCCAAATACCCTGAGAGCAAAGGTCCTGTCATGTCTGACCTTTACAGAACATGTGTGTAACTGAGTTAAAGGAAGCCACTTTAACAAAGGACACCAATGCTTCTTATTCCTGGTTCTGAGAATGTTTTTCTGCCTTTCATATTGATGTTGTTCATTTAGACATCGAGTAAATGTGTTTTCAAATGTAACAATTATTCAATGAAAGACCATCAGATGTGAAGCCAGCTGACCCAAGGGCTGCAATACTTATTATTTCTATTTACAAATTCAGCATAATAATAATGCATTTTGAATCCATTTGATGCAATTTTGGTTTTGCTAGTGGTGTGTCTTGTTTTTCGTTTGATAGTGGCAGTATTAGTCCAGTAGCGTTACAGGAGGTTTTGGCTGTTTGCAGGAAAACAGTCCATCATGTGGAGAGAAAAAGCAGTGGAGCATTTCACCTTCACACAGAGGCATTTGAAACATAGCTCCAGGAATAGTTATTTTTTTAACCTTTAAGGCTTTATATGCGATTTTTTGATCCAGCAGATGTCGCCCTTGAGCACCAGCATGAAACCAAAACAACTTGCGGTGCATTGTTGTGTTAGCATGCTAATGCTAGCGATCTTTATTATGCTCGTATCTTCACACTGCATGTAAATTTACCTGAAATGAGCGTGATCTAGAAACACAGTTAAGCAGTGAGTACAGTATGTTATTCTTCTTTTCTCTAGTCCCTCAATTAAACAACTTTTATACGTGAGGGGAGGAGTCAGCCGGCCGTCCAGGCGATGTAAACAAACTGAAGATAGGACTCTGAAAACTCTGAAAACATCACAGACAGTGGGACTCAGGTGTTACACCCATTGTAGACAGTCATGACTCACAGAGTTATTTTCAGAGGATATACTTGATTTATATTATATTTAAGTGTGAAACATCCCTTTTGTGGACTTTACAAGTTTTACAGATTGTGTCTTCTTGCTGAGTCACTTATTTGATTATTAGAGAAACTTAAACACTGATCATGTCACGCAGGGCTTGTATACATAAAGAGCAGCTCCTGTATCTGATCCAACCAGAGGACACAAGAACAAACCACAGATCAATATTCTGCACCAACATAAAATGTAATTTAACAGTTTGCATTAAGTCTAACAGATGGCTTCATGTGACAGTTAGAGATTTGGCAAACAGTAAAATAAAATGTCTGAGTTAAACAACCAGTTCATTTGAGTTGAGTTGTGATCCAGTCTGAAACACACACAGAGGCACGTGCTGACTGCGGCTGGCAGCAGCTGTGTGACATCCTGCTTTATTTCTGTAATAACATATTTTAATGAGCCGATTGGAGGAGAAAGCATGCAATATTCTTTTACAGCACTCAGTGGAGAGAGCGTTTGGCTGAATGAATAACTGAATTATCTGCATCTTTATGTTCAGGTTTGATACTTTAGGTTTCTAATCATTCAACAAGTTTGGGTTCCTTGGCTCATTTTTGAGGTTTGTAAACCATGTGCAAGGATTTGCAGGAGGCTTTTCTTACCTGAACTTTCAGGGGCTCAGGACTAAACAACAGTTTGTTTTGCACTCATCGTTTCCCCAGTTGTGAAGTGTGTAGTAGTCCTTTCCAACCAGCTGGGAGCACTGCAGTCACTGCAGTTATCTCTTGGGAGTTACAACACAGGGGGGAAGAGATTTGAATATTGTAATACTGAACCCACACTACTTCTAAAGTCATTTTATTTTGAAGTAAAAGAGAAGTGATTCTCCCTGTTCTCTGCTTGCCTCTTTTCTATTTCCACACACCTTTCTCTTCAGATGATCTCTCCATTCTTTGCCTTTAGTTTTCCTTTTCCTCTGTTCTTTTACTCAAAATGTTATCTCAGGTCCAGATGCTTTTCCCTTTAGGTATTAGAAGGAAAATCATCAGTTGGTGTATTAGAAGTTCATCTGTAAGTCTGCATCACCGTCACATAACATGTTCAACTGTTGACCTCTTGCACTCATATTTGATGACTTCTGGATGATTTCTTCTTTACAGTGAGTCAGTCTCCAATTGTTTGGAATTCACTTATATGACAAAACTTGTGAATTTTGTAAATGCATTCCTGGAACTCTCGGTTACTGAAGGCTGCACAAACGATTCATCAAGTTTACAGATGGTCTCAAGCAAACTTGTTACGGGCGTCAAGAGTCCACGTGGAATGTGTGATTGTCAAATCTTCACACATTTAATTACCCACAGATAAAAAAAATCAATTAAAATCACAACTTAACAGCACATATAAACGTATAATGAAAGTGGTAAATCATTACTTTATTAGATTAGACAGCAGAGGTGTAAAATACAACAACATCCTGAGACACAAATATACAGAGCTTGGAAATAAGGAAGTACACATTTGTTACTGCCCTTTTCACCCTGACTTTCCTAGACTTAAGTATATCTGGAAACTTTTTCCAATTGTTATTCTTTTAGTTATTTTTAAGAGATATTGCGTCTACCAAATCTGACGAAGTTCAGTTCGCCTTGCACAGTAACATCTGGTGAAATGTCCTTCATAGGGACCCTTACATTTACATTGAGTACATTTCACAGCCTGGAATTTCACTCTATTTATTCAGTTAAATAATTTCTTCTATTTTTATCTGAGTCCTTCTTTGGACAAATATTTTACGTATTTGAAAGGATGTATATTTTTTTTTAGTAAAAAGTATAGACCTAACAGATGTTGGTTATTTACAACAAGCTTACAGACAAAGATTTACATTTAGCTTACAGACACAAGAGGCGGCTTGTCTTAATCAGTGAACATTTGACAAGAGTTAGATTAGGTTGGATTTTTCTCTTAAATTTCAATTTACCATCTGCTATGGCTCACTGAAAATGTCAACATTAAAATACATTAACATTCATTTCAGTTGTTACATGAATTTACCAGATGAAGTCACATTCAATTTTAACGTTTACCTACTTACCCAACTAACAGAACAAAACAGACTGAATTATTGGTGAAGCTTTAACATTATTAACAAGATCTTAAGGAGGACTTTGTCTGGATCAGGTGACATGCTGGACTAAGCTCATCTCAGTGTTTCTAAATATCCATGAGGCTGCCACACCTGAGCCCCGCAGTCTATTCTTAATCTCATGCAGCATCTATTTTCAGCTCTGGCCTTAATCTCAGGGTTTATGTCGGGCTCTGTTGACAAAGAAATGCACCTCAAATAGCACATTAGCATGCAGGCTTAGTGCACTCCATTTTATACTTAGCCGCATGTGTCTGAGGTCTGCTCTCAGCGGAGCAGCGTCTGAGGTAACGGACAGAGAGACCAATGTTCATGCAAATGTATGCCATATTTATTTTCATTAAAAGCTTACTGTGTCTGGATGAAAATCACATTTTAAAGCAGAGGAATATTGTATATATTAGCGTTATTGCATTAATGACTGGGATACATTTTCACACTAAATTTGACTTTGAACAGAGAAGTGAGAGTTATAAAGAGAGGAGCTGGAGTATCCTGAACCCTCAGAAGTTCTCATTTCACAGTCAAACTGTTCAATTAAAGCCACACTGACAACTGGTGTCTAATGTACTGACTTAATTTCACAGTGTGCTGTTGAATTTTCCCATACAGGTCATAGAATTTCAGGAAGAAGTCCCTGATTTAAATGTTTTCCTGGAACTGTAAGAGAAAGCATGGAGACATACATCAGATGTAGAGACCAGGGATGAGCAGAGGATGACGTTTCCGACATCGCCTCAGTTCCTCTACACAGTGTTCTGCAGCCAAGAAGTGAGTCAGTTTTCCTGGGATCCAACCCAGTATGGCTGGAATGTATTTTACTGTAACATCTTCGACAATATCCCATTTCCTGCGAGGTTATGACTGATGGTCATATGCAAAGGTCAAGTCTTGAAAAAGTCAGTAAATCTCTTTAGGGGGAGTTTTTCACATTTGTATAGGACTGGATGTTAATAAAGGAAAGTCACTACAAGTATGGTGGAGTCATCGAAAAAGGGCCAGTTTCTGGTAAACAGTCTAGTTGACCATCAAATAAGCTATGCACAAGATCGTATGATGTTATTATAAATGGTGGGGCGCCAACAGCCTAGTGATTATGATGGCGCCCCACAAAGGCTTAGTCCTCATCGCAGCGGCCATTGGTTCGATCACCCTTCCCACTCTCTCCTCCCAACACTTCCTGTATCTCTTTGACTGTCCTACATATTCAAAATACCTTCAATAAAGGTTACATTTCTCTAATAATCATGTGTTAAAAAAACATTACATTTCTTGAATTGAATAGAAAGCCTTTATTGTCATCCTAGAATCGTACAACGAAATTTGAAATGTGTCACCTTAAAGTGCTCAAACATACAGACATCCACAGCTACAAACAACAACTTGCATTCCAGTAAGAGGTACAATGTTGCACACGTCACAGGTAAATAAATACTTACTCTGAAATAGAAAAATCTCATTAATTAAAAAACATGTTTTGTAATTGTTAATTAAGAGAGCAAGAGTGTGTTCAGCATGTTCACTACGCCACACTGTTCAGGTAAAATGGGACGACATTGAATTCACATGAAATCTTTTAGATTTTTACAGCAAACTGAAACTAATTATATTTCTTTTCAACTTATTTTCTTAAAATATTATTGAATATACAAGTAAACTCATTTTTCACTGAACAATACATTTGTAAATGAGCTGATCATGTTGTAACTGTTTCTTTTTGTTGGTGTCTGCTTCTGTTGTGTGTGACTGAATATGCAGGTGTCAAACATCTGTCAAATATTTTTTCTTTACAATTCAACATTTTTGACTCAAAACACAAAAAATGACAGTCAGCAACGTTGCTGCTAATGCACTTGTTCTCAGTCCTTTCTCCACTGATTGTATTGTAATCTTGCTCCTCTCTTTATCTCTTCTTCCTTTCTCTCTTCTCTGCCTGTTCTCCTGCCTCATAGAAAATAATATAAATAGAATAGACAGCCTTTATTGACATTAAACCACTGTGCAAAACAATTAGAAAAGCTTCACACATTAAATAAAATATTTCTCAGATTTTGCACTGATACATAATTTATGCAGACCCATACACGTGTTTTTCAACCAACTTTTCTGTTTGATAATAATGCAGACCAGTTTAACTGAAAATTGTGGCTAATTTTACCTAAATGGTTCAGGCAAAATGGGCCAGAGTATAAAATGACTTTGACACAAAAGTATTTTTAGAGTTGACCCTTTTTTATTTAAAAGACAATTTCAAATAAATAATCATGAACATGTGTTTGTTGTTCAACATATTAATATTTTCTCTATACCTCTTATTATAATGAATCAGTATTTCCATGTCATGCTTACATTCTGTACAATTTCCGTATTTCACATCATGTCACACTCCACCCTGCCTACCTCAGCAACCTCACACCAATACAAATTATTGTTGATTGTCAGTTAGTGTCATAGCAACAATGCAAGATCAGTCAGTGTGATTGGTAGAAATAAATTAAAGAGCTGTGATGCTCCAACATTATCCGTCTCTTTTTTACCTGAAGTCCCGTTTTAGCTGTCTCCATCTTACATTTAGCATTAGTGCATTTCCCCATTTGTATGAATGTCTCTTTACTGACAAACTCATTTATCTGTATATTACATTCATCTTTACTTTTGTACAGTTGTACTTTTATTATTTCAACATTTTTCAAACACAAGGGTTGGATTGTTGTTTTTTTTCCTAGAGTTTGCATGAGATTATACAATTGGATTTGGGATTTTTGCAGTTAAGAACAGATGAAAAAAAATAAAATAAACAACAACGCTTACTTATGAAACAGTCTACGAGACGTATACATATGAAGGAAAATAGCAACAACAACAACACATCTCCCAAAAGAGACAGGTTTAAAGGGATTTATAATAACAGTGCAGATGAAGTCTAACAAAGGAATTTGTCCAGTGACAATGGAATGAGAAGATAAGTTGTAGGGATAGAGCTGGTGTGATAAAAAGGATTAGTGGAAAATATAAATTATGGAGCAGAATGTTACATTTTCTTAGTCTGATATGAAATGTTTTCTGTCCTGTATTTACAGGGAGAATGTGTGTGATTTACACATAAATGTAGCAGAAATCAAATATATCCTATGCAAATATCTCTCTGAGTTATGACTGTCTACAAAAAGTGAGATGCACGAGTCCCGCTGGCTGTGTTGTTGTCTGAGCTGTGTTTACATCATGTTTACATTGACGGGACAGCAGGCTCCTCCCCTTGTGTATAAAAAGCGGTTTTAGTAAAGGACTAGAGAAAAGAAGAATAACATACTGATTACTTATTTTAATGTCATGTAAGTGTTTTTAGATCACGGCCATTCTGTGTAAATATACATGCAATGTGAGGCTAAGAGCTAACTAAGGTGTGCTAACATTAACATGCTAACAAAACATTGCAGGCCACAGTCAACTGCAGCTTGAGCTAGGGACAATTTCGTCTGCCGCTTCACTCTTTTGTGCGAACATGACTGGAGGGGGGTTTGAGGTGTGTCACATTCTTCATTCAAGACTTAACAAAAGTTTTTTTGTTTTTTTTAAAACTGAATATGTTCTGTAAATTATTTTAAAGGAGAGCATAGCGTATCTAAGACACTGGTATTGTGTGGCAGTGGTAATCACTTGGCATGAGCCAATGCAGGGGTCTCTGGCTGAATGGAAAAAAACAATTGAATGGTTTCCCACAAAAGAATCTAAACAAGCTCAACTCTTGCTAAACAAAATGCAATGTCATTCAGCAGCTGCACTGGCAAAGGGCATACATGCAGGCCCACATTCCTGCTGGATTAGTATGAATGTCGGGTTTCTCTGATTTTAGTTACAGTGATGAGTTCTGGTTAAGACTTTGACAGACAAAGTTTTTTTCAGGTTTTGCTGGAACAATTACAAACTGTAAGACTTCTGACTATATCTGATTTATTCCAAAACACATATTAAAAAGTAACAGTTTGTTACTTAACAAAATTGAAAAAGGATATTTAGATGTATTGTAGCCTAAACAATGCTGATTAAGCAGCTTTTAAAACCCACTACCCCCAACGTTTGGGTTTTATCTTTGAAAAATCCTGACTCAGTACATTGCACAATATGCCTTCTTAAATTCCGGAGCAGTTACTTGCTTTGTGTCTCACAGGTCCCTGAAGGACCCACCCTCTGAACCCTAAATACATATCAAACACTGAACAAGTTGAGAAGCAAAGTAAGCTTAACAAAGACACAGACAACTGCATATAAAGGCTTACTTTGTGCATCAATATAAAAGAAGAATATCATACACTGTCTGCTAGCATACTAGACCACACATCAAGCCATATGTTATGTCCCTATTTTCCTGAAAAATCCCATATCATCACCAAAAACTTTATGGATAACTTTAAGCCTTAATAATTAATGCTAATTAAATAATCCAAATACAGAAATTAGATATAAAGACCAAAACATTTGTTTTTGTTTAATCAGGCTGTATGTTTAGTTCTGCTGTATAGTTTGACATTTTAATATGGGGCCTAGTAGAGATTGACCCACCTTTGAAGAAAGGCTCAAGTGGCAAATCAATGAACTGCAGTTTTTGACTTTCTTCGTCAGCTTAATGTTTTACACTCAAATAAACATTGCACAAAAAGTAAGGAAATTTGTTTTTGGGAGATTATTTCTTTGTTGTAACGATGCTTCTTGGCAATAAATCTTATACTGTTGGAAAGCATGTTTATTCCCCTTTTAAATGGTGCCACATTTGTAAGGAACATGCATTTGTGGGATAAGCAGCAGAGCTGAGTATGTGACTTGCACCCATGAAAAACTTGCCAAATCTTCTCTGCCATTTGCTGTTTATCCATTTAAAAAAAAAAAAAACCTAACCACAGATATCCAGTTATCAAAAAAACAACATTTGTTATTACATTATGCCAAGCATTTGACTTTTCTTCATTCCATATCATCTCTGAGGTATCGTTTCACTGAATTTGGATTCTGTTGGTGGTTTAATAACCCTTAAACACAGAGGATGCTGCAGGTTAAGCTGTAAATGAGGCACAACAATTTAAAAGACTGTACATCCATTTAAAACTGACAAAAATTCAAAGATTGATGTTTTTAACCACAAACTCAACCAATCAATACACACAGAGTTCCTGCTGAAACTCCTGCAGCCACAAGCTGTCTAGATAATGACATTGGCTCATCGACATTAAGTCATTCACTGTCACAGTTACCCCCTGACCATCCTGTTTCCCTCCTGTTGTACATCCCAACCCACTTTATGTGTTATAGCACAGCGTTCTCTCTTTGCTCTCAGGGCTATAATTGGCTCTGTCAGCCTAGTCTACCTAATGCATTATAAAAGCTTCCCGGTTGGGCTTATCCTCCAACAGCGTTCACACCTCTATGTCGCCGCAACATGTTCAGTACATGTTGAGCACTTCAGCAAAAGCACAGCTGACTCCCACAGCCTGCTGGTATCCCAGGTGAGAATAGAAAGAAGAAGGCAACATTGGCAGGCAGAACAGAAAGACGCAGAGAAGGGATTTCTGTCATAAGAAAAACTTTCATCAGGACGAATCGCAGAGACATTTCTAGGTGAGTGTTTATTGGAAACTTAAGTAGAATGGGCCTCAATTACATCGTAACAGGTTCCAAAACAGGACCTTAGCAAACGAACAATTTCCTTTATTGATATTTTGGGCTCCTCGAGTTGTTAAAATTGCAAGACTCAAAATGCACAAGTGTATTTTTCTCTAATTTAAAGAGTTTTAAGGCACAGCATTTCTAAAACAAGATATAACCTTAAAAACCAAATTGCAGCATGAGGACAGCTTAGCAAATATATTTAGAGCCTCATTTTTGGTAAGCAAAGTCTATTTATTATCAGTAATAATGTATATGAATATGTATTCTCAAACCGTGTTATCTGTTAATGGGGTTTGGAAAATAAAATATTTTAAACATAACAAATGAAGTAAGAACTTAACATGCAATTCTTGATATTTAGAGAAATCTCCATGGAAAACTTCTCTACATGATATATATTAAGGTTGGTGACATCCTGTCAGGATTTCAGGCTCAGCCCAAATTTTGGTTTAAAAATACATTTTGTTAAACTTAAAAAAAAAAGAAATTCATATTGAATTTATGGACCATGTAGAAAATGTACGACACCAGGAAGATGAAAATACAACAAATTAATCGTTTCATTGTGTTTAAAGTTAGTTGTCAACCTTTATAAGTGAAAAAGTATAGAAATTGTAACAGTTTTGGGGTTTTGGTCAGAGGTGGTTGATTGAACAACAGAACAAAACACACGACTTTAAAGGACTAATATGTATCTCTGACACCTAGTGTTTAAAATTGGTACTGCAGTCCAAATTCAAAACATTGGAGAGATGTCTCCCCCCCGCCCCCTCCTCCCTAGAGTCGATGTGAACGCAGGTTGCCAAGTCACGGACACTGAAGCACTTTAAATAAATGTATACATTTAAGAGATAATTTAAGGAATATGAAGTCCTTCAAGTTCATAGCACAAATTAATTTACTCTATTTATTAATGACATTACAGCTTCACTGATAAAAACCTGGTTGATTATGCTTTTCCTGTTGTTGTCTCAATGAGGAAATGGCTCACACGATCACAGGATATCCTTTTGATAATCACAGGGAGCCACCTTTATTGTTCACATCACAGAATAACCATAGCAACATTAAAGGTCATGTCTTTGTCTGCAGGATGAAGGCCAGATGCCTACTCTCCACGGTGGACAGACTTCCCACCATCAACGAGATGCAGGAGAGCGACACAGAGGACGCCGAACTGGACTGTTCCTTGCACACCATGGAGGAGTATGTGGACTCCATCAAAGAGCTCTCTCAGCCGGCCCCATACCCCCTTCATGGGCCCCTCAGAGGTCACCGCCGCTGGATGGTACGCACTTGCCCCAGAGTTCTACCTGTGGCTCAACCTGTATATTTACATCCCAAGGTGACCCACGCCCCCTGGACCCCAGTTGAATTGTCAGATGTATCACTTATTTTAATAGACCAATCAATCTGTGACACATCTCTGCGTCCTAACCAGAACCTGCTGGACAAAATAGTTGCACAATCCGTGTTCGCGGGCCTAGTGTAAGCCTGAGGAGGAATGAACTCTGAGGTAGACGAATACGACTGGATAACTGATCCCTGAAGCAAGCTTCGACACCAGCTCAATGTGGAATAGTTACGTTTGAGAAGTAATTGAGTACAGACACTTTCTGAGGTGTGATGTATTCCCTCAAGTGCTAAATAACGACAACATATATCTGCAAAATATGAAATAAGAAAAAATGTGAAACGGGGATGTATATACCACCTGGAAGCACTAACAAACAAGCAGAGGCCCACTAGGGTTGGCCCTAACATACTCATAATGTGACTTTTTTTTTAAGCTTAAGGAACTTGGAACCTCCTGATTTTGCCACCAGACTCTCCTCTGGGGGTCAAAAATGGTAAATTTATAATAAAACAATAAATAAATAATTATGATAAAAAGTAATTATTGGGGTGCCAAATTGCCTAGCAGTTATGTCGCATGCCCCATGTACAGAGGCTATAGTCCTCGTCGCAGTGGCCATGGGTTCGAATTCGAACTCGGCCCTTTGCTGCATGTCAAACCCCCTCTCTCTCCTCTCAACGTTTCCTGTCTCTCGTCAGCTGTCCTATCCAATAAAGGAAAAAATGGCCCCAAAAATATCTTAAGATAAAAAAAGGAAGTATTTATGCGACGCGGAGTTTACCTTCGCCCAGAATAAGGCCTTAACAAAGTAGAGCAGATTAGACCTAAAACCTGGGCCTTCTTCATTTATTTTTCCCTGAACTGTTTTTCTTGTCTTACAGTTGTCTCTTGAAAATTAAGGCAAATAAAATACATCTTCAAGGTCAACATGCTTGCTTTTCCAACTGCTCAAATACTTCAGCTTGGTCAGGTAACAGTAATAAATATGCCTGGTTAGATGTTGAATTATACTTGCACTTTATGGAACAAACGTATGATAACTAGAAATCATCTTAAGGTTTTAACCCCAGGGTTTCCTTGACTTCCCTGGACCAACATTGGAAGTAAACTTTTGCACTCTCCATGTGACACCACCTGACTGCAACTACATATCAAAAAACAACAAACACCAGCAGAGCATGCAGAGGTGAATCTGTGCATGTCTGTAAATCTGTTTGGACAAGTGCATTCTGGGACGATTCCCACACACCTACCTCCTGTGGTTGCACTCGTTTGATCATCCCTCAACCAATGCTGCAACTCAACTCATTTTGCCTTTATCACAAAATCACTGCAATATGAGGACGAGGAGTATTGTATTAATTTACCCCATAGCTTGTCAGCCTAAACTGGTTAATCATATACAGTAATGCACAGTACAGGTAAAGAGCTTAAGGAAACAGTATATATGCATATGGTACTCATTGCAAGATTGCACTCTCTGTAAATCTTTAAAGATGTTTTTGCACAAAGTAAATAAAACATTTGTTAAACAGTTTCAACAGTGACTTTGTTCCTTAACATGCAAACATCCTTTTCTCTCTCCAAACACTTCTCTTTGTTCATTATCTTTTGAGGCTGCGCTTTGTGTTCAGCCATCTACTTTAAGTTTCTTTTTCCCTGAAGCTCTGTGACCATGTGGAAAGTGTCTCCAGCTGGGTCTTGGCAAGAATTGGCTGAGTGAGTCTAACAAACATGTGGTGAGGGGAAGAGGGAGCAGAGTCGGCCTGCCCAGAGAGTTTTCACCAGAACAAGCCTCCATGTCTTAGTGTGACTGATCCTGAACTGCTCTTTCACATTGTGAAACACTGCACACGTCATAACTCACAAGAAGTGTTCCTGGGAATTATGATTTTTCACCCCAAAAACCTTAAATGTAACGTGATATTCCAAAGGAATGACCTGACGCACATAGAAATGGTAAGTTTATGGCATCCAGAGAAGAGAGCTGTAGGTGTTGCTTCAGCAATATGTCTCTTGACAACATGCCTTAACATTTAATGAAATCCACATGAAGCTTAGGTGCAGATATCATCTTTTCAAACTCGTTAAACTAGGAGAGAAATGTGAGTTATTGCAAGACTTCCTCGGCAATATTATTCACTCAAAGTAGTGATATTAAACAGATTTGTTGATTCAAAGTTTGATTATAAAGTCCAAAGCTGAGCTCTGTAAACACTCTGAAGTGCAGTGTTCAATATGAAAGACAGCTGCAGTGAAGCAATCAGAGCTTAGTGTCAAAAGACACAGCACGATCTCAGTTTTGAGGTAATAATATTAACATAACAGATGTAAAAAAAAAAAACTGCATATCACGTGCCTGAATTACAATAACAAAAAGATAGAAGTGTAGACATGCACTGTTTTCAAAGAGATAGCAGAAAGCTTAAGTTTGCTATGGCTGACTTAATGTGTCATAATGAAACCGAAACGGTTGCAGTTTGTTTAATTCACAGTGCTGCACTTCATCTACCAAACCATCTCTTTACTGCAGAGTAAGAAAGAGTTCTGTTTCTAGGGTTTCAAAAAGCAGCACATGAAGCTAAGTCTTACAGATAAACCATTTGTCTTGTTTTGGCTGATTCAGGGCAACTTGTCAAAGGAGAATTTCTGTCTCTGTTGGGACAGACAATAAAGTATATCTATCTATCTATCTGTCCCAAACGTTTGTATTAGGTCTTCCTTAACTCAGAATTATGTTCATTTGGTAAATTATCCTCCAATTTAGACTCAAATGGACAATAAAGCAGATGAACATGTCTGATTGATAAGTCGCTTCAAAGACACTCTCAGGGGTTGATGGTTTATTTTGTCCATAAATAGCAAACTAGTCCTACAGTTGGTAGGTAAGCTAACCCCTTGCTCTTCCACCAACGCTCCTTTTTTGTGTGAAAATAGGTTCACCTCTTCTCCAAAACACCAAGATGGCAATGGACAAAACATGGAACTTTCAGCTTCAAAAAGAGTCAAACGCCTTTTAGTAAAATCAGGATGTTTTGTTTCTTTTCTTGGATACAGTCTATCCTGTAAACACAACACTGATATAAAAACATGTTAGATAACAGTGGCTTATTTTTTTTTTAACAGAGCAGACTCAATTTCACAAGCATTATTTTGAGTCGATATTTGGTCATAAATCCAACACTGATTTATGTTGGTTCAATCTTTGGTCTCCACCAGCTCTTAAATGAAACAGTGGGCTTTGCAGCTGCATATTATAGTCTGATATCATCTGTCTGCTGATCAATTAGACCCAACAATGCAACAATTTTAACTATACCAAGGAAATAAATGGATTGATTGAAGCCATAGGACAAACGATACACAACTCATAAGAACCTTAAATGATATTATCTGAAACCTTGTATAAAAGGTATATATCTATAAACAACAACAAAGCTTTCACAATACTGATATACACATATATAGGCCATCACGTAGTATTTTATAATGAAATGTTTTGGATTGCATGACACTGACTAATAATTTTTAGTAGACAGGGCTGACCGATGACATCTTTCAAAATAGCAGAAAATTCAGAGTATTCAGTTTGTTGTGTAGAGGTAGATGGACACTGCTCTCAAAACATGTTCAGTGTTGAAAATGGAGCCTTTGGAATGTTGGCTTTGCACAAATACTGTTGGAGAACTTTTAGACGGACTCTGTCCAAAGGTAACAAATCTGCCTGCCAGCTCCCGAGACTCTCATTAATTAACACCTTATTTTGTGTGTCTGCTTCAACTGTATAAAAAGTGTGTAAACGGCATCAATTAAAGTAGCAATTTGACTTGAGTTTATGTGTTTGTGTGGGCAGCTGTGTTTGTGTGGGCTGGTGTACTTATTATTATTATGTCCATGCTGTATTCTCAGTGGGTGTTTTTCAGAGTCAGAAATCTGATAGACTTTGTATGTGGTGCATTACTGTTTGGATTACTGCCTTCACTTGGCAGCGTTCAGCTTGAGTTTACATTTTTTCACAGTGAAGGTGGCATCAGGCCATGATGTGAACACTTTGTTTAGCTTATTAACTGAGATTTGAAATGTTCGTTCCAGGTTGAAGAGAAAGCCTGCAGTGCGTATTGATTGAACAGATAAAGTAGGTGCGGGGTTATCTGATGAAACTTTTTACTTTCCTTATCGACAAAATATGACAAATAATTGAGGATGTCTTGTATGAATTATATTAGGCTACTTCTTGGGCTTATATGTGAAGCTTGTGCTAAAAATGCAGTTCATCATGTAGCCACTTGAGGTTTGCTCCAAAAAAAGCAAGATACTCTCCATTAGGCTCCAGACTAAAATGCTCAACTTTCAGCATAGGCCTTTTAAAGCCTAGAAGCGGTGTGGTCTCTGTTGTAGGTCATTTCCACTATTCTTGACAACATGGGCTGTAAAAATCTATATAACTCACCCATTTAAAGTACATTAAAGGGATAGTTCAGTATTTTTGAAGTGGGGTTGTTGTCCTGTCTGGTTTAGTTTTGTATTTTAGGTATTTCAGTGTTTAGATTTCCTTGTTTTAATTTCTCATTCTTCCCTAGTGTTGCTTAGTTGTCATTTTCTGCCTTGGTAATTGTCTAGGCTAGTGTTGCTTGTTTCCCTTGTATGCTAGTGTTTCCGAGTTTAGTCTTTAGTGTTTCCTGTTTTGTAATTTTTTATCCTTGTGTTTCTCTTAGTGTGTATTGTTACCTTCTTGGGTTCTCTGTGTGTCTTTGTTTCCTGATTGTTGTATGTTGTAGTTTTAACCACCTGTGTATCATATCTATAGTGCGTTTCCCTCCGTTTTGATTACCCTCATTGTCTTCACCTGTGTCGTTTGTCTCACCTGTGTTTGATTGCCCTTGTATTTAGTGTCTGACCCTTTCCGAAAAGCCACAGTTCAGTACGGAGTGTGGATTTGCTAATTAGGACCTTTGTACAGTTGACTCACAAAACCCTGACTAAAGTATTGCGAGGCTTGAAACCTAACTGGCACCTGCAGCACATGGTCAAATCCTTACCATTAGCTTATCCTCTCATTCTTAGTCTGCAGTTAATTGTATTAATAGATTATCTCATTCTTTACTCTATTTTCTTCATTAAGTTTAACCCTGGTAATATGTATTTTCAATCTTCCAACTATTTTCTCTGGTAAATAAAATGGTAAACGAGCTCATTAGCAAGCTATTGAATAAGTCTGGAGCACTGACTGTTTAGATTTGAATACTTGACACCACCCATCACTGTTGACCAACTCCACCTTCTCATCCAAATATGGTCACTTCAAGCTACACAAATCAAACAATAGGATGGCCAAATTCCTAACAAACACACTAAAAAGGGAGTAGACAAACCAAAGCCCATTATTTATTTGGTCTAATTAGAGCTTTAATACACTTTTTACTAATTTTAGGGTTAAAATACCTCGTATTCCCTTTTACATAAACATCTTAACTACAATCTTGTCATTGAGTGAAGTTTTGCCACATTGGGTGTTGGTAATGTGTTGGAAACATACAACTTAAATGTGAATTTGTGTCTACTGCTGGCCTGTAATATGTTTTATAAAGTCATATCAAATTTGAAATAAACTTATAATAAACTTAATAAAGTTAAACAACATAAGTGATGACAGAGCCAAATAATTAAAGCAGATAGACACAGCTAATGAGGAAGCAGTGTGTCATAGTGCAAAAATAATAGCTTTATCTAATTTGTTTTTGTGCTGCAATAAAAAAAAACTCTGCTCAGCTGCAGGATGCTGCTGTGCAGACTGAACAAACCTCCTGGCTTCTTCTGATTATTATTTTTGACTCTGGCTTCTTTGGTCAAGCAGAGAGTTTGTCAGGTCAGAGACCTCTTCTGGTTTGTTGTGCGACAAGAGAGGAAATAAAAATGTAAAATGCTATCATCTGTTGACCTAAGATGATTGTCCATGCCAAGAATGTGTTGACCCACCTCTTTTATGTTTACAGGTGAAAACCCAGATGGAGAAATAAGCTTGTGTCAGCCCCTAAAACTCCCAGTCTCATACATACAGTATGCTGCTGGCCTTGTTACAAAATGGGTTTGTTGCTTTGGCAATTATTTCACGAGGAATAAGTCTATGTATTCGTTTATTTAATCCTTCTTATCAGCAACTATTCCCTGTAAGGATTGTTGTGTTACTGTACTACCAGGGATGTATACACTTCAAAGCGCCTGTGATAAAGAAAGTAAGGAAGATAAAAAAATAATTGAAAACAGGGATTTTCTGTTTGCTTCCAGGTGGAGTTTTTCGCCGTAGGTGAGAACACGCCCTGAACCAAACAAGGGAAGTGAACCAAAAAGCAGTGCATTGTGGGTTGAATTTAGCCGGATATTTCAGAATTAACAGCAAATGTCAAATAAGTTTGAAGAGCTTGACTAACATTAGCATTGCTAACAATGCCTGCCCTCAGTCCTCCATGAATATTAACGCTGACATGCTTGTGCTAAATGTTGCTAACACATTGCTCCGGTCGATATGTTTAGTTTAACCTGACACAGCTGACATGTTACTTTATCTCCATTTTATAAATCAAAATACTGCCAAACTGTACCATGCTACAGGATGCCATTCTTCCACTATCTTGCTGTTTACTTCGGGGTCATAGTGCAGCATTACATCATATGGCACTAGCCACTGGCTGGAGCTACAGACCTAACTAATGGCGGTTGGCTAGGGTACACAACATTTGATCACAGGCTTTAATGAGGTCGACATAGTGCAGTCTGAAAGCAAACAGCAACCGAATGAAAAAGTTTCACCCCTTAATTGAGCCAAGTCCACCGAACTTCAAATGTGAAAGCTAACTAAGTGATGTCAGACATGTAATTGGAAGAGATAAAGTTGAAGACAAAAATATGCTAACAGAGAATTGAGTCAGAGATCTTTACGACACTTCTTTGCCAGGCAGTGTTGAATAATTAAATAATTTCCCAGCATGTTGAAGTGTTTAGTTTTAAAGAACAACACACATTAGATTGGAAAGCACTCCCTTGTCTAAAGTTTCATGCCTGGTTTACCTCTGACCACATAATGCTTGGTGTGGTCAGCATGGGGTTTTACTGATGAATTCCACATCACAATAATGCTGTGGTTTATGCTTATATGGAGGTCTAGATCAAAGACAATAGAAAAGAAGTCGATTCATCCACCGTGACATAAGTTGTTGGTTTGTGAAACCCCTTATGAAGCCATTTTGGCCATTGCCTCCTTGGTATTTTGGAACCAAAGGGACCTTATGAGGATAGATAAGCATTGATGTGTACCTCAATCCCATTGACCAGTTTTCTGTTGAGACTTGTAAAACACGGTATAACAACCATACCCCCCACTATGGTACATTTTCACGATAAATGGGATCATAATTTACAAAATGAGCAACATTCTATATTGGAGAACATGTGGAACCTATGGAGCTGCTGCTCAACAGTAGAGTGAATGCAGGTTCAAGGCGTGAGTGATTTCCCGGTTCGCCTTACATGGCCATCAAGTGGTGTGTGAATATGTGTGTGTGTGTGTGTGTGTGTGTGTGTGTGTGTGTGTGTGTGTGTGTGTGTGTGTGTGTGTGTGTGTGTGTGTGTGTGTGTGTGTGTTTGAAAAGGTCAGTGCTGACATGTTGTGTAACGCTGCGTTCCATTTACCTCAGAGCTGGGAATGACGTCACACCCGAGATAACTGCGTTCCAGTTGCAAGTCGGAAAAGCAACATGGACGCCTCCAAGAGTACCTTTGTTTTGTTAGCGAATACCAGACGATAACAACACACTACGTGATAGTTTCTGACCGAAAATAACATGACAACACCTCCACAGAGAGAACTTACACGATACCATCGGTGTGATCGTTTTAATTACACAAGAAGACGACTAAGCTGCTAATAAACTCAATGGTTACAGCTCAAAACTGTCGATGCACCTAGCAGCCATATTGGATCTGAACTTGGGCTACGGAGGATTCTCAGAGTTTCCAAGTTGGAATTCCGACTTCAGGGGGCGTTCCTGATGACATATCAGACCGGCAACTCGGAATTTCAGACATCCGAGATCAAATGGAACGTAGCATAAGGCCGGATACATACTTGTTTTTTCATTTTGACGAGGCATTTGCATGATGGCCGCCCTGCCGACCCTGTGTCTGTTTGGAGCCTCAGCTGTGCAGATAAATAATTTATGCAGCACTATCACAAGAAGCAGTACGCACATAAACAGTATAGGGCCTTTGTAAAGGCAGAGAGGATGTTATAGGGCTAACACAGCAGTGACAAGTACACCTGTCAAAACTGCTTGCGACCGATAAGTTCCAGTTTTAGAAGTCGTTGTTGAAACCTACACAACTAAATTAAAACAAGGCCGTTAAGTCAATGAATGAAGGAAAATGTTGAAAAACAGATAGGGGATGCTGCTGATGGTGTGTTCTGTCTATCATACATACAACCTTATAAAAGTTGACATAGTCTGATGTAATAATACTGTAATGTGTAAAACAGGAAGGTGAGTGTCATCTCTGAAAAAAACACAAGTCTTTTATCACCTTTGCTTTTCTCAATAACTAATGTCTTCTGCAAAATGCTGAAATGCCAGCTCCTGGCAGAACAATCCGTGAGAGACTGACAGTTACATTGGGAAATGGGTCCACTGTGTGCAGGGTGTATCAGTGAAGGGATCTCTTAACATGCTGTGAGTTGTTCAGTCATAAAAAGGATGGTACTTGTCACAGCCTGTTTACACTTGACGCAAACAATCTTGTCAATGCCAGAATACAGGAGCAGATTCATCACATGATAAACCATTATCCACCGTGAGAGTGTTTCAGTATGTTCTTTAAAACAGGTGCTGGTCTTCTGACCGCTGGCCTACTTCTATCCAGACACACACGCACACACACACACACACACACACACACACACACACACACACACACACACACACACACACACACACACACACACACACACACACACACTCTTACCCACCGTGACGTCTCAGTGTGTCATCATGTTTTTGTGGTTGCCAGTAACTGCTGAAATGCAGATGGAATGTATGGCTGTAGAAAACAGGATGCAAAAAGTTATTTTCAGAAGTTTGATCATCCGTTTCCACTGCTTAAAATCTTGCAGTTATATTGAACAAGAAATGAAGCCTTAGAAATTAATGTAAAAGCAAATCCACATTTATCTTCAATGTATATCTTAAAACGGTTTGCTGGATTGATTAAAATGTTAAATATCAATCCAAAAAAACAACAACAAATTGGCACAAAATATCTCCGAGATGTACAACATAATCAGAAATGGGGAAAAATGCGCTTGTAAAGAAATGATTAGACAAAACATTAAATGAGCTCTACCTGTCATAAGTATAACTCAGTTTTTTTATGGTGTATGGTTCATTGTAAGGTTGGATGTGTTATGTGTTTTTATTGCCTTGGTGAAAAAGTAAACTCCCTGTTCATTTTTTGTATTTTTTTACAATAATAGCTGTTAATCAGAATTGCACAATGCATTTTTGCAAACCTATATGACACCCCTAAAGCCTCACTTCCGGTCAGAAGAACATTCATTGAAGTCAGAATGCTGCTACTGTACTCCTGACAGATAGTAAAGTTCATCCTAGTCGGCTTGTTTCTCTGGACATGTCTGGGCAAACTGTCACATCAAGTATTAATCATCTTGGTATGTGGTTGAGTCATTTTTCACTTAATTAGTGCATCATTTACTCTTTCTTTTCTCTTCCTGTGGGAAGCAGTGAGAGCACACAGTGTGGAAATTCCTGAGTACAGTGCAGGTTTGGCTTGACGGGAAAGAGCATGGGCTCTGGGAAAGCCCACATTCTGCCTATAAAAGGCAAGCGGGCTTTCAGCAGCTCTTCACTCTCTCTCCTCAGCCTGCTCCAGTTCGCACTTTCTCCTTTCACTGATTCTTGGACTTTTGTCTCCTCAAAGAAAAAATAACAAAACATGGCCTTGTTGTCAGAGAAAAGCTGCGCTCTCCTGTTGGTCATTGCGGCTGCAGTTTGCATTGAGCTCTATCAAGGTGAGTTACGTACAGGTTCTATTGGTTAAAGTTGCATTTCACAGGATTAAATTAATGACAAACAATGCAAAAGATGGACAATTAATGATGCATTCACATATTAAACTGTACATTTCTGTGTCATGCATTTAACAAGTTTAAATCGATGTTCTTTGTGCTTGTTGGAGCTTATCGATGAAGCTTCACTCATTAACTGTTTCAACGTTTTCCTGCAGCTCATGACATTCCTGACCGCTGCTACTGTCACGAATTCATCAAGTTCATCAGAGCCAACATGTCAGATTTCCAAGTCCATGAAAGACGACCTGGATGTGATAAAACTGAACTGATGTAAGTTTAAATAAAAATGCAGATATTGGCATCTTGTCTTTTACATACAGCTGTCATCATCTGAGTCTAAGTTTGATTCTGATTTCCTTTTATTTTTTTAACTTTTGCAGTGTAACGCTGGACATTACAGGCAACTCCACGGAGAAAATCTGTATGAATACGGAGGGAAAGATGGCAAAGGCCTTCTTGAGATGCTGGGAAAAGTAAATAATAGCATTTTTTATACCATCCTTTAACTTAAAAAAATTATATTTGCATGAACTGCTCTTTTGATCAAAGTGTTTGAGCAACAGTTTCTGAAGGAATTCTTCTGAGATGAGGTATTTTAAATTGTTTGATTTGGATGTAGTATCACTGACGAGTCCAAACTGCGCAACAGCTTTACTCTGCAACATACGCACTGTCAATGAAACTAATCTTTCAGCAAATAAAAATAGTTTTATAAGTAGACATTGGCTCAACTATTCTAATCACATTAACATGTGCCCTGTTGCACAAACCTACAGATGTTTCATATTAGTCCTCTGGCCTGATCCCAGTTTTTCTTCCTTCCTTCTTTCAGCATAAACAAAGACAAGAGCCGTAAGAGGGAGTGCATTGACAGAAAGAGAAAGTCAGAGTGAAAGCACAAGGGGAGGCCTGACTGGGGAGGAAAGTTATCTGGACCAGAGTCCCAGAGGTGACATGAAGACTGAGCCCACGAGCCTGAGAATGCTGAGAGCAGAGCTTTCACTGAACTCCTGCACTGCAGAGGATTGGGAAATGACAGCGAGAGGGGGAACAGCCGTTGGAGAGGAAATAATTTACAGATTGCAGGCGGGACTGGAAAAGAAGAGAGTTATATTCAAGTTAGGGGATGGACAACAGATAAATATGTAGACTATTATAACAGCAAGTCTGTAAGAAAGCCACTGTAAAAATGCACAACATTTTCCTGCTTGAGTGAAATAATATTTATGATGCTTTATTTATTGTAAAATTGTATGCCTTTTTAATTATTTTTTATTTTTTACAAATGGTTGAATACAAGCAAATAAATATGGTTTTGATACAAGTCTATACTTTCTGCCTGTTTTCTTTTAAAATCTCAATTCTCTTTAAAAAAAAATGAAAAAGAAGATGTGGCACTATTAAACCAGTGAAACTGCAAAACAAGTAGAGGCAGCTGCCACTTGAGGACACTGAAGTGACTTTGTTGCAGGGAGAGACAAATTAATTATTAGCAGATAGAAGACTCTTCTCAGGGAGACAGACGCTTTGCATGATAACAATTCAATGATGCTCGTGAGAGAATCTGACCACAGCTGTTTTGCAGCAGCAGCAGCTGCAGGCTGGCTGACAGAGAGGAGAAGGATTCCTCAACTCATGACTGTCAACAAGGTGAAAAGTGATAAGCTACGTCTGCCAAAGTTTAGAGTCGAAAGAGCAACAAGGAAATCATCTTAAGAGTCAAACAGGATTGTGAATTTTCAAAATGATTTCTTCAATTCAGTTGCTAATGTTGATTGTAAAGTGAGTTTGTAACATAAAAAATACATTTGTCGAGGTAAACACATTGGGAATCTGTGTAATACTAATCTGCTACAAGATGGTTATACTTTAATTAAGTGAATAAATAAGTTATATTACTTAGCATAGTATCTTTTCACATTCATTACTGTTTATTGGCCTTCTCTTTGTGTAACTCCTTTTTTCATAAACAAAACAAAATACCAAATTATTTGCAAAACAACAAAAACACTTGAGGGGGGTCAGTCTACTGCAGGGTGCAGATGACGTTGGCCTTGGGCCCCTGCCACAAGCCTATTCTATTCAAGAGAGTCAGAAGGCCCCCTTGAAAAGCAGCCTGTTGGTGCCTTGCTTCTGCAGCCTCTGCCCGTAGCTGGGCAAGTTCTTCAGCCTCTCTTTCGGTCTGCTCCTTCAGCATTTAAGATTTTGTTCTTGAGCTTAGCTTTCTCTGCAGTTTTCCTCTTCCAACTCTAGCATCTCCAGACACGGGACACTCAAGTCACCCCTCATCTCTTTCCTGGCATATCAAACAAACAAAATAAAGAGGAGACATTTTAGTATGTCGCTTCTTATGACACTACTTCACTGTGTGATGGATAACCAATGTAGAGAGCTGGCAGGAAAAAGTGTCTGTTTTCATGTACTGCTCCTCCTTGCTCCCTCTCCGCTCTGAGTCCGTCAGCTACACTCTGCTGAGCCCACACTGGTAGACCCCACGTGGGCCAAGTCTGCTCTGATTGGTCTGCCGATTCGCTCTGTCCTTATTGGTCAGTTGCTCAGCACGCGTCTCTGAAATGTCCCGCCTCTTTTACCATATTGGGAATGCTGCCACTGGCTCCGTCCAAGGGGAGCAAAAACATTAGCACCTTAGCACTACTGTGCTACCGCAGGCTACAGCATATCGTGGGCGTGCTACAGAAGTTAATGGGCGTGCAACATGAGCTGCAGGGCTTGCCACAACGAGCCAATGGGCTTAGATCAGTGATCTCACACTGACAATGACGTCGGACTGACACATTTTTATCGAGGTGGGCTAGAACCGAGCGTTACATGCAGCTAATGCTACAGCTAACAGGAGGAGGTAGGAGAAGCCGCGTTTCTGCGGACTTTGAATTTTTGCAAATAGATGTGCCTAAACATGCACAGGACACTTGGAAAACACACTAAAGAGCATATAAAACCAGAAAAGCATAATATGGGACCTTTAAGACTGAACTGTCCAAGAAAGTCCAAGAGCCCATTCTGTGGAGAACTTATTGGTCCTCATTTACCAACCATTATCAAAATTAAGTTTTGTTGTTAAAATCTACTTTCAAACTTTTGAAGAAGATTCTGGGATTCACCAAAGTTTTCTTTTGTGGGATTTGTTCTAAGAACAGAATTTGCGAACACTCGAGCACTATTACACACTTTTGAGTGCTGACTGTGCTTTATGGGCATTAGTGGGCGGAACACAGCTGCGAACAATTCAGTCATTTAAGAACACGTTGGTAAATCTGATGGAGTCTTCTTAGAAAACTTCTTCAGGACAACTTAAGAAAAACCTTAGGATGACTGTCCTTGCTGCTGTAATCATTACAATTGTCAAAGCCATTGGCTCTGTTTTCGTTTGACCAGGTTCCTTCTGAGAGCATCCAAGAAGTGCAAGGTGGGGGTCCAGTTTAATAAGACCCTCCTTCCTCATGAAAATGGGCCTAATTGGAAACTTGCAGCTGGTAAGAGCAATAAATTGCTTTTTTTCCAGATTTTTAAATGCACTGACACAAGTCCGGGGGCCTTACAATGTTAAGGGGCCCACAAGGCCCAGGAGAAGAAAAAATCATGCTAGGTTGGTGTGTGTAATGGGCCCTAGAGGGTGAGGAAATGATGTCCCTTTACGTCAATGAATGAGTTGCTGTTCAACTGTTGCCTTGTGTCTTAAACAGGAAAATCTCTAGGAAAGAGTGCAAAAGTAGAGCTCAGAAACTGAAACGTGAAAAGGATCAATTACATAGCTGTAAAGAAAAATCCCCAAGATGTCTGGATTGTTTAAGGTGCAAACCCTGATTAATCTCTGATAAACCGTCTAGCGGCAGGAATCGACGAGCTGCTGGTTGCTAAAGAGCCGCCGCCAGAAACATGGTCTACAGGTGAGAGAGCGACAGTTACACTGCTAAAATGACCACTTACTGCTGCCACAGGGTAGTTAGAGATCTAGCTTAAAGGTGTTTAGTATTTTTATCTGGTCCACACCGGTTATAATGCAGATAACAATAAGAATTTAAACTTTAAAACTGGTTAGTTACGTGCTTGGTCACAGTTTAGCTTGAAAATTTAGCATTTCAATTTAGCCTATCTAGCCTATTTTTTTTATTCAATGTGGTATAGCCCCCCTCAGACTTTATGGTAATTTAACTTATGATGGAAAGCCCTCACCCTCATCAACCATAGAATCAGAACAGTAAACAACCTTACATCAACACACAGTTGGATGCAGGTCATGCTAGCCTGCTAACAGGAAACAACAGCTCTAAACAATGTGTTTACACATGACCCTTACATCCAATAAAATCTGGAAGCTGACTCGGCAAGACAAAGCAGCAGCTCATCCAGTTACAAGCAGACAGAGGAGACCTTGACATGCAACACTAATAACCAGTAGCGGAGTGAGTGTGGGGGCAGAAGGTGCGGCCGCCCCGGGCCCACTGTTGTCTTAAGAGCCAAATTTAACATGCATTTTATTATTTAGTTGAATTTTCAAATAAAGTTAGTTTGACTAGGTCTGAGTCTCTCTTTTCTTTTGCCGCAATCAAGACACACAATTTATTTTGTAGAGGAGAGAGGGGCCCCCCTCCACTGCCAAGGGGGTTCTCAACTTCGGCAGCAAACAGCACCAGCGGGGTGCTGTGGCCTGTTTGTAATGTCATTGATTCCACCTCTTAGCACCCCCTTTGCTGGGCCCCCGCTGCTGTCTGGAGTTTTAAAAACCTAGTCGTCTGTCTGCTTTATTTCTGTTTACCTCACAGTTTTTCGGAACATTAAAAGTGTAAAAAACAAATAAAAAATGTTTTCTCATTGACAACTCAACCTGGCAAGTCTCCTCCCGTTGCTAGCTCCACTAACGTAAACGCTACTGACCAAGCAAATAAACATGTTAGGAGGAGCACCCAGCTAGCTGCAGGAAAGCAACAGTGCTGATGAAAACTTCATTGGGAAGTTGTTTCATCATTATTAGAGATTACGCTTAGATGCTGGTCTTTTGTTTGTGGGTGCATGTGTTGTAGACCGCCGTGTCTGCTTGGTTATCGTATGAACGGCAGGCCATTGCTGTCACACTGTTAACAAAGTTTGTTGTGGTGTGTGGATTGATAATGTGTGGTTTTATTGTATTGTCTGTGTGGCTGGATGAGCGTCCAACTTCACTGAATGTCAAACTGTAGTTGCCTTCTATCTTTGGTTTCTCGTCCGGCTAATGAAGTCTGCTTCACTTGTTTAATCGGTGGAATATGCGCACAGACATATCAGCACTTGTTCTGCTTAAACATCAGCAGGTCACTCACTGATAAGTCCCTGTCACTGTAATAGCACCCTTTGTAATCTGCAGCGGCATTTCTCTTCGTCCCGGCCCGTCTTGTATCTCCATACAGCCGATATTAAACCATAAATGCTATACTACATTACTATATAGGCTACAACATATGCTATATAGCCTATAGACAGTTTAAGGGCCCACTATTGGTCCCCGCCCCCTCTGCAATGACCCATAGGCTCCGCGTCTGCTAATAACCTAAGGATCTCTTAAACACAATGGCTGGAATAACAGATTTAAGGGAAGGTATCTGGTGTTTGCTCAAGAGCATAATAAGCTTAACGTATACTAGAGCTGCAACATTTAGTTCATCAAATACTTAGCAAAGTGACAGAAAATGTATCTGCAACGTTTATAGAATAATTATTTATGAAGTCAACGAAGTAAAAAAGCTGTAATATGATACTTCAATGCTCTTTCTTCATCACACAACAGTAAATGAATATTTTTGGTTTTAAACAATTGGTCAGGCAAAACAGGGGACAGGGTCTTCTTGGTCTGCTGATGATTATAATGAGCATTTTCTATTGATTTGGCATTTAGGAGAATCGTTTCCTTGACTAATGAGAATAATTTTTGACTGATTCATCATTAATGTAAATAATCGCTAATTACAGCTCCAAGAAGCATTAATGCATGGAATTAGAAGAAGATGCAGAATTTAAAGACATATAATCCAGACTAAAATCAACACAGCTGCAGTGAAAAGAAGGCAGAACTGTAGAAAATAATCACCCACTGTGATTATGAAAATAAAAAAATACAATATTACTTGATGATGATGATTTGTGATCAAAAATATAAAAATGTCCTTTTCTCGCTTTAAATTCTTTTCTGGTGTGTCTGATTGTTTCACCTGCAGCTCCAACAGCCAGCGGAGTAGTATGGGGCTATCTCGACTTAGTATGAAGTGTGACGACTCCTGCTTAGAGTGTGTGCATGTATGTGTGTGCTCGTGCATGTCTTGTCTTTGTGTTGCCATGGTGATGACGCATTCCTGCTAGATCTGGAGCACCTGGGCCCATTGCTCCACCCAGGATATAAAAGCCCAGCTTCCTGTGCCTCTCTTGCTCCCTTCCTAAGCCTGGCTGACGTTTGCATCATTGTTGCTTTAATTCTTATGTTAGGGCACTCTTCATCACCTCACATCCCATAATGCTTTTACACACATTGGCCCTCACTTATCAAACGTACGTACGGCAGAAAAATGGGTGTACGGTCATTTCCACGCAAAGTTCGGCACTCAATTTGGACGTGAGCGGAGAGTACGCTCAAATCTCACACCAGGTCTCAGTTCGTGTATGCACGTTTTCAACTCAGTGTGGACTTGCAGTGCAGCGAAACTGTCTGTGTCGGAGAATAATTAGATCATACTATAACAGTGCTTGTTAAGACGGATAGATAGAGGTTCACAGATTTACTGTTAGATAAGATATCTAAAATGTATTTTATATTATGCTTCACCTCAAACGATCTCTGTAGGCTACATTGCTTTTTAAATAATGATGAGCAGCGCGAGCTGTCGGGTGATTTCTTTAGTTGTGTGTTTTATTTGATGAAACTTTGTTTGTTTAATCGATTTACTTTAAAGATTAAAGATTAGAGAGGCTGCTTTCGGTAATTACATGTTAAATGTTCATACTGCAGATATCGATGCAGAAAATACTGAGACAAATTAAAACAGAAAAACTAAAAACATTTACTTTAAAAGGACAGACAAACTTCCAGAGATATTAAACACAACTTTTAGCCTCTGAAATATGAAATATTTAAGAATACAGAACATTAACATTAGCTCATGACTAATCGGTATGTCCGGAGATTAAAATTATAAATACGCTGATGTGCCACATGCGTAATAACGCACAGCAGACGCCCTGAGGCCAGACTACATGTGACTTAATAACGAATAAAGAAATCTGGAGGCTGTAAGACGGAGTCAGGACCTTCTTTTATGTAAGTGTTAAATTCTTATGTTTGGAAAGAAGGTTAATCGGATGATAAGTGCACATTGCACAGCGTTTGTTCAAACACTTTATTCATTTGTTGAAGGACGTTTCAGGTTTCTCTTCTCTTTTAAAGTCTCGTTAATGGCGAGCTGCCAGTGCAGCCGACGTTATCCGACACAGATGCAGGCTCTGTGCACGATATTGAGGCTGAACTGATGAAAGAAGCCACTCGCTCCACGATCTGGGATAATTTCAGGTGGGGTCCGGCTGGCGTCTTCCAGTCCGCTCCGTGAGCTGCTTCTTTTAGACCCACAAAACTAGGATACATTGTAGCGATCGTATGGTCTGACCAGGTTTTTTAAACTAAAAGTATAAAAAATATATATATATTATAGCCTATATTATGTACGTTACATATCACGGATGTTAAATACATTTTTTTTAAAAATTAAAATATCAAAAACTCCACCGGAGTTTTTGATATTTTAATTAAATATTTTTTATATTTAAAACCATCCCTGTTGAGATTTCCATGCAGGCACATTTCTTCTGAAGCTCTTTAATCCTACATTTCAGGCTGCCAAACAACATAATGTTATTCCTCTTCACTTTTCTCTGTTATGGTGTCACTCAGGTCATATCTCGTTTCTCTTCTTTGCCGTATTAAGTATCTCCATGCCGTAAACTCTGTGGGCTATGACAGCTGAGCCGTGATTAAATAGGGGCGTGGTATTTAAATGACGATTGTTTCCAGCCGCCACACTTATCAACACCCGGTCTTGCGTACGCAGTGATCAGCCAGATACGCACGTTTCATAGGTCCCACGTGGACTCTGTCGTACGATGATTTCTACACCCAAATCTGCACTGGTTTCTACACCAGATTGATAAGTGAGGGCCAATGTGTGTTTGCTGGTCTCCCTCCCCTCTCAAGT
This sequence comes from Labrus bergylta, assembly GCF_963930695.1. NCBI lineage: Eukaryota > Metazoa > Chordata > Actinopteri > Labriformes > Labridae > Labrus > Labrus bergylta. The sequence goes on along the minus strand of NC_089195.1, from coordinate 5,350,205 downwards.
ACTGCAAACATGCCCTGTCACATTTTTGACAAAGGTTTTTGATATAATAATGCTCGCACTTAATACAAGAAAATTAGACTTCCAGTCCTTCAGAAAAAAACGAGGCACTTGCAGAAGTTCTATAAATAAGAGTTTAAAAAAAAATCAAGTAATCTATTGAGGTCTAGTAAACCCAAAACAGAAAAATTTCGCTAAAAACTGGGCTACTTTTGAACTTAAATACTCAAATTGAGTACATTATATAAATCTTAAAAAGTTAAAAGAAAAGGAAATATGAGAATTAATTACAAAGATGAAATGTTGCTATTAACAAGAACCCATTTTAACAGGTAGAGCAATTTTCAAATGGCTCATGCAAATCACAGAACTGATGCTTGTTTTAAGTTTTTTTATTTGACCACCTGGAAATGTGTTATGAAAATGTTCGAATGCTGCTCTTAAAATGAATGTGCCTTGTCTTGCCATCATTATTTGGCAGTTATTAGGAATCGCCATGTTCTTACAGCTTCCTCATGTTAAGTCCTGTCATAGACCTAATTTTAGAACATTTCTCTTACGTCTGCCTGCTGTTCGTCTGTAACACATGCACATGGGGAGCTTTCAGAAGACAACTATAATTAACAATTTCCAGATGTTTTTGCACTAACAAGTTAACATGTCAGAGCTTTGGGACCTGTTAATGAGCAAGACTTTCAGCCGTTCAACTAATAGACTTAATGCTGTCAAAGACTGAGCTAGTGCAGGAAACTGACACTTAATATCAAAGATATCAAATAAATGCTCCAAGGACTTACCACAGACCGGGGCCACTCTCCCCCTCTAGACCACAACAGGTTCATCTGAGTGATCAGCTGAGCCAACATGTCTTGATCTTTTTGACCATTAACTTTGCAGGAGAGATAAAGTTTCCTGGAGAAAATCAGAACTGCCACTGCCTCACTCCAGGGAAATCAGAGCCGGTCTGGTTTGGGTCAGAGCAGGAGAGTGTGGGAAAGAATAGATCCTCGATAAGCCCACCACTTCTGCTGGATGCGCTTCCCGTCTGGTCATTCACACACACATCAACAGATTGAAAAACACAGCAAACACGTGCTAAATTAAAAGTCCCTTTGGTGCAAACAGCAGGGCCCTCACCACACTAGGCTACAGCCTGACGTTTCACAGATATTTAGCAGTACTTCTTCACTGTTCGTCTATAAGACAGAAGTGAGAACACATAAACCTCATCATCGTGCTGACGCTTCTCTGACCTCATGAGAAAATTTCGACAAAGTTGCAGCAAAATCAAGTTTATCTTTATAGCTGAAGTTACACAGGTCTCTAAGGGCGTTCCAAACGCTTTCAGTACCATATTATCCACGATAATTTATATCGATTTACAATGACTCACCTTCACCCTGTGGTCTTTAAAGTTTGAAGTAATCAATGAAGTTTGAGATGTCTTAAGGGCCCACCTGTACAAAAGTCATGTGATTGGGTTCAAGCTATCAAATGGGATCAAATCTTGAAAACAGGTTGTTTAAAGGGAGCGGATAACAAAGAGGTTCAAGTTAAAGTAATCCAATCTTGATTTTAATTTGAAACACCCTTCAGTGTTCGTCGTTCAAATCATATACACTATACAAGAGGTTTTCACAGATAGTATCATCCACCGGTGTGTGGACTGCTGTTTGAGGCTTTAAATCCTTTCATTTTAGAAGTTACAATCTAGTTCAGATTGAGACATAGTGACTGTATTTTGACGAGAGGGCAGATTTATCCATGGCTGTATCCATCACATGTAGCCAAGGCTTTAAACCACATGCAGGTCCTTTTTTAATCATTTAAAAACCAATGATTAAGCCCATACACTCATCTGGTCGAGGGATTTTCTTAAAGACTTCCATACAATCTCCCTGCTGGTCATCAGCAGTGGGAAGTAACAAAGTATAAATACTTGTAATCACAAAGCATTTTTTTTGTATCTGTACTTAATGTAAATCTTTACTTTAGACTTTTACTGCTTTCATTTTGACACAAATATCTATACTTAATACTCCTTAATACTGTAAAAAAAAAAGCAAAAGACTTTATCTTTATTGCATGAAAGAGGAGATCAATAATTCACATTGGCAGTATAAACAAACAAGAGAGGGAAACTCACAGCAACAGAGGTGTGTTGGGAATGTGTTGTCTTTGACCGAGAACTTGGAGCTACATGAATGAAAGTGAGGCAGCCAACACTGCGGATGATTTTAAAATAGATTAAGTGCAGAAGATGTTCTCCATCACACTGATTTGCAAATGGCAGCAGAGTGATTGTTCTGTAATTTTAGTCTAATGTTGAATTTGAAGTTAGTATGATGACGGTTTAATCGTTTTCCAAATGTGAACTGAGGTTCAGAAAGCTTTGAACAGAAAGAGGACAACTTTTTACCTTCATACTTTGTGTGCATTTCTCCAAGTTGAAATGCAGCCATCCATTTTATTTTCTCACTTTTCCTGTGATACAAGTTCTTTTTTTTTAGATGTTTTCTTGAGATCTTGGGTTATTTTACCTTTTATTTCAAGATAACATTGCTGATTTTCTTGTAATGAAAACTTCTTGAGATCTCAACTAATTTTCTCATTATCTTGGGATATCAAAGCTGGTTTTCTCATTATTATTACTAATTTCTAATTATAGCCTGTTGTCTTGTTATAACTGGGTTACAGTAGGCTGGTCAGTGTGATAGGTCAGACCAAGACATGCATATGCTGCCATTACCCACACTGATAGGTTAAGCCTATTTCTAGGTTTTGCTTTATGCTTTTGCACTTTTGGGGATTAAAGATAAATAAGTCGAGATCTGGAGAAAACAACCAGATAATGATGACAGGAAGACATAGTAAATATTATGTATGGGTGCATGTCTGCTTTAGGCTTCTGTACATTTTAGAGCTTTCACTTTTTTTTGTTTAATTTCAGTAAAAAAAAAAAAAAAAAAAGGAGAGATAACTAGATCTACTTTTACCTGTACCTTTTTTTTTTACAACAGGATCCATACTCGTACTTCAGTATGGATTTCCACATTACCTTCCCTTATCAAACCAAAAAGCTACGGCTGATTCTTATATACAGTCTAAAGAAGCATAAAGAAAGTGACTTAAACTGAAGTACTGGAGAGTTTCAAATTTTGTACTGGGAGAGAGTGAGCTGGGTAATGGTATCTACAACACAGACTGGTGAGTGGAGATACATTAAAGGTGCACAGAAACACTCTCAAACACAAACAGAGGTTAGATTGGCCTTCCAATACATGACTTTTCATTATAAATCACTAAGGATCAGTAATGACATCCTAACTTACCTCCATGCAGATTTGTCCTGTGTGATGAAATATAGAGCTGAGGAGTGCGTGGGTACTGTTTTGAAGGTTCAACAGTTTCCATGTGCTGCCATGTGGAGGCGCCAAAGTGCTGAGTTAAAAACGCTGCAGAGACGATCCCTCCTCTCAAAACACACATGCACACTGATGATCACATTGTTGCAACAATCCGTGCGGATCCCAAAATCTGTTCAGTGTTTTAAACGATGTCTTAATACCAAAACAATTTCCAGTTCTGCACAAAAGCTTGAAGTATTAACAATCAGGACACATGGTGAGAATCATGCTGTGGATACAAACAGTCTCTGAATGTTGTGCAACAAAAAATTTTGAAGTGTAAAAACAACAACAATTTTAGAGAGCCTTAATTGAATGACTTATCCTGTTTCACTTGAGATATTCATAGCAACCATGATAATAGTAACACAAGTGAACAACTGAGTGTTACACTGTTTCAGATTAGAACAATGGTTCTCAAAGAGGGGTTGGGGGAACCAGAAGAAGCCCTTGTGATGGTTTTATGGGGTCCCTGCTCTCTGTTTAAAGTCATGATGTTCCTGATGGATAGATTGATAGAGTTATGACTCTTTTTTTATCCTGGTTTCATATACTTTCTGGAAAATATACATTCCTGTCATACGGTGAACAAATCTTATCAAATAGGTCCCCGGTGTCACACATCAGGGTGCAGGAGTCCTTGGACGAGAAACAGTCTGAGAACGACTGTCAAATGGGTCAATATTTGTAACATTCAGTGGTTTTCTCCCAATATGTGCAATTATAGTTTTGATATAACCTTCTGTTTAAATGTTGCATGTTATGTGGGATCTGTAGCTCAAATATGTGGATAGAAGTTATAGTCTTGACAATAAAACCCCTTCAGCTGTTCAACAGTAAAAGCATTCACACACAAACACTTATTTACTTTGCATGAGGCTCTTTTCTCACCGTGGGCCTGATTGACTAAAAATGGACTATTGCCACTTACAGCCATTATAATTGCACATTATACGCCCGCGCTGTGTGCCGCCTCAAGGTCCAATTCACAAAGCATATAGTGCTAATGAGATTCATTTGCAAACATAGCCAAATACTTGTTGAATCCACACCTTTACTCTGCATACTGTCACACTGACAGATCAGGCAACCTTGATATATGTGTCTTTCTATGTGGAGTTTCCTTACTTATAACAAAGGGCCATGGCCTTGTAAAATGTGTTGTTTCAACCATCTTACAGTTTGTCAGTCATTTATATAGCTGGCTTTGCAAGGAGCTGATTTGCTTTTGAAATGTGCTTTATTCTTAAACCATTGCTTGTGACTTCACCTCTGTATCATAGGTGATACAAATCAGCCTCTCAGTGCAGCAGTTTATATCTCTGCACATTTTAGATGGTTTCATCTTGTCACAAAAGTATGGACTGATCTCTGCCCTGAACTGTAGATGAAAAATCCGCACAGAGAGCAGAGGACAGCAGCAGAGTTCCTACAAATGACCCCAAAACTGTAAAAAAAAAAAAAAAAATAGATAGGAAATACACTTTTGCATTCGCCTCCTGGTTCTATAAAAATGGATATTTCACAACTACCAAGTGATGCCATTTAATAATCTAATTCTGCAAAACTGTACAGGTTTTTGTGGAATCATCTACAGAGAGAGGTGATCTCGTGTATAAAATTCAAACGTGTGATTCTGGTCTGTATAAATATGATATGGCTGCCTCGGGCAAACACACATATGGATCTGATCACAAAATCATGTTTATCAAGCTCAGCGTACCAACATTAACACTTTTCCATCATCCTGACCACTGAGCCATGTTGAAATGCACCTCCTGCATGTATCACTGTAATTGCCTCGCAAAAGCTCAGGCCCGCTTCTCGTCTCTCTTAGTCTCTCTCTCTCGCTCTCTCTCTCTCTCTCTTTGCATCTCAGGTTCCGTGTTTAGGCTCAACACAATAAAACATACACCAGCAAATGAAAGAAGCGTTACCACATGCTGAAAACCAGATCTTTCCTCCTGGCAAAGACGAGGCTAGTGCGCGTCTCTGAGTCACAATGATTTAAAAAAGAGGGGTTTTTTGCAGGCCTGCAGTGAATTGCTGATCGAGTTTGGCTTTGACCTCAAAGACAAACGCTTTTAATCCTTTCGCTGGACCTCCGTGCAGCTCAAAACGTTCCTCAGACTCCTTCTTTTAAAGTTTCACGACAAGCGGTTCTCTGAAGTAGGTGTCAGCTCTCTTCCTTTATCGATCAGACAACATGATGTATAAAAGCGTTCTCATCCTTTAGCTGGGTGTTTCGGCTGTTAAAGCACTTATTACACGGCTCTCCCCAGTGCTGTCAGACCAATGGAAGTTCTGTGAAATGATCTCTCACCAACAAAAGCAAACACTTCACCAGCTCAGCGTCTCCATGCTATTAAAAGCATTCGATCTGGAAAGGCGTTTTCATGTCCTTGGAGTTGCTGCTGATAATTTGTCAGGCAATTTTGTGAAGGCTGCGACAAGCATGTTTAAATTTTAAACATTCTGCGGCAAGTCCTGAAAGTAGACTCTGCATTTTATTTCCATGATATTATGTGTCCTTCTCTGTTACTTTGAAGTTTATATATAGCTCTGTGAGGAGAAACACACCAATGTGACTGCCTCCCATGGAGTATAATACACTTTTGTATGCTAGACCAGATAAAAATCAAAGCTATGTGAGAGCTGTCACTCTCTTCTCTGAAGTCCAGCACATCCATGTCAGGCATCAGAAAGAGAAACTTTTTTTTTTAAAAAGAACACATTGTTCCACCTGATTTTTTATTCATGTGGATGGAAACCACCCAGTTGCTTGTTGGTAGAGCTGTCAAACAAAGGGGAAAAAAAGTGTAAAATGGCCAAAACATGTTTGTGTGGTGCAATATTTATGGAGCATTGTTGGGAGCAAAGGCTTTCATGTTCTCTTTCATGGCTTCAGTGGAGGGGGGGGGGGGGGGGGGGTGACAAGCACGGACAGCGGTTCAGTAGTGAAATATAACAAAAGACACAAAAAAAGTGTTGTAAAAAGCAGCTACACAGAGTGAGACTTCTTAGAGGATGAAAGTGCGTCAAGATGTGACTGAAGCCATGTGCTGTTCATGTGCCTGTCACTCCCAAATCTAGGCTCTCATTTTTTTAGTGTGGGGTGGTTGTGTTAATGTCAGTGAACATGTTGGAGCTTCTGCACTCAGGTCAACATGTCACGAGGACTTATCAAATCTTTGTATCTTCAGATACATTGATTTGAAGTTTTGATGGCACCAGCATCCGATGTGAAAGTGCTTAGACTGGTTCCTCCCCGTCTTTGTTTAAATGCCCATTTTGACCACAGAATTGAACACGTCTACAATGTTGAGCTAAAAAAAAAATAAAAAAACTGTTAAGGTCTTCACAGCTAATTATTCTATTCATGGCAAGTATGAGTATTACTAAAAATAAAGCTCACCAATTAAACTGATAAGTACAAAAAAATTAGCATAAATAAGGGTGGGGCTACTTTAAATGATTGCCAGTTGCTCAAGTCATTCTGTAGCTGATCTCACAAAGAAGCAGTTTTATTAAGAGTCCGCACAAGTCGTGGGCCAGTCACAGCATACAAACTGCATTTACTCCCTCACTCTCGCTTGCAGTGAATCTCCCTGAATATTTCCTGATGTGTCTGCACATCGGCTCATCCCGACGTTACATGGAAAATGGCTGACGTGAAAATGTCCGGGTAAAGTCAGAAGGAAAAAACTGGCTGTTTGCAGCCCGCCATGAACATTTTCCAGATTTCTTTGCATTTGTAAAGACACCAAGTGACTGCACTTAATTTTTCACTCTGTGTGCTTTTGATGTCTTTTTTTTTTTTTTTGGATCCTTTTCGTGCAGATACCAGTCAAAGAAAATTGCTTTCTGTGCAGTTTATTGTTCCAAGCAGACTGTGCTCAGCTTTTTTTTCTGTTAGTAAAATTCAAGCATTATTTTATTTAACATCAGATCTTGTTATGACTGCACTCTCTATCTGGCTTGTAAGCTGACAAACATTGATTTTTTTTTGTGGCTGACCATGCAAGGATGTCATTTTCCTGCAGAGGAGACAGCAGGCCATACTGATAAGAAGGCCGGTTATGTTCAGAAGTGCTGTTCACCTGCTGCTCAACCAGATGCAAGAAAAGTGTACTAGGAATAATCTTTTTTTAAAAAACAAAATAAATAAAAGTCACCATGTATACAAGAACTTACATTTGCATAATTAGAGGCAGGGTTGGTCATTTTCAAAAACATAGCATGATTTTGAAAGTAGCATTCTGTCTACATCCAACCCCTCCCCTCTGTGCTCCCTCATAAGCCACGCCCCCTCACTTACATGCACGAGAGCCGTTTCTCCAGAAGCCGACCTCAGCTCATCGTTTGCATTGTGTAGAAACTATGTCATCTAAACACGAAACTTATCATGATGTAAAAAAAACCTCACAGTATAAACTCTGCTACTGCTGACATGCTTTGAGTGTGGGCTAGTGCACGAGCAGGGAGACAGGGAGGCGTCTGATTGGTTCATCAAACTGGTGCCTCGTGGCAGAAATTGGTTGAAGTTTTACATGTTTACAACTGTCACAGATGATGGATTTTCTTTGTTCCTTTTTTCAGAGCAGGACCTAAAGACAATTTCAATCAAAATCTAAAAAAAAGTGTATCTGGCAAAATGACCAACCCTGCCTTTAAGGGTTAGATCATTTTTTTAAAAATTGGACAAAAATCTCAAACAGGTACAGGCAGTTTGATATTGAGAATATGTCTTCCATATTTGACAGATTTTGATGGTTTATCTTTATTACATCACTGATGTCACACAGACAGTATTTCTTTTTGCAGAGGTCTTGTAAAAGTTCAAAGTAAAAAATAGGCAAGACTCTGAGTCTGGAAGAAGCCTCTCAGCTCACGTTAAACTACCCTTTCCTAGTTTTATTATCCTTTATTTAAGGAGGAGGAGGAGAACGAGGCATCCGCAGGGGAAACACTAAAGACAACTTAAAGTGTAACACTGAAGGAAACCTACCTTCAGAAACCAAGCTGAAGGTGAGGAAAAAGCTACGCTAATGTTAGTTGAAGCTATGAGACACTTTTTTAATTCAAACCTTTATTTTCATTGTCTATTTTATGATTATGTTCAAATTATTTGTAACTTTTTTGTTTGTTTGTGACAAACCTCTGGCCCGTGTTCAAAACTATATCTAAAGTGTAACCTCATCTGACTGGTAATATCATCATCAAATATGCTGCTTAAAACTGGCAGCATTAGCTAAATGTTTCTCATACATATGCACTGGAAAACTTATTCTGACTGTTTTTTTTATACATATATATGGCCCAGCCCTTTATGAAGTGTACCTGGCCATCTATGGGCACCTTCTCCTGAAAAACACAGACAGGCTGTCAAGCAGAGTGCAATCCTGACGAGGTGACATTTAGGAGATAGGAGGTTTCAACCCAACCGTGCTGTTGTTTGTGTGGGTGTGTGTTTGTGACAGCATCCATGGGTGTGAGACAGCCTGAGGCTTTTGGGGGAGAGAGAGAGAGAGAGGGGTAGGGGGGGGGTTGGTTGAGATGGGAGATGGACCTCTCTGCTATCCCAGGTTGTCAGTCACGGCTGTTTCCAGCTCCATAAATAAAGGATGCTGCACCGACCTCCGGCTGCTCCCTCTTTCCCTCGCCGTGTTGACTGGACGCCTTTCCCCGCTCAGAGGGCAGCATACGCGCCGCTTGTCATTTTAAGTGTAGAAGGGGGTAACTACACAGGGAGTAGAAAAACACAGAGCGTTGATTCCACAGACTTCATAACTACTGAGTAAACACAGAGCTGCTGGCCCGTGACTGTGAATGCTGAACCGTAAGCCACATCGCAAAAAATGAATGATACAGCCTCGTGGGGATGCAGAGCAAAGCTACATCTCGGAAGGATTTCTTTTAGTTTTTTTGTTCACTGTGTCACGCTTGGCTAAAGTATATCTGCAGCCAGTCACTGCAATAATGTGGTTTCTGCTCTACTGGCCTTTCCTATGATCCGATTTGGAATGATTGTTTTAATCATAGTCGTAATAGCCACTGCGTACACACTATGCAAATAATGTCTCAATCAAATAGATTGGATTTTCTTCCACCTGATGTACCACTGGCTGACTCTGGAGTTGCTCTGTGCTGCATGTCGCTCTGATTTAAAAAGGAGGGAGGAGGGGCCGGGATGGATGGATGGATGGAGGGATGAGTTGAGGAAAAGCAGAAACACACAGCCTGTATGCCTGCCTGCCTGCCTGGGGATTGTTTCTGGTCACTGGTTCAGGTCCCTTGCTGCTGACGCCCTCTGTCAAGTTGTTGAGATGCAGTGTGAGATGCAGCTCAGAAACTGAGACAGAGGAATACACAGACACACACAAATCTCCTCTGTCTCTCTCTCTCTCTCTCTGACTCTCTTACACACACAAACACAGTAGCAAACAGTTCCCCCCCCCCCTCTAAGCCTCTCCCTTCCTCTTTATCTCCCTCTGCTTGTTGCTGTATTTGCATATGCTGCTGCTTACTGACAAGATTAGAGGTTGGAGTGTGATCTTACAATGCAGCACTGTTCACTCTTCCTATTTTCTAATTCTAGCCCAACGCTGCAACACTGCAATGTAACAAAGGGGACCTAAATTGCCAAAAGTGTAGTCTGCATATTGTTGACCAATAAAGAATAACCATAAAATCTTGATTGATCAGATATAGGATGAGGAAAGCAATACATCTTGTATTTTACACAGAAACAGAATGTGGTATTTGTCATACATGTTTAGACATCAATATCTGTCTTTATCAGATTATTGACTTCCTTTCAGAACCAACTGGAGACATGCAAAGTCAATGAAAATATCCCCAATATCCTCAACCTTTTTTTCCCTTCATTGATCATTTCATTACTTGGACTGAATTATTGTAGTGCAGGCTACTTGACTGTTAAGTGTTTCGGCTGATTTTTAAAACTATCTTTTGTTGCTGTTGTCTTTCCTTAATCATGTTATCTATCTGTATCTATCTCCTAGTGATGTCGTCAGTCGGGTTTCCTGAAAAAATCTCTATTTTTTTAATTAACTGGACATTATTTAGTTTTATATGTGTGCACATGTGTGCATATATATTTTTAGAAAGTTAAAAATGTCTCTTCCTGTATCCTAAATCAAACATTATGAAGTTTTATACATTCAGAAAGTAGAAAACAATATCCATAACTTCAGAGTTTGGAGGAACAATTGATGCTGAGAAAAAAAAGCCTTGCATGTAAAGATGTCCACCTATAGGGGGCAGTGACACTCCCCTTTAATAATGCTCAGCTTCATCAGCATGCTGGTGCAGCCCTGTGCTCCCGCCACTGCTCCCTGTGTCCACTGTAAGGGGAGCCGTTGGCTTACAGTGTTGAATTCATTAACCTTTTTCGCCACTCCTATTGAAGGTGCGCCGCAGCGATTGGAAATAACCCCTTTAGCACTTTAAACTGTTTAGTGAGGGGGGGGCCGCGGACAGAAGAAAGAGTGGGGCAGGACCCCATTTGTTCTTATCTAAAACGATGTCATCTCACATCAGACGGTTAGTTAGTCAGCAAAGCAAGGCGTGTTTATGGGTGTGATGCGGAATCATAGACTTTCCAAGGGGTTGACATAGTACGCTTTCAGACAGGCGGCAAATTTAGGAGAAAACTTATAATTGTCTCACTTGAGACCGTCTGATGGGCTTTCTTCCCTCCACACTATAGCCTTCAGTGTCTGTTTGTGTCATTGTGACCAGTGTAGTATGGCATCAGAGAGCAGATTCCACAACAAGCAGAACGGAGAGACAGAGCAGTGCATGCACATTCACAGGGTGATCCTCTTGGTGGAGATTAAACTTAAATCTTTTGAGTGTATGCACGAGAACAGATACAGATTGCAGGCTTCACTTTGATATTTAACACATCCCTTCAACAGAATATGTAATGTTTCTGTCAGAATGGATTATGTTGCACTCATCTACCAATATTTTTAACCTACAAGGACTCCAAAAACATAGAAGTTGAGTAACAAGAGATACAGATATATAAAAGATATCCAGCGAGCGCTCCTGAGCTGGTGGGGGGTTCTGTTCCTTGCTCAAGGGCAAAGTGAGCCTGCACCTCTCCAGCTACCTCATCAAGTTTAAGTCTTGGTCCGCACCGGGACTTGACTGGCCACCCACAGGTTCCTACAGACTGAGCTACTGCTGCCCCAGGTTAAAGAAAGGTCATATAAATAACAATTTGAATGTCTTCTTCAAGTGATCATTTTTGAACACACCAAGTGTCCAGGCATATCTTTGTCTGTAGTTTGCTGTTTTTACGCAGGGACCAGGACATAAACATCCCAACTTTAAAAAAAAAATCACTTATAATGTCAAAACCAGAAAACAATGGCATTCAGTAAGTCGGCCCGAATTGATGGACAAAGGAATGGAATTTTGGAATGACAAAAGAAATTACGCACAAGATAAGAGAAAACTATACAAATTTATATTATATATTTAAAATCACAGCACACAACCATACATCCTTTTGTATCCAGTATTTATGCATTCACATTGACACTCCATTCCTATACCACCAGAGAAGGCAGATGCCATTCATGACTTTCTCTTTTGAATCTACACAAGACTGGATCATGAATAATCTTTAGTAAAATCAAAAATATTTGGTAGAATAATCTAACATTAAGATATTAACTGGCTTTTTGTTCTCTCATTTAAATTGCACATTTTGTGACACAGTATTGTCAAATTTCCATTTTTGTCATAGGTGCCATCTTTAAGTGCCCAGAGGTCGATGCAGAGCACTGAAGTTCCATGAAAAAAGCAAGATGCACTGCAGCACAAATATTACATTAAAAGAGATCCGTAAAGCTGACAGGATTCTGCTTCTGTGTGAAAGCGAGTCCGTGTGAATCTGTCCTGCAGGCACTGAAGTCTGCCTGAGAATTAGAGGGAGACAGCCCCGAGATCAAGAAGAATTAAAACTGGTACAGGAGGATGTGCGAGTCTCCTGTGATAGGAGGGTGATACAAGAGACAGTTCAGGGGGAAAATCAGGATAAAGAAAAAAAAAAATGAAGTGACAAGAGGGAGGGGGAGGAAGAACTCAAGAGTTTGAGTCGAGAAAGTTCCAGAGGCCAGCGGGGGAACTAATGGGGAGGAACTGGTGAGATGGAGAAGGTTTTTTTAATGAGCGAGGAAGAGAAGAGGGAGAGATGAGGCTGACGCCAAGCAGGAAAAGGGGCAAACAGTGAGCGCTCATACATTATAAACATGATATTAAACGTCTAGAAAAGAGATCAAAGAATCAACTCTTTACGACCGCTCGAATATGAACTATTGCATCATAATCACACCATGAGGATGAACAGACATTCTCTCTCTACTGCATTATGGGTAAACAATAAACCACTTGGAAAAAAAAACAAAAGCAGCTGTCAGAACCAGAGCTACCTTTTCACTTTCTCCTTTTCTAATTCAGTGCTGAGATGAGCCAATCAGCTGCTGGCTATAGGTTTATATTTAGAATGATGTATTTAATGTATGTAATGTATTTAATGGTAAGAGTCGATCAACTCATTTTAACAAGAAAACAACAAGAAATGTGGATTTCAAAATTCATTATACTGTTACTTTAGTGCCCATACCTCGTTACAATGCCCCGTCCCATGCTCATATAGGCCAGTCCATGGTCCCTTCTTTTTACTGGCATACACGAGAGGTGATTAAGCAGGAGTTGTTCACTGCACACGCTGTCGCACTTTCAACAGACGGACCTCCAGTCACTGAAAGGTTTCTCACGGTGGCTGCACACTTCATCAACTCGGAATGATCATTATACACTTTTTTAGAGGAGCATAATAACCTCCCAGACTCACAATTTGATCATAAATATGATATATACACTTCCTAATTCATGTATTTTATTTTGTCTTGTATTTTAAATTGTATGTAAAAACAGGAGAAGACACCACAGGCTGTACCAACTATTGCAGGTAGCTCTCAATGACACTCGATGGAACAAACCGAGACTTGCACTTCTGTGTGTCTGCTCTTGGTAAGTTTGATATTTTCTTTAATTCAGTGTCTAAGTTTCCTTACCGGTCTCATTCTTTCCTTGTGGTGCTTGTTTCCTTTGTGTGTTTGTGTTTTTTGTATCATTTCCAAGTTTAGTCTTAAGTGTTTCCTGTTTTATTTTGTAGTTCTCGTCCCGTGTTACTTGTCTTGTATTTCTTCTTCCCTTTGTCTGTTTCACCTGTGTCTGGTCTGTCACTTGCCCTCTATTTAGTCTCTGTGTTCACACTCCTCTTTGTCACTTCATTACACCTACCCGTTTATTTGTTTGTGGACTTTTGATGAACTTTGAAAAAGTAAGCTTTTTTTTACCTTTTGTTCTTTTTGTTCAAATACGTCTTTTTCCGTCCATTTCTGCACTTGGGTCCAGTTCCTTGTTTTGTACGCTTCTCTGACAGAAACCCCAAACTATGATTTTTTTTTTGGGGTGCTGTCCCAAACTCATACTGAATTGTGACCACAAAACCGAATTATGATCCAAACCGTGCTCTCTGTGATGAACAAGGAATTGTTATTCCTATGAAGTTAATTCTCAGGAGACACAATACTTGTATGTGGCAAAATATGTCCAATAAACCATTATTAAGACTTCAATAAAAATTGGATACTTTCCTCACAGGTGCACGACGCCTTGGATGATATATCTGTCATGCATGATATGCACCGAATGTACCAATAGATCATCTTTTCTAGGGGATGTTGTTCAATCCATTGAGGACTGAAATCTGACATTGTATTGAAAAGGCAACACACAATGATATAAAAAAGTAGTCAATAATATGCCTCAGATACTTTAAAGCTAGAGTGAAAAGGCTGTTCTAAGAATTAGGAGCAGGAAGTACAGACACTTGTGTTAAGTAGTGGAAAGTCAAAGTAAAAAATGTCTTCTTCAAGGTACAGTTTATTGTAAATGATTGCTCCCTCTGCATTTAGCTGCTCAGCAGATTTGAACCTCTTTTCATTTTTCTGGTCTATAAAAGCTAACTGTCAAGTGACCGTCACATCATGAAGAATGGAAGCCTGTTAAGTTACAACCAACTATATTTCAAGCCAACACAGATTGTTTTCATCAATGGGAGGGTTGGTAATCTAAACTGCAGCACCACAACAAGTATCGCTGCGGTCCTGTGCAATTACGATTTAAGAGACTTTAACAAGATGGCGATCGGCAATGAGCATTTGATTAATGCTGTGCCCTCAGGTCCCGCGTGATGCAGTGGATGTGGACTGTGGTGAAACTCATTGGGAGGCAACTAACGTAGTCACTAATCACCCCCCGAGCTGCAGTGTGTGTGCATGTGTGTGTTCCCCTGAATGTGGTTTGCAACAAGTAGACATTCCATATTAATTGTATCCCTGGGAAGAAGTGTTAGCTAAGCCGCAGGCCGGTGAACTTAAAGCACAATTAATGTGATCCACAGTAGCAGGTCCTGGCCCGCATTCCTTTTTTTCTCAATCAGACGGCTGACACTTTATCTGTCCCGTGTCCACTAATCTAATCAGCTGGGTTATTGCTCTTACTCCCTGTTTGGCTCCACTGAGTGATTTTTTTCTTCTTCTCGTGGTTGTGGACAAATGAAGCTCTGAATTGGTCTTGATTTGCCGTGTGTATGTTGAGGACTTGATAACTATATCATGCTAAGTATTTGTATTGTAAGAGGAGACTCTGAACATAGAGTATAAGGGCATGTGCTTAACAATACAAAATATATTGGTTTTTAATGCCTCATTGGTTTCAATGCCCGTCAGCCATCTCATTGCTTTGAAATAGCGGCTGATGAAAAGAGAGAAATATCATTTGGCTTGAAATAGGCATGCTGCATTTCACAGACAATTAGCTGTGAAGCCACCAAACTGGACTTTCTCCAATCTCACAGCAAGAGTCAAAGAGTCAGACAGACCGTGTTTGGCTCGAACAAATTAAATCCTCTTGTAGCTATGCAACTGTGAAATTAATACTAAAAAAGACCCTCTTGAAAAGTCTATTAAAGTGTCCACAGCGATACTTCAGAGTCCACTCTCCGAGATAAGTGGGTCGATGGCACTTTTGTTTAGCTACCAGTTGCTCTATTTGGTGAACACTTAACAAGACCTTTTTTGCTTTTACTGAACCCAAACTTCGACTTTATCCAATCATTTATCTTCAATTTAGATACATGTTTATGTAAATGGCAAATAAGCTTTTTTGAAAATAGCTCAGCTAATGTCAAACCTTCAAGAACGACATGTTTTCTCTTTCGCTGGATTTTAAGCAAAGGAAAAGTGACCAACAATGACGCTGGCGTTATAAAAAGCCCTTTTTCTGCACTTGAGACCTGTTGGTTATGACAGTTTGAATTTTTCATGTTGAACTATAAGAAGTGGACTTAACCTTTGTGTGATGGCCACAGCAACATTGGTTACCATGGCTGTGGGGGCTGCAGCTTCCCAGTGAAGTCAAAGGCCTAGCTAAAGGCTAAAGATAATTTTATGCAGGAGCAAGGTCATTGGAACATATCAATATATACATATGAAATACCCCAGTGTCATGGGTTCAGTTAGTTCAGCTTGTATTTACTTTATTTGCCCTATTTGAATTATTTGGTTAGACTAAACCAATACATCATGTCATGTCTGTTTGTTAAATTCACACCTTTTTATTTGTCATGTTAAGTAGAGTTCTATCTACTTCACCTATAGGCCTATTTTTGGTATAATCTTACTTTGTAAATTCTTGTTCTTTAAGTTAGGTTTTGGACACTTTTACACATGAACCTAATGAGGTTGAAAACTGGTAATTAAAAGCCTTTTGTTTTTTCATATCACCATCTTGATTTCTGGAACCAAAAGTAATTTTTTGACGGAGTTCCTGTCGATGTGGTAGCAACTTGTCAATCGCAGTGCTAAACAAAATACCCTTCATTACTGCATAAAAAAATAACTCTACACAGGACTTTCAAAATGAACACCATGTTCTCCTGTAGAGGACTTGAAACTAGTGATTAAGGACAAATCTCTGTAATCATAAATAATCTTAAGAGAAGTGTGATATTTAGAGTTTTATACAATCAGAGTTCTTTGGAAACCAGTGGAGTCTCTGGGTTAAGGTACTTCCACATTCAATTCACTTTTGAAAACCATTTCTAAGTATACAGGTGAAACACTAGGTACTTTCATTGCATGCATTACAGGAAAGCATTTCAACAGTCACTCACTATTGACCTGCTAAACGTTCCTCTGACGCTCCAACACACTGTCTGGTGTCTCCTTTGTCATATCTGTCATTTTCATTTAAATATGTTTACACAGCCTAGAAAAAAATACCATCAGCTCCATTTTTTCATTCTGAACCTGCTGTGACTTCACACACTGAGGTTTGAACAGAAGTGGAAACAAGGCTGGCTACAACCTGAAGAGAACACTGTAGCAGGTATTGTTGGGGATTCAGTATTGGATTAGCTTTTAAATACACAACAATATACTATATATGTGGTTTTAATTCAGCAATGTGTAGCTTTGTACAAGAAAAACAAGAGACAAAAGTCAAACATTTATATTTAGGCATTGCCGTGTTGCTGTTTCCTGTGAACAAAAAGGACTCTGAATCTCTCTATTGCTTGTGTCTTATACTGAAAGTTGTTTGCTAACCGAGAGGGAGAGCTAGGGTTCTTTACTGAGCTGTTTTCTGTTCCTCAAACTGACTTAGTGTAGGGTTGAGGGAAAAATTATTTCACATCCAGTAGAAACTAAACCCTCATGGATTTGCATTGTGTTGTCCGGTGAGATATCAGTGTTTCTTTAGTTAATCGTTGAAAGCAGACCACCCTGCCTGCTCCTGCCTGCCGTCTGAAACACCAGGGACTCATTCATGAAAAATTGATCTTTTCTCACTGAGCATTTACCCGGTCTCTAAGTTCAAGCCCTCTGCAATATACAAACACTAAGTCCCGGCCCGGAGGGAGGAAGGAGAGAGCACGGGGAAGAAGAAGGAGGAGAGAGAGACGTACGCATGCAAAGGTGTTTCAAGGTGAGACATGAAAGTCTGTCTTTGCTTTTTTCTGAGAACAAAACGCTTTCTCTCATTAATTTTCCCGAAGGAGGCAAACAGAATAAAGCTAAAAGGGTTTTTTGCACTCGGGGACAGTCAGGTGGATGAATGTGAGATAAGTTGGTTCCTCAAGCCACTGTGGCAAAATGCAGAGGGAAGAATCCATTGTTGTGATGGGGAATGAGAGATGGATCAACAATTGTGCTGCTCAACAATCGCCTGGGCGCCTGCTTGATTGACCTCCAGCTACAGGCCTACACACAGACTCTGGAGACAATTACACTCCTGCCTGTACTCCCAGCAAATCCCCCCCCCCCCCCCAGCCCCCACCTACACACACGCACGCACACACACACACACACACACACACACACACACACACACACACACACACACACACACACACACACAAACACACGAAGGAAAAAGAACCGTCTTGCTTCAAATTGGAACATTTTGTGCTATTGTCAGGTGAGCAGAGAAAGAAAAATTTGCAGATATCAACCTGAAGAGATGCATAATGAATCGTTTTGCAGCACTCCACAGCTGATGATGTCTTTTTTTATTTTTTTTGCTGCAAGGGATTTCATTTCTAATCCATTTAATAGCTCTAAGAGGATATTGTTCCCCTCTGATGAAAATTGTCTTCGGCTAGAAAGTCAGCATTTTGGGAAGTGATGATAGTTTTTTTCATAAAGCCTGTGTGAAGACTTAGAAAGCAGAGGATCAAAAGATCTAAGTGACACAAACTGTAAAAGGTTGCTGAACCTTAAAATGCTGTTGAATACTGATATTCTGTGAAGTGAAAACTTCTCTTAAAAAAAAGTCTCTACTGTTCCCACTGAGGATTATTATCAAGCCTTAATACATCATAAAAAACAAAGCATATCAAGGATAATTCATTCAAAAAGTTAAAAAAAAAACTTTTTATACTGATAAAGTTTATTTCCATTGGAGATTCTAGTTAGTCAGTTAGCAAACCTGAGCCAAAGTGCTTCATGTAGAGGGGAGCCTCTTCACAAGGGCATGCCAGAGGATGATAAGGGTTGACCGTCTGAAATCAAAGCTCAAGATGAGACTGGATGAAAGGAATCTGAACTTTCTGAACTCACAAACATGGCGAGACAAAGTCAGGAAGTCAGAACAATCACGACAAAAAAAAAAAAAGAAAGGGATGATAGAGAACTTGAAATTCTTGGACCTCAGTTCAGGTTAAAGGCAGACACTCTGGTGTCAGTGTGCCTCATGTTATATTTATTAAAGGCTTTATATTTCACACTTAAATGTAATATAAATCAAGTGTATCCTCTGAAAATAACTCTGTGAGTCATGACTGTCTACAATGGGTGTAACACCCGAGTCCCACTGTCTGTGATGTTTTCAGAGTTTTCAGAGTCCTATCTTCACTTTGTTTACATCGCCCGGACGGCCGGCTGACTCCTCCCCTCGTGTATAAAAGTTGTTTAATTGAGGGACTAGAGAAAAGAAGAATAACATACTGTACTCACTGCTTAACTGTGTTTCTAGATCACACTCATTTCAGGTACATTTACATGCAGTGTGAAGATACGAGCATAATAAAGATCGCTAGCATTAGCATGCTAACACAACAATGCAGCGCGAGTTGTTTTGGTTTCATGCTGGTGCTCAAGGGCGACATCTGCTGGATCAAAAAAATTGCATATAAAGCCTTTAACTTAAATATTTTTCTCGAAAATTGATGACAGAAATTTTGACACAACCTGTCTGCATTCATTTTCTTTGATGGAAAACCCGGATATGATAAACTGACCATTTATTTTACATATTACCTATTTTTTGTGCAATATAACAGGATGTTTACAGTCTATTAAAGTGTCCACAGCGATACTTCAGAGTCCACTCTCCGAGATAAGTGGGTCGATGGCACTTTTGTTTAGCTACCAGTTGCTCTATTTGGTGAACACTTAACAAGACCTTTTTTGCTTTTACTGAACCCAAACTTCGACTTTATCCAATCATTTATCTTCAATTTAGATACATGTTTATGTAAATGGCAAATAAGCTTTTTTGAAAATAGCTCAGCTAATGTCAAACCTTCAAGAACAACATGTATCCTGTTTTACATGCAAAGGAAAAGTGCAACGATGACCAACAATGACGCTGGCGTTATAAAAAGCCCTTTTTCTGCACTTGAGACCTGTTGGTTATGACAGTTTGAATTTTTCATGTTGGACTATAAGAAGTGGACTTAACCTTTGTGTGATGGCCACAGCAACATTGGTTACCATGGCTGTGGGGGCTGCAGCTTCCCAGTGAAGTCAAAGGCCTAGCTAAAGGCTAAAGATAATTTTATGCAGGAGCAAGGTCATTGGAACATATCAATATATACATATGAAATACCCCAGTGTCATGGGTTCAGTTAGTTCAGCTTGTATTTACTTTATTTGCCCTATTTGAATTATTTGGTTAGACTAAACCAATACATCATGTCATGTCTGTTTGTTAAATTCACACCTTTTTATTTGTCATGTTAAGTAGAGTTCTATCTACTTCATCATTTTTATAGGCCTATCTTTGGTATAATCTTAATTTGTAAATTCTTGTTCTTTAAGTTAGATAAAAAGCCCCTTTTTGGGGTTTTGGACACTTTTACACATGAACCTAATGAGGTTGAAAACTGGTAATTAAAAGCCTTTTGTTTTTTCAAATCACCATCTTGATTTCTGGAACCAAAAGTAATTTTTTGACGGAGTTCCTGTCTATGTGGTAGCAACTTGTCAATCGCAGTGCTTAACAAAATACCCTTCATTACTGCATAAAAAAATAACTCTACACAGGACTTTCAAAATGAACACCATGTTCTCCTGTAGAAGACCTGAAACCTACCTATTTTTTGTGCAATATAAAAGGATGGAGACAAACATCGCTCTGATAGAGATTGACTAGTTAGCATAATAACAATAACTTAGCTAACTGGTCTCTTTCCTGCAGTTGGGAGACCCCAGGTCACTTAGGCTGTACTCTAGCCAGGCAGGTAGCTGCTACCTATAGCAAACTGACCAAGACAAATATATTGTTGTAGTGTTGGGAAAAACTTCCAGCTGACAGTAACGGTAATGGCACGTTAATAGCATGAGCTCCACCGTGTCAAGCTAAATTCAGGTTGTTTTCTTTAATTAATCACACATTCAAGAGAATCCCTTCCTATTACAAATGCACTCTTGTGAAATACACAGGCATACATGTTGCTGTTACAGTGCTTGGCATAATCATTCATCTCCACTCCACATTTTATAGACTTGTGTAAATCAGTGTACTTCTAGTGATGAAAGATACGACAGAACACTCAAAGTACTTGGTCTTTTTTTCGATTCTCAGATTTTTTTGAAATTTTCAAAATCCAAAACAAAAACACCAACCAGAATTTAAATTTCTAGACTCTTTTAACCCTTTTAACTCCTTTACCTTTTCAGAAGATTATTTCATTTCTAATAAAGAGTATCAATACCCTTCTCTTTTTCCCCCTTGTCTGTTATATCTATACATTTTCTGTCTGTAAATGAGTTCGAATTTGAAAAAGCAACATAGAATATTTATTTATGTTGACCTCTATTAAACTCCTATAACTATAGTTGTATTATCTATCTAATTGTTTTTTTTGTGGTGCCGTTTCTTTAATGAAAGGCCCTGATTATTGGCCTCTAAAGTGTTTCTTTGCTTTAACTGATTTGTCCCTGATATCGGTGATTATGTGCATGAATGAGTTCAGACGCCTGTATCGGTTTGTAGACTATACGACTGCATCTGATTGTGTGTGTGTGGCCGTGTGTAAACAAATGTATACAGACATGTGTGAGTGCTGGCATATATTGAGTGTCGTAAAGGCAAGAATAAAAGCAGTGGGCCTGAGGGACTCATAATTCAGCAGTGACGCTCTGTGCTCTCAGCACCGAGGTTTTGCGCTTTCCCTCACAGACGCCAGCATCGCAAAACCTACAGAGGGCAAGTCTGCATTGTCATTTCTTTGTGCGTTATGGGAAAACAACCTCAGTGAAATATTGCATCCTCGGATGGAGTTGTCATGTATATCCGAGAGTGTAGCCAAGCTCAGTGGGTTTGAGGAAGAGAGGCTGTTTTCTCTCCTCAATAAGAAATCAATTCTCAATTCTCTCTGCCTCATTTGGTGCTGCTGGCAAACTCCCGCCAAGCCTCCAAATACTATTTAATAATCAAGTATGAAAAGCCATGGATAATAGACTGTTACGAGATGCAATTGCAAAGGGGAAAGATAAGCTTATGCTGTAATTGAAATATCATTCGCATCTCATGTACTTAAGGACCATGGCTGTAAAATCTGCGTGTCACACAGAAGCCATATTTCATCTGTGCTCTGATTTCATGGACAGACAGGAAATCTATCCACTTGTTAGGCGGCGATATAACTAATGTGATCAATCATTTTACTTAACAGATTAATTTACCCACTCAATGGACTTCCCGTCATGACACTTTTAACATGATTGCATTTAGTATTTGAAAAAAAAACGTCTTTATTGACATCCTTAGATGTTGTCAAGAAGTACACAATCTAGATTAATTTGTCAGATATTAGAGATAGTGTTTTTAAACCCCTCCATTTTGACTAATCCCCATCATGGTGGAGAAATGTAGTTTGTCTTAAAGCAGAACAAATGCTTAAAACTTGTTTTGTGCCTCATTTGTTCAAATATGTGTCATTTTACATTTCATTGTAAAATTTAAACATAAAAAAAATGTGGTGAACAAATGAGCGGGTCGCAAATTATATTCAAAATACTGCTTGGTAAATTGCTTGTATCTTAATTACTTAAAACGTCTGAGAAATGCATCACTCTGTTTGTCTTCTGTTTATGCTGCAAAATAAAGTCCCTTTAACAATATGATTTAAAAAATAAGGTTACAAAGCCCCTCTGCAGCTCTCCTTAGTTCTCCAGAACCTTCGAGCGTGTTCTGTCTGATTTCTCATAACTGCTCCCACGTGCTGTTTTCCAGCTCAAGCACAAAACGGTCTCTGGCTAAAAAAAGAAAAAACTCAGATAAACCACCATACACAATGAGTGCCTGAAACAGCTGACGGGGTTAGCAGATATCTTAAAAAACATGTTGAAACATTTAGCACCTAACGCAGCATATTTCCCTCAGGGGTTGGTGTAGTGCACCATAGATCT
Organism: Labrus bergylta; assembly: GCF_963930695.1. NCBI lineage: Eukaryota > Metazoa > Chordata > Actinopteri > Labriformes > Labridae > Labrus > Labrus bergylta. The sequence continues at coordinate 5,327,497 of NC_089195.1, read as the reverse complement.
AAAAGTGTGAATATTAAGGTCTCAGTAATTGATCCAGATTACCAGGATTAGTGAAGCCAACTCATCAGACGCGTACATGACATCAGAAAACACACACCAGCTAGGTCATCTCCAGTGCGTGGTGGTTGCTCTCTGTTTATCCTTACCTCTCTCCCCAATGTGAGTCATGTGGTATCTGAGAGGGAAAGCGATGATTCACCTTAAAAGCATTTGCTCATAAAAGATGTAGATTTAGAGAAATAATCCTCATTGGATTTGAAATATGGATCCTATTTCGCTTCTTATCTGGTCCAGGTCACGGTGACATAGAGAGAGAGAGAGCAGTAAGCAGCTTGAACAGAGGCACAGAATGATCCAAGGACACATAATTTAATATTAACATATGACTCATGTTTAAAAGGATGTTTTGAAAGAGAGACGTTTTTTGATAAATGGAAAAACAAAAATCGATGTAGTTTATTTATCAAGTCATGTTGATGTTGAATACAGGGACCTACAAAACCCTGCATATTCTACACAGAACGTATGATTTAATGAATATGTAGGCTATACTCTGAATAATGTCAAGTTCATTCACTGCGAAACACTCCATAAGTAAGTGTCACGTTGGCATCGGACCCAGCTGGTCAGAAGTCAGGTCCTGCACAGACTGCCCCCGCAGTGCTCCACCATCTGCTGTCAGTCCCAAACATCACGCGGTTGGTTGACTTTGTGTGTGTGTGTGTGTGTGTGTGTGTGTGTGTGTGTGTGTGTGTGCGTTTGTGTGAAAAAGCAGCTTCATTTCCCTCCCCATTCATTTATTTTTTTATTTTCCTCTCAGTGCCCACACTCCCTCATCAGACTGATCAGTGAATCATTTGGAGCCTTGTTGAGCTTGTTAGATGATAGTTTAAATCCTCATATTACCGCTGCTGTCATTGCTGCTCTTTTAGCTTGTACTCGTTTCCCAGAGTAGGCTGCAGCAAGAACAGCTTCATACACAGGGTTATTCAAGGTGCTTTTACATAAGGCAAGAAGGTACAATATATTTATACAGAAACTAATATCAGACCTGGAAACAGATCTGAAAGAAGCAAAAGTACAAAGAGTCAAAGGTGCATGCACAGATTTGTTGTGGATGACACGTGCGTGATTCTAACTCGGTAACCTACGCATTGCAGGAGGCTATAGCAGGTTCAAATGTTTTTTTTTGCTTTGTTTTCTCTCTGTTTTGTCATTTAAACCTCCACACCTCAAACAAAGGCATGGAATATCACAAATTACATCCCCAGGATCACAGACCTCCAGGGGAGACAACAGCCCCAGGTTCACAAAGTCTCTATTTATTTTGATTTTTCTGCATGCAAATGAGAGAGACTGAGAATTTGCAGCACTTAAGCATAATATACACTGGAGCGGGTTTTGCAGTATTATCTAATGTTGCTGCATTGCATATCCTTCCCCCCCCATATTCACACTTGCACTATTTCCTTCTGATATCTTGCTCAGGATTGGAAAATGTGTGTTTTTCTAACACTAATTTGTGTCTAGTCTGTCTACAAATCCCCCAATTATGAAAAAAGTCCTTTTCTCTACATCTTTTGCCCGCTCCACTTTTCAGAAAAAGTGTGCTCAAATAGGCCGTTATGAGATTTGCCCTTTGTGACATCACAGAGGGCAGTAACCCCTCCTTCAGGTGGGTGACACTCCCACAGCTAGGTGTTTGTTCTGCCCTCTGAAGCTACCTTCTCACCGTAAACAATAGCCTGAGCCACCCACACCCTTCCAGAGACACAGCTCATGTATTTTTTTAAAGTTACAGACACAGAAACAGCCTGTTCTGAGCAGGGCTGAAATAGAGGAGTTTATGGGCATGATCAATTACAGGATCAGAGTGGATGTTTTTGGGAGCTCTGAGACTAATTTAAAGTGGCTGAAAAGCAAGAAAATATGTGACCTTTACGGTTGCAGTTCAGTCTTATAGGTTGAACATATTATTATTTAACCTCTCTTCAGTTAACAAACAACAAAAAGATAATAAGTGGTGAAAATCAAGAGGGGTATCTCGCACTATTTTAGGTTAAACTATATTTTAATACGATGTAGCTATCAAAATACTGTTGATATAAGCATTTAGCAACTCCCAAGGTATATTGGAAAAGGTAAAAATAGAATTCATGCCTTACCAATCATTTAAAAAAAGTTTCATTCATGGTTCTGTTTAATCCACACTGACATCACTATTTCCTGTTCAACACCAATCAATGATGAATTTAACAGTTTATCTTTTGTAAGAAAGGAGCTTCATTTACAAAAAAAACCTTGTAATACAGCATTGTTCACTTTAAAAATCATAATGACTCAGGTACATAAACAATCTTTGTCCCTATTTAGTTATATGCCTTGATTAGCATACATTGTTCTATTTTCTTTCTTTCTTTGCATACAGTTAATGACGATATTCATTACAATTGGAAACTGCTCGCTGGGTGGAGAGGGACTTAGAAAAAGCATTTCAATCTTGAAGATATAGTTTTTGAAACTACAAACTTGTAAATTTACCATACTGTATTGTATAGTATTCATCACATTCATGGATATTGCTTTTATAGCCTCAGGTGGTCTGGTAAGACAAGTAGCTCAACATGGCGTATGCTAATAACTTATATGTTTGCAATCAGACCTATATATCTGTATGACTGACACAAGTGAGTTAGTTTGCTGACTTTATGACTCCTCTATACTTCTACTTTGTCACTTTTAATATAACCCTACAACTACCACATTTGCTGCTGTTTAGCAAAACTTTACCTAAAGATCCACACAATGATCTTATCTGTGTCTGGACAGAGTTCAGTGCTAAACTAGAGCCCTGGCAATGGCCTTGAACACATCCATGAAGAGTCTGAATAAATATATAAATATTGTAATATATGGAAGAATAAATAAACCTCTAATCACTGGGGCACTCAGTAAAGTCTGTCCACAGTAAACTTGAATGATACAGACACATACAAATCAAACAACATACAGAATTTAACCAAACAAAATGAAGGAACAAAAACAGTGACAACCTATGAAATTTAATTAACCATTGTCAGTACTTTTAGATATGAGATAGATTTTTCATATTTAACTGTTGTGTAATATTTTAGATTTCAATTTGATCTTACTTCTTGTATTTTTCAGTGCATCGACAAACAGTCTATGCAACATCAAAGTTTGACGCTGCAGTAGATATCAAGTCAAGAGGTTGTAGCTGTGAAGTTGATAATCTTTTGTGGGCAAACATATCCTGATACAACTCTACTGCATCTTTCAAAATGAATGCACCATTACTTGTGCGTCATTATATGAAAATCCATGAATCAGGGAGCTTTATACAATCAACATCTGATAAGAATTTTGTGTCTGGGCGTGGTAGAATGGCTCTGTAGTTCCAACCTTTAAAAAATCGCCAATCATCTTGGCACAAATTCAAATAACATCCTTTATTAGTTTCAGCATCTTTTTTCATGTCGTTTAATTTCAGTTGTTTTATTTTAGACACCTCTTTCTGTGGAGAATAAGGTAAGGGCAAAAAACAACTTGTTGAGGTTTAGGAAACATGTTTTCTTGAGCACCCCATTTGAGCTGCTGATGGGTAAATATTTGCTGAAACTGTATGCTATACTGGCCTTACACCTATCAACTATTTATTTCAAAGTCACAGACAGATTTCCAAAGTTGGAATACAATTATGAGGATCTTGCTGGAGTTGGGGTGCGCTCCTGTGATCTTGTTCTTTTGGTGTAAGGTGGTCTTAATACTCGATCCAAGCTGTTTTAAGGCAAGACTTTTCTTGTCTTGGGGTTACGACTAAATGAAACATGTTTGATATTATCACAGGTCTTTAGTCTTGTCTTATATGCAAATTGTGTTGTCCATGACTTGTCCAATGACAACCACCAATAGGAGCGGTGTCACCAGGACCAAACAGGAAGCTCCAAACTAATAAACACAATAGTGGGGCGAGAGAACGTGCAACTCTTCTGGGCTGTGGTGAAGGAAGAGAAACTGTTAAAAGTTGTGTAGAGAGCAAGAATACCACTTTGACGTGTCGAAATAAATCACTGTGGATATCCCAGGTCGTCATCTGAGGATACCGGGGATCACGAGGGATGAAATCTCCAGTGACACCTCTGGTTCTATAACCAGGGATATGAACTCAATCATTCTTCTCTGGATTTTGAGGTTCCGCTGTAATCTCTGTCCACCTGTTTTTCTTTTCAAGTCCAATGTGATACAAAGAGGCATTCTCGCTCCCTACACAAGTTCACCAGTATCTTCCTCATTTTAGTTGTATGCCCAGAAGTTTTATTTAATACTAGTAAATTACATAATAACTAAATACAGTTTCAGACTAAACAAATGTGAAAAAAATGAGTCAACAAGGCTAATATGACTCAAAAAGGGACAAGAAAGTCAAAAATAAAAAGATAATTTTATAAAGAGAAAACTCAATAACAAAATGATCTTCCAACTGCTGCTTGGGGTCTGATTAAATAAAATGTATTCATAAAGGTATTAGGTATACTTAGATCATATACATTTTAAAGAGTCTTGAAAAATAGATAACTAGAAAGATATAAACTTAAGAATTACATTTTTGAAAACTCCAACTTTCTGTCCTCCTTTACTAAATCAAATCTGAATGAATTATAAGCCAAGGTTGGTACAGTCATATAATTATACCCAAATAATCCAGATATATTTCTGCTCAAAGGTGGCAGTTGTAATTTCTTCCAGGTGCATGATGGGAAATGTAGTCTTGCAGTTAGTGACCCTGTAAAATCCCCAGTCTCTGCTAAATCTGAGTCTGTGACCAAAAAACTCTGAGTTGCTGACACATTGTATTTAGAATGTGAGAGGGTGTCAGACGTTAGTCTTTAACAAGTCTTTTTTTTTAAGTTTTTGTCTTCTAGGGTATAGAAGGCATTATATAGTGTAAGTGAAAACCTTGAATGTGAGAATAAACAGTCTTGATGGACATTTGTGGTGTAGAGAAGGAGAGGTGGGAGGAGATCCTTGATGTTAAAGTGTGAAAGAGCCAAAGAGTGACACTTGAATGTTTGCCCCTTGTGTCTCCTCTCAGCTCCTTTTCTAAATCGATCATGCCCATTAGCAGCTTGTTATGACTCTGTATGTCAATATTCATCATCAATATCACTCTGTCCAGACGGATAAGTAATGACCGGGGCCATTAATGAGTGTTTCCTGGGTACAGGTCTGAAATACATCTGCACAAGCCCTCTCCAGCTCTTTCCAGCTACTTTTACAGCAGTTTTCGAAATGCTCCATGGCAGCTAGTGTCCTTCTTCTGACTTTGCTTTGATTATCACAAATTTTTCTCTGTAGAAAAGTTCACTCAACTCACACTTGCACAAAGTTGAATGGAAATCCTCTTCAGGAAAAAAAAAAGATGACATGTGCCACCTCTGACTCAAACCACAGTGACTATTCCCATGCAGTTCAGTTTCACTGTATTTGTAATAACCCAAAAATACAAGATATGATGAGCTATATAAATCCATCTAAAAATATATTTTTCCATTACAGATGCAGTTTAAACAATGCTGTCCTACAGAGCTAGCAAATTGGTTCCCAAGATACTTCTTCTTTGAAGAGACTCAAATCCAACAAGTCCTGGTAGCTCATTTTTAGGTCAGATATGCTCTAACAGCAAAGCACAGCAAAGCACGTATCCTGAAAACAATGTCAAATGCAGCACTGAGGCTTGTTTACACTGTTGTTTGAATTGTTAATAGGCGCGTGGTGGGCTATTGTCACTGTATTAGCTTTGATGATGAAGCAAGGAGTACTGTATGTCTCTGCCTGTGCCTTGTTGGCAGAACAAACGGTTGGTGTTTAGGGATGGGTAAGAGAAGAGAAACAGCTGCTTCATTATTCACTCTGACAGAGAGAGACAGAAATAGAGAATCAAAGACAAGAGAGTGAAAACAGAGGAGAGGACAGAGAGTGGTTTAGCCTTGGAAGTGTTTCCATGTAATGTCATAACTTATTGCCTTCATAGTGCTCAAGTCTCATCACAACATGTGATACAGTACATGTTAACAGAGGGACACTTTGCAGTCTACGAGTATAGGAGCCCCTATGGAAAAGGTTAAATCAAGACTCAGCAGGGGGAATTTCAGGCCAAGTAGTACAGTGCTTTTCATAAGACAACAGCTGTTTAATGTATTCCAGCCTGATGTCAACACAAGGACTGCTACACATCTAGAACCATTAACAGTGCTTTACAAATTAGTTTTGCTTCATTGTGTCTATGTTTTGTCTTCAAAATGGCATGGAACCATCTCCTGGTATTAAAAAGTATTTAGTGTATGTATGGGTCTTAACTTGTACTTTCTAAAAGAAGTGGACAGAGAATCTCTAGTTTTAATCATTCTCCATGCATAACTTCATTCTCCATCCATTCATCCATCCATCCATTTTCTTCCGCTTATCCGAGGTTGGGTTGCGGTGTCAGAAAGCGCAATAAGTCAACCCAGAACCTCCCTCTTCCCAGCAACATTTTCCAGCTCCTCCTGGGGGATTCTGAGGCGTCCCCCAGGCCAGATGGGATATATAATCCCTCCAGTGAACTCTGGGTCTTCCCCTGAGGTCTCATCCCAGTTGGAAAACGGAGTCAAGGAGGTATTGAACCCCCTCAACTGGCTCCTTTCAATGCAAAGGAGTAGTGGCTCTACTTGGTGCTCCCCCTGAACTGTCTGAAACCTATCCCTTAAGGCTGAGCCTAGTCACCTGCTGGAGGAAACTTATTGTGGTCGCTTGTATCTGCGATCTTATTCTTTTGGTCACTCACCCATAGCTCATGACTATAGGTGAGTGTTGGGACAAAGATAGACCGATAAATCAAGAGCTTTGCCTTCAGGCTCAGCTCCCTCTTCACCACAATGTTCCGATATAACTCCTTTCGTATTTTTGTAAATCATTGTCCCAGTCATGGTAAAATCGATGAATGAACTGGCTATAATTAGATAGATTTACTTTATTGATCCCGCAAGGGGAAATTCTGTTTTAAGGGTTAGCTACCCATGTGTTTGGCAAGTTGCTATCACATCAACATGTCAACCAGGATAGATGTGAAGTAATGCATATCCACCCTTTTATCTTAATGTGATCAGATAGGGTTCAACTTAGATGACAGGGTGATGTTAAAAAAAAAGCTTAATTTAAAGCTTAAAGACTTTATATATTATATGCCGGGACGGCCGGCTGACTCCTCCCCTCGTGTATAAAAGTTGTTTAATTGAGGGACTAGAGAAAAGAAGAATAACATACTGTACTCACTGCTTAACTGTGTTTCTAGATCACGCTCATTTCAGGTAAATTTACATGCAGTGTGAAGATACGAGCATAATAAAGCATGCATTAGCATGCTAGCATTAGCATGCTAACACAACAATGAACCGCAAGTTGTTTTGGTTTCATGCTGGTGCTCAAGGGCGACATCTGCTGGATCAAGAAATCGCATATTAAGCCTTTAAAAACAATATTCCAAAAACTGACTGATGACATCACCATTGCTACATCACCTCCATCTCCGTATGCACAGCCCCACAGTCCACATACCATTTGTGGTGCGGAAAGTGTAACTGTTAATCTGGAAGGACAATAGGAGGGTTGGTTGTGGTTCGTTTTTATATCAGAATGGTTTGTGCAACACTTAAAGGGGTCTCTATTTTTAGACTCAGGTGTTCCACCCCTGTAAAGGTCAGCACTGTCAAACAATGTGCAACATCTGTCAAAAGTTACCAAAGTTGAATTCAATGTTAAAGCTATGGTCAAATTTCTCTTTCACATATCCACAGACGATCCAGTAAGACTGAAGTGCTTTCAGAAAAGATGGACATTTTACACAATCACAGCATGAGCAAACAAACCCCTACGCTGCCTAAACTTTTCCTTTACTTCTTCACTGCAAACCTGCAAAGGGTTCAGTGACATTTCTTTACCGCTGAGAACACTGTTTATGCATGCAGACCATGATTAACTATCAGTGTTAATATTTGGGGAACTGTTGACTGATGTGGCGCTTTGTCTCCAGAACCTATTTGTCTTTGACTCATATTTTGTCAACACTGTTGAGTTTTATGACTTCATTTACATATTTATGCCTCTTGAATTAATCCTCGACGTGTGCGTGTGTACAAAGCATGCATCACGATCGTGTTTCTCTCTCACTCCGAAGCACTTGGCTTCCAAAACAATTTGCCCTGCATATATTTTATCTCGTCCTGTCTCCCCTGGTATATTTAGCCGGGGAAAGTTTTATCGTCCCTCCACCAGCAGATGACTGTGGTCATTTGTACAATATTTCACATTTCAAATCAGCAAGGCACACATCCTGGAATGACAGCGCCGGTTTGTGTACTCCTCAATCACTTCAGAATGAGCACACCAAAATAATCACATTAGCATAGTAATCTGACAGAGAAGTAGTGGTAATGACTTATTTGTCTTGAATTACAAACAACTGAACAGTTTTTTTTATCATGCATACACATTATGACATTTATAAGGCCTGAAAACAGTCACTAGCAATTCATTAGTCAGCTCTTTGTGAGAAATTCTATTCAATAACCTCATAATAAAACTTGTTTTCCAGTAATGTATATAAAAAATGTGGCTTTGCAAAGAATTTATGAGCAGTTGGTTTTGGATCCTGCACAATGCTGAGATAGTTGTATTTATGGTTTGGGGCTGTATTGACATCTTAATTAAACCCTTGTGTCAATATTAAATGTAAGTCAGTGCCAGTCCCTCTTGGCGATTAAATGTTGTCTTTTAATTTACTGAGGAAAGAGAAGAGGCTGTTAAGTATCTTGCTCCATATTGAACAAACTGATCATCTGATCTTAAGTCACTACCCAGCAGGACACCCCACTAGAGGGAGTATTTACCTCTTCCTCCTCTCAGCTGTTCCCTCCCCACTCTCCTCTACATTCCCTGCAGGTCAACAGAAAGAGGTTATTTTCTTTTGAATTTGAAAAGCTGGAGATAACAAAGTAATAGAAGCTATTTGATACGACATCTTGCTATCATGGCTGCATTGAAAGACTTAGCTGACAACCTCGACATCATTTCATGTCTAACCATAGCTGCTGCTGAGTGAACAATGAAGCTGCTGCTGTTATGACAGTGGCTCCTGGTATCTGCAGTGATCAGACCAATAAGATTGATTCAGCTGATTAGCTCGAGTGTTTCTGTTACTCGGCTGCTGCAGGTCATTTCAGTGAGCAGCAAACCACCTGAAAACTGTCAGTTTTAACAAAGGGACTGAAACAGATGGTTTTATGCTTCATGTACACAAGAAAGGCAGAAAAAAGATACAGCGTAATACCCTGATATGTTTTATTCCTCTTTACAGAACGTATCTATTCGGTGTAGTAATGTAACAGTTATAAATGATGAAGGTATCATGATAGTCTGGGGGAAATCTTCCTTCTGATTTTCTACAGGGTGTATATTCATTGGACACTTTCTGAGTGGTTGTGATAAAACTGTTTGGTAAAAGTCTCCCATTACAATTTACGAAACAGTCATTAAATAACAACAATGGGGACCTTTTTTTGTTTTGAGATCAGGGCAACTTTGTGTTTGGATGCCGCTCAAGAAAGAGAAACCAAAGGGAACAAAGGAAGAACATTGTGTTGTGTTGAACATTAAAGATACTCAAGCTGCAGAATTTACACTCCCCTCTGCCATGACTGAGGCCACATACTGTATGTTTGGTGCCCGACAGGTTTGTTTTGGGCTATTACGCCTTTATTTGAGAGGACAGTGGGTAGAGCAGGAAATCAGGAAAAGGAAGAGTAGGGAATTACATGCTGGAAAGGAGCCTATAGCTGCTCACAGCTCGTGTGTATTAAGTGTGGAAATGTGCAGTATTGTGTTTTTATTTTGTGGTTTTAGTATAGTTATTTGATTTATCTTTTAATTCATCTATATCTCTTTTTATGCAATCTGCTGCTGCTTTGGACCTTGACCAGTGTTTCAGCTCTAAAAGATGTCTCTAAAAAACCTGATGTTTCACATCTTGACACCGAAAAAAATATCTGAATAGGCTCATTTTACAGTTTGCCTCTCGCTTGAACTTATTTCTGACTGAGTTTTGTTCAGAAAACAATCACACAGCGTGTTATGAGATAAGACCTTTTCAGAACAGGCTCAGAAAATAGGATCGCTGTGAGGAGGTCACTTGACAGTGACTTTAATGATACATCTCTGTCAGGCAGCTGAAATGACTCAGTGTTGTGTAGACAGTCTGTTCCAAAGAAATATATTTATACTATTTATCTGAATACAGATTGACTGAAGTACTGAGCCATGGAGAAATGTTAAACATGAATACACTAAGGCTAATAGTAGGTCATAAGATCTATAGAGGAAGAGCATAGTGTCTTTCTGAGGTCAGCAAGTTTGACATGTAGTAAGAAACACAAGCACGCTACATATCATGCTGTCATTTTCTAAAACTTATTTCAGCATTTTGTGGTATTATAATAGCAATGGGTCCTTCCTCATGTTGTTTGATATTATTTACCAATCAATCAATATCAATCACTGGTAGCCTATACCAGAAGAAAAACCAATAAAAAAGAAGCGATCTCAGCAGGATAGGAGAGAATCTTTGGTCTATCTTTCAGACACTTTCACAGCCGTTTCAGCGCTCCTTACTTTCATTATCCAACTCTTTTAAACCACACAGACTATGAACATAACAGCAGCTGCAGAAATGTTTTCCTGGCGCTTCATTTTTTGATATATATATATCGGGGCGCCATGGCTGAGCGTGGAGGAGTAGTCCTCGAGAAGTCTTCAGTAATGGTGACTGTTTCTGGGTTAATATCACAGCATGGAAATAAGATGTTTTAACAATACAATCAACAAGAGTGGAAAACAAAAGGCAGACAACTGAGGCGAGCAGTACAGATTATGATGCAGAGAAAACACCAATTTTATTCTCTTATTTGATCTTGTATCTTATCATATCCTTCACAATTTTATAAGAACTCTGTCTATCAGCTTGTAAGTGTGTGAAGCACTATGAACAGTAAACACACACACACACTCCATCGTCACACATGAATAACTATTCATTTATGATGAGCAAAATGACTCAATTGTTTGGCTGTAAGCATCATTCATGTCATCTAAACAGTAGAAATCATGCTTCATGATCCTCTGATATGTTCCACCTGAAAGTACAGATTCGAGTACGGCATGAATTATTGATCGGTTGTCTAATCCACTGCTAGCAATATCACTTGTTGTCTTGAATGGCTGAGAGGTGCATCTCTCTAACTATAGCTTGTAATAGAATACTAACAATAAAGGGATAATAGGGGAAGCAATGAAGCTTCTTTTCTTAAAACTAAGAAATTTGAAAAGCTCAAACAGAGTAAACAGACTAACTTTTTCTCCTGTCTTGCAGCTTTTGCTGCAATGTTTCAAACAGAGCAAATGTATGTATTTAAACATGTTTTGAGTAATATTTAGAAGTATGTTTTATTAATGAGTATGGCAGATATTTGTTATTACAAAGTAGATCAATCATGATGAGACTTTGTTTCCAAATTCAATTCACATTAAAACAAACATATTCAGGTAAAACAAACAAAACACTGATGTTTCTGAGTATACAAAGAAAATTGGATGTATTCTCATCTTAAGCCTGATATTCACTCAGGCAAATGTTCATCTCTTCTGTGGCTCTGTACTTGAGTCAGTGTTCATGCGTCATACACTCTGAAGTCATACACGAGCCAAAGATTGAATCAATTAAAGTGATAAAGTGAGTCAAATGTACTAGAAGCACCAACCATTCACACAATTATTGTCTATGGCATGGACACATTACCGTAATGTTGTCCTTGCAGTATGAGAATTAATTTATACTGTTTCTAATATTGTGTTCATCCCTGACATTTTTTTTAAAAGGAGGTTTTTCAGCCATTTTAGCCAGCGTCTCTGTGCAAGATACTTACTGAACCGACATAACATTAAGGGCCCTATTGTGCAACGGGTGCAAACAGTTTTGCCGTGCAGCTCAAGTGTCACCTGACGTAGTTGTCGTTTTCAAGCCTAGTGCCACATTGTGTAAATTGACTTTGACTACCTTAGCACCCTTATGTGTTTTGTTCTTCATAGGAGATGTAGTCAGATGCACAGGTGGTGGGTCCCTATCTTAAGGAAACAGGAAGTGACCATGTCTTAGACCACCTTAAACCCAGTTCAAAATCTCAGCAATGGCGCAGTTTCCTTCTAAATTATATGGAGGGTGCATCAGAAAGACAGGCATTAAAAGACGAGTTCCCAACCTCCACTGCGCTTGTTACACACATGCGCATGCACGCACACACACACACACACACACACACACACACACACACACACACACCCACAATACATTTAAATTTACTTCTTCAAGAGGGTTAGGAGATGGCATACTTTGAATACCCCCTCTACACTAACCCCCACTCTGAGATGCATGCTTAAGGAGTTTCCCACCCAAGCAGGAAAAACTCCTGCTGAGACCAGCACTAATCTCCCCACCATGCACTCTCCACATGCATGTCCATTAAGCATGCAGCAGATAATATATCCATGCATGAGATCCAGCAGCAAAAATAAGTAAATAAAGATCAACAGCCTTTCAGTGATGGTAAGCACAACGTACGCCAGGTAACTTTGAATCCAGTCGGGTTGTTTAAGCTTCTCTGGAGATTTGAATCATTCATGACGTTACGCTGCTGTGCCATGTGCCTAAACCCAGTGTAGGCAGATAGGTTCTGATCATTTCTGAGGTTAATCAGATCACCAACACGTCATGCGGTGGAACTGTGTGTGTTTTGAGAGTTCGGGGACATTTGAAGGGGACAAGTTACATGCGCTGTTCAGAGCAGTCTACTTAAAGATCAAAACTGAAATCTGGGGGCACTGGTGGCACAGTGGTTAGTGTGCACACCCCATGTATGGAGGCTGTCATCTTCCAAGCGGGCGGCCTGGGTTCAAATCCAGCCTGTGGCTCCTTTCCCACATGTCATTCCCCACTCTCTCTCTCCCTGATTTCCTATTCTATCCACTGTCCTATCTCTTCAATAAAGAAACAAAAAGCCCCAAAATAAATCTTTAAAACTGAAATCTGCTGTGTAAATGGCAACATTTCATTTGTCATTTTTGTCAGTAAATAAGAAAATAAGAAATGTTTTCTTTGTATCACCACTTTGTTGTCATTAGTGGCGCTCGACCCTACCCTGCTCTTTCTCTGTCTTTTGCTTGCTCCAGCTGTGAGTTGAAACTTTTTTGTTCTTTCATTTGGCTTTGGTTCTTTCTGGTACTATTGGACATAAAAGTAACATATAACATTTTAAAGCATGTGGTTTTGGAAAGTGTTCAAGTATCGCAGATCTTTACAGCCGTAACCAGTATGAAAGTAAGTCGGTTTCATGACAAACTCAAAACTCCTTACAGGAGATTTTAGCTGTTTCAATGTGTATATCAGTGGGTTTCCTGCCACTCTCAATCTGCTCTGATGTCATCAGCCATTTTGGCTGGTTTAGTTTTATCAATGTTGCTACAATTGTTTCTGTTGTTTGCAGACTTCAAATCTGAGGAAAAGCATGTTGGCTCGAACCGTCACTCAGCAAATCCTTCAAACGGGAGCTTCTTGGTGTGCGGATCTTGTTTTGGCTTTCCTTACCTGTTTGTGTTTTGTTTTTTTTAGATCCATCACCCACTGAGGGATGTGCGTGTCTTTTGGGATTTTTCATTGAGACTTCACATTCACCACACACCTCTAACACCATGGTTGAGTTTCACTTTCTTGTCCCTCTCTTGCAGCAAATTCTCATAGACTTGCTGTCTTGAAAAGATGGATACACTTTATGAATTCTAATTTGATCTGCTAATTGGAAGGAAGCCTAATTGTATACTTAGCTACACATTCTGCCTGGTTGAAATAAACACTGATGTGTTTTTGTTCCAACCTTGCTGGAAGAGGGTTTTGTTCATAAATAAATGTGTTTCTTATAGACGCCCGTCAAAAAACAAAGGCAGTAAGAGTTCAGAGATTGAACCAAATTAAAGTCCAGATGATGTATTAGTAAATCATTTCCACCTCTGCGATCCAGTGGGGTATACTGAAACAATTTATAAAACTTCAAAACAAGATGTCACAAAAAAAAACAAGCGCTACACTTGTAAATCAAACATAACCGCAAAAATACCCTGAAACTCATGAACCAACCCACCCTGTTCAGCTCAATCGAACAGCTGCCTGCAGACTCACTCCAAAGGTCACTTCTAACAATGGCAGACCGCTCTGGCAGGAATCGGGCCAATTAACATCCAAATATGTCGGCTGCTCTGTGGGACGGCAGAAGTGCTTGTCATGTTCGTCACACAAGAATCTGAATCTTTTGCTCAAATTGACATATCAGCTATTAAACACTTTGAAGTGCTTTTTATAGTGTAGGTGATTCATTTAAAACACTTTCATGTTGGACAAAAAATGTGAAGTTAAATGTCAGTCCTCTAAATTCCAGTCAGGAGGAGAGCCAGCGACGCAGGGCCTGATAAATGTTAAAGAAAATTCCATCCTAAACTTGTTATATCTCATCCATCTGTCAAAGCTCATTACAGGAGTTATTATGCTACACAAAGAGGTCATTTAGAATTTTGTTGTAATCACTTTGCCTCACCATGCCTCACCTATTACCACTTCAGTTAATGGTTTTAGTGATTCCTGGAATAACTTTCAACTCTGCCAGATAAGAGGCTGTGACCTCAGTGCATTAAGCTACGACTTGTACAGAATCTGTGAAAAGTGAGCTTGATGTTCTCTGAAAATATTCCTCTGAATTTTTTGAATATCAGTAGATATGAGTTGATGATTTATGATGGCCTCACTTGCTATCCAGATTGATAAATATTACTGTAACAGTAATTGCAGTGCTTTATTTAATCCCAGTGATGTCAAAGGTAAAGTCAGTAGTTCATTGCTCATCAACCCTTAAAGATCAAAGTCATTGCAAGACGTAGTGTGTACATTTACTGCTTGTACCTCAAGCTACCGCACACTAGCAAAAAGCTAATCACCAGAGTTTGGCGCCTGCCTGTCCAACAGAAAGCAGGCCAACTCCACATCTGCTGGTGAAAGGCAACCCAAGGTTCACCATCTTTTTGGAACAAGCTTTAACTTTTGCCACACTATGATTATATTTTCCCCTTTTTCCACTATGTTCACATCCATCATGTTTGCCTGTTTGAATCACGTCCAAAGTTCACCTGCGCACTGTCTTTGGCTGAGAGAAAAACACCAGCGCCAGAAACATCCACAGTCACCCAAAACAAACCAACACATCAAAATACAGTCAGAGGACGGGGTGTCTCTGCAGACACAGTCACCACCACACATGTATGGCAGACCATTAGGAACGATTGAGAGGCATTACCTTTGTATACAAAACTCTTTGTACTCCATCTTTAGATAAAGCACGCAACATAAAGAATAATAGCTTAAAATGTTATAAGAAAATCTAATCATAATCCTTGTGTCCAAAGTTGACTGTGGTAAATTTGAGGGACTTATTTCCAGATTTTAATATCACATCACTTTGTTAATGTTTGACCCTTTATAAAATAGAGCACATGTACATGTAACTAAATGTTTTACTGTCATTTCAAAAGAAAAATAAATACTAAAGTATAGGGTTCTAAATCCAGTGCATGTTTTTCTCTCAAACCATCCAAAAGCAATAACTTAAGACAGTTAATACATTTGAATCTGCATCAATTTATGTGCAATTCAGTTCTTTTTAAATATTAAACAGCATTGACATTCAATGCAGAATTAGTTGAAAAAAATGGAAAAACCCACAGTCAAGATTCCCTCCATTCTTCTCCTGTTTTCCAGTCAGTCATCAATTGGTCTCTTCACTGTGACCTAAGACAACATGTAAGATCACTTGGGGTCAAAAGATCTCTCTTAGGGTGCTTTGGAATCAAGGTTCTGGGCTTGGACAGGGTTATTGTGTCACAGTCACAACTGAAGTCAACCCAGGCATGGGGGAAGAGCCTTTTCAATGGTTCACTTTGGGCAACTCCCTTTTGAAAAAGGGTTTTGGGGAATTTTGGTCTTTAACGGATGCTGATCCAGCATGCGAGTGATCACAAGAATTTTCTGTTCTGTCACTCGTTCATGTTACAGTTACAACATTGATAAGAGTACTTACTTGGGTAAAGAATATAATCCCAACAGTGTTTAGTTAAAGTACACATTAGTGTTACATTGTGTTACATTCATTTGGGTTTTTCTTCTTCTTAATCTTTTATGAGACAACATTCCCCTTGAACAATAACCTTTTATAACCAAATGATCATTAGTTCATATTTGAATCCAAATGGATTTGTGCCAAATTGTCAGACATTCCCTCCAGGTTTTCCTAAGATATTGATTCACACAGAATGGATAAGGAAACTATGCTGACAACCTGAACACAGGCTGCCTCCAATCATCCAAAACCAGAGCTGTTCCAAGAACTGAGGCATAAACAGAATTCAGATGACTTAAAGACAGGCCAAGAACTGTCTTGTTATTTCCAAGTTGAACCTACTTTTAAATAGTTTGCCAATACACAAGTCATTGGTGGAATGCATAAACATAAAAACAATACCACTATAGTCATTCTCTTTATATCTAAATATCTAAATACATGACAACTCTTGTGATAAGGGTAATCGAACATGGATCTGATTGCAAGTAGGTTGTAAGCATGCAGTCTCGGTTTTTCCATTATTGATTAACATTCAGACTCACAGACTATATGGGATGGATACTACCATCTCATCTACTCAACGTTGTGCACAGGGCTGCTTTCTGCAGTACACATCCTTTCCCCACACTTTTGAGTTTTTCAACCCACTTTCTGAGAACAGAGCACTAAAGACTGCTATTTCTAACTGCTGTTTCTCAGAAGTGGACCTATTACTTGCATTTTAAGAAAATCATCGCCTCAGATGGATCATTACGTCAAAACTGATTCAAAACTGATGTGCTGCGCCATTCTCAGGGAGAAACAACAGAAAGATTGAAAAAAAAGAAACAGCACTCCATTTCTTCTAAGTCATTCATAAAGGAGAGGGGGGCAGATCAGGAAACCAGTGGACAAAAAGGTGCTGCAGAGGCTGAGTCGCCCTGGCTTGTATGCCTCTTAACGCACTAGGTACTATAAAAAGTAATAGTGCCTTTTTGTTGGAGGCTGAGCAGAAATAACCTTGATGACACAGCCAAAGAAAATAACTCTTATTATCAGAACTGATTTTTGTTTTCTATGTCACACCAGTCCATTCAGAGCCGAAAGGATGAAAAGTGATAGAAATGTAAAAATGTGAACTCCTTTTGACTGCTGTTTTGGTCAAATGCCCTCAGATGATGTTTTCCTTTCAACTGCTTAATAACAGGATATAATGTTGGCACAGTCAGAGATGAGCAAAAGGTAGAGGATACATTTTTTGCTTGATATTTAAGCTTTCAATGGTCGTTCTTACAAAAAGCTTCAAAAAGCAGATTTGAATTCTGTCAAGTTTCTCATTGCAGATCTATCTCAATATGAAAATATAGAAGCATCTTCATCTGCAACAACAGACATAAGCTTGTGGATTCGTCTCGGGCTACTATTGTGCAGTTTTGAGATCACTGATAATGTTAATGATCTATTACATACACTACATGTATTTTCTAGAGGAACAGAAAGCCTCTGTAATGTACTTTGATATGATTCTTGTTGTAGTTAAGCCTTAGCTAGAAGAGACACCTTGTAAAGCCAGGGTGGGCACTGAAGGACAAAGCAGCTTTTAAGCAGGATTATTTGCATTTACAGCCAAAAGAAATGGGAAAATATAGATCATGCTTGGATTTTCAACAGATGCTTAGAACTTAAGTTCAAGAAAGTGTTTTTTTCTCTAAGTGTCGATTTACATTCATGAATTTATCATGAAGCAAGCTGACCTGAATGCATGAAAAACTTCACTGAACTGCTTACTAAGAAAGTATCAGAAGAATCAGGGATTCTCTTTTAACCTACACTTTTTTGGTAAACATGCCATTTTCACTTTCTCTCTTCATCCAGAAAAAAAGAAAAGAAGAGATGAATTGTTTTGACTGGGCTGCCTCAGATAGCTCTGCAATCTAAAGCCAATTGCAGTCTAGTGAAAATACAGTCATTAAATGCTTATGGTGCACGCCTCCTGCCTGTTAAAGAATACAGTTGTCACTTGGAGTTATAGCCCATGCACATATGTCTGGATCAAGTTTGTGTTGTCTTCAAAATGAGAGTTGACTTTACCTAAATGAAGCCAGCTTGTTGGTGAAAACTTAAATATTAGTAGGCTCAATCTCAAAGACGTAACCTGCTGTTAGTTTGTGGTGTGTGTTGTTTTTTGTTCTGAACAACCAGGTGTGCGCTAAAAACTTAAGAATTCTCGTCTTGTTTAATGAAACTGAGACAAAAATCAAAATGAGTTAATTTCAGCTAATTCAATCAATCAATCAAACTTTATTTATATAGCACCTTTCAGACAAATTAAATTGCAGTTCAAAGTGCTTTACAAAAGTGCAGAAAAGTTATTGATGAAAAAGTAGTTTATAAAATCACTGAGAGACTAATGCACACCAATAAGAATTTAAAAAATATGTATAAAAATGAAAAAATAAAATACGACACATAAAAGCAATAAGATATTAAAATTAATACATAGGAGAAGAATATTTAAAAAAGACAATACAATAATGTTAAGATTTGAATTTATATAAAACACTATATAAAAGCCAGACTGAATAAATGAGTATTAAGACTGCATTTAAAAATAGCTTGAAACTGAAGAAAAACTGGCCCTTAGACAAGGTTTTATTCATGATAACGTCAGTAAGCAAAAGTTTCGTTTTTGTGTGAGGAAGACGTAGAAGTGAATTTCTTATCAGACCACAGGACGATGAACACCCATTTGTGGAGTGTTGACACTGTAATCAGTGATGGACAAGAGACTGTGTCCAGGATCCTGGTTGAGGACTTTGTGACGTGATGCAGGTCAAATTATATGCAGCTGCCCAAGGAGATGGTTGTGGACTTGCTGGAAACAAGCCACATCTACAACCTGTTTCCATCGGTGGGGTCGATGTGGAGGTGGTCAGGACCTACGGACATCTGGGGCTGCAGTTGGACTACATGCTAGAGTGGTCATCAAACATGGACCCTCTCTACCGGAAAGTACAGAGCTGTCTGTACGTCCTGAGAAGAATGCAGTCCTTCAACATCTGCAAAAAGCTGCTGCAGATGTTTGACCAGTCTGTGGTGGCCAGTGTCCTCTTATATGCTGTGGTATGCTGGGAAGGAAGCAGCAAGAAGAGGGTTTTGGCTGGACAGACCGGTGAGGAAGGCTGGCTCTGTGGTGGACACAGAGCTGGACTCTCTGGTGCTGCTAGCAGAGAGACAGACCCTGGACAAACTGCTTTCCATTCACACACTTAGGAACTATTGTGTCCCGCTGGCCGTTCGATTTAAAGCCTCTCTGTAAAGTGGAAGTTACGCCTGGACTTAACCATAATATACTTTTTGGCAGTAAAAACACCATAAATGTCATTGTTTTAGTATGAAATTTGATTACTTTTTCAAGGCCAAAATACACAAAAGAGTTATCTTCATTGACATTTATAGTTTTAGCAAAGGTGCTAAAATGTTTGGGGTCACATTTGACCCGTATCAAACTTCAAGGAAAATGCAAAACAGGAATTCAAACAATAATTGTGTTATGTTTGTCAGGAATATCTAATTAGTTATTAGTTGTATGGTGCACAGAAGGAACAGAAGTCACAGAGGGTGCCTTGAAACAGTTGTGAGATCTGCACCTGCAAGCACAAACACCTGCAACGTGACAAATAGATAAACATAGTAGAATCCATTAATCCTGAGCTAACTAAGATTACAAAAATAACAGATTAATGGCCATCAAAACTGACCCGTATCATACTGTGAAGGTAAAGAACATGACCAGTAGGTTCAAGCATTTTAAGCTGCACAGCTGCTTTAAAGAGGCAGCCTCTTTAAAGCAGCTGTTCAGCCTTTAAGTATGCACAGACTCATTTTAAATGTTCACTACCTCTATATAGGCTGTACATTGCCATATAGTTTCTGCTGTGCAGCTGTATAACAGAGGTCTGTACCTATTGATACCGATCGAATCTGAATCTGAGATTGAAATGTTAAACATGTTTTTATTCTTATTCCTGCATTCATTTGAAAATTCATTGTATATGTCTTATACAATGATTATTGTATCTTATCTGTAATTGTACGTGTTTCATCAAACATGTGTAATCGCTTTTCAAACACATGAAAATAGTTTTGTATTGTTTTGAAATCTGCAACTTGTTTGACTTCAGTTTCTCTTTCTGAGGTCTAACAGTTTCTCTGCCACCCTCAGCTGTGCAGAGCGAAGTCAGCCAAACATTGAATATCTACCAAACAATAAAAAAATCCAGCTTGCCCTTCACCTACTGGCAGGGTATCTCTTCACTCGTCACAGGTGCACAGCAACTCAAGCCAGAAAAAGGGATTTGACGTGCATGAGTATTCTATCAAAGAACATGTTCTTTTATGCGCTGTGACAGAATGACTGTCTTTGAAGTTTTCAACGCAGTTCTGAATAGTATTGCAACCTTTATGTAGCATAAGATGTCTCAAGAGAGTAATGACCTGATCTTTAAAACCATAGACTGTGTATTGAAAGAGGACTAGGACAACATTACTTCATCAATTGGTTTGTTGACTTGTGATTTACCGACTTGAGTTTGGCATTTGGGCTGTTGCCATTGGGTTTTCTGAAGCACAAGTGCCCATATTTGGAAGTGGAGTTGGAGCTTAAGAGGAACGAGGAGTTGGAAAATGTTAAGACATCAGCCAACGCTAGTGCTAGCCTCATTAGCATTGGGTGTTCATAATTCATTGGCCATAAATAAGGCTTGAAACAAAAGAGAACACCATTTCTTCAGTGTCTTTCAGATCAAGCAAATGTTACACTAGACATTTTCAGAGTTGCTCGTTACTTGTCAATGAAAAGGAAACTATGCCTCATACCTTGCTTCATTGTTTATAGTAAAGTTAATGAAACATTAAAATGCCCATGCTCTATGAAAAAATACTTGAAATAAGTGTATTAGTCCACTAGATAGTAAGGAAAATGTTTACTAAGGTCAGATATCAAAAAAGAAGTATAGGCATATTTTATCATCTTGTTTCCATACAACTAGACATATTTATGCAACAAGTGAAGTCGCCACTTGCTGGCCATTAGAAAGAAAGCAGGTTTACAGCACTTTCGCGTTGGAATCCCTTTTTAGACGGGATCGCATCATCAACTTCTTATTTACTGTTAAAACATTTCTTTACAGTTCCCCTATAGTGGGGAAAAATCCCTCAGATCCTCAGATCAAAAAATCTTGGTCTGTTGCTGAATGCTGACCTATTAAAAATAACTAAAGAAATGTATAGGTTTTGTAATACTGTCAAAAACATGTCTGCACATACTGTAAAGGTTATCAAAACATTTGTAAATACATTGTGTCCCTATTGCCGTTGAGCAGAGCTGAAATGTAAAACACTAATCATTCGTCCTCCACTGTGAATCCCAACTCGATGACACAGCACGATCAACCAAAAGGGCACCGCTCCAGAGGTTTGTAAAGGAGACGGCCCCTGAGCTGATTTCAGACCTATGTTCTCCCTTGGCAGAGCGCCCCGCTGCCCCGTGATTGAATCCTGCTTGACACATTTTCAATAGGTTCGTCACCTTTTTCCTGTTCTCCTGAATATACATCAGAGCAGCTGGTCTCTCCTGAGAGGCGTCGATCTGTCCTTTTCATTCCAGCTCTGTGATACTGTCTTTAAGCTGTAGGGTGCCTTGTTTTCCTTGACACATGGAAATATGCAGGGATAGCTGATCTATAAACCCTTCACTTATGTCTGAAGAAACTTGATGTATAAAATGTTGGAAAAAAACGTGTTAACCCCTCAGCGAATAACTGTGAAAGTTTGAAAATCACAGTTAGTGGATTATTCTGTGGAGCCATTTAATTCAACAGAAATGCAGACAAAAGTTTGACAGGCTGAAGAGGAGGATTCTTAGCTCCTAACTGGGCCATCTAGCTGCTATAGTCCTGGCTGCTACAGAAATAAATAGTGTAAGATTGACTCAGTGTTTCATTTGCACGTATAAATCCAGAAGTACAACCATATGCGACCCAGCAGCATCTGGACTCGGCTTTATGAGGAGGATACAATTGTCCTGCTATGATAAAAGAACCTTTACATGGGCAGCAAGGTGAAAGATACTAAAAGAAGCTGACTGCGGCTATCAGTGAGCCAATGGCCTTTGACAAAACACGTTTAGGGATGATAAATCTGGCTAATGAGGTCCTGCTAAAGAAATTACTCACCTTAAAGCCACTAACAGCCTTCACAAACGCTTGAGGTAGCCGATAACTCAGACAAGAAGGTGGGGGTTTCGGTTGTCGGCGATATTACACAGTAAATTAATTAAGTCGGCCCCTCCAAAGGCTTACAGAATTGCCAATTAAACAGATTAAATATCACAGTATAGAATACTGAAAATGTCAGCTTTCTAGGCATCTTATGTGTCATCTTTAAAATTTAAAGAGGATTCCAGGGATTGTACAGTGGCTACTGACATATTTTCCCAATACAGCTGCCAACATTTCACAAAGTTTAACTTCGAGAAAGTACAACTACATCCAAAGTACATGAGGACAAGGGAAGGGGACAATAATCCCTTTGTAAAAACATCTTTTTTTTTCAGTCCTACAGGGGGAACCACATGGCAGAGCAGCGACCAAAGCACAGTGCTGCCTTCAGCTGCAAGGTGCCATCCAGCTGTCAAGATGTTTGGTAAGAATCCACAAGCTGAAAGAAGCTGCAACACACAAACATTCACATTGGGACTTTATGTAGTTTACAGGAACACTTCCAGTATCCTTAACGGGGGATACTACAGTCATTACTGCTGCTGAAACAAACTAAACGTGGGACCGCTGGCTTTTCTCGGTGGACCTGCAGTGTGTAGGCGGCTCCATAACCTGTATTTACCCTGGTGTAGCTTGTACAGCCGTGTATGAGGTCTCAATTGAAAGGGGAGAGGAGGACTCCCCTGCTGACATGGCAGTACAACACATTGTGCAATTAATAAGGTATCTTCAGACTATCACCATGGAGGGAGGGTTGGAGGGCCTTGTCAGATGAGGCAGGCGTTTGGGTTCATGGCCCACCTGCCCCCTCAGACGGTCATTACTAACCATGTCAGCTGCCTCGCCCTTTAAAACTGTAATAATGTGTGTGAATGAAAACCACCCACACATCTCAAGTTACTCTTCAGTTAACCGCTGAAGGGGCAGTAATACGTTTATGACCTTTATCAGCCTTCATACAGCAGGTATACACAAGTGCAACAACAAAATAGACAAAAAGTTGAATCACTACCCTTAAGCCTGAGCACTGAACATTCAGGTTTTAATAACAGTAGGCATGCAGTGTAAGTGCGTCAGTCTTTATGAGAGATGGAAATGGTATAAAAAAAAGAGGCATGACAATACATGTTACCTGGAAACAAGATGCCTAATGATTGCAGAAAAATCACTTTATTGTTTTTATGTCCAATGTTACACAATTACACACACACACACACACACACACACACACACACACACACACATAAAATATAAACTTAATATATAATATGTAGTTAAAAGTTAATATATAAAAGTGAAAGCAAAGTTTTCATAGTTTCTAAATTAGCTATTTTATTGTTTGATCTGTATGCAACCAAGGCCAGACAGAAAGTGTCAGTGGATGAACTCAGAAATAGAAATAGGGAGTATCAAAGAATGAGTTCAGAAAGAAGGCCTCAATAGCTAACTCAATTACATGGCACACAAATAAGAAGAAATAAAACACCATTGGACTCCCCACAGACAGAACTGACACGATTTTAGAAAGCCTACTGAGGAATCCTTCTCTTCCACAATACCCTGTGTAGAGAGAAAAAGCACAAAACTGTCTTGATATGAGTACCTGACAAGTCAAGTGGTCAACAACTTACTTTATCAGACAAGTTTCTAAAGAAGTTGCCTCACTCACCAGATCCACTAGTTTGGTTTGACATAGAAGTTAAGGGCTTTCTGCGCTGGAAGTGCTCACGACCTCCGTTTAAGAGTGCTTCTCACTAGCACTTATTCTTCCTTCCAACAAAAGTTGTCTTACAGCACTACTGTGTTCCTTTGTAGTTATTGTGTATGCCTAATATTTGCTTTTACCGGGAGACTTCACAAAGACAATTTATACAATGGAAAGGCATTGCGTCCTCAGGTCCTTGAATTTATACCTTCAAAGAAGCAAGTCTGCTGCATGACAATTACTGTGTGTGGAAACATCTTGGAGAGTATCAACGACTAAACTGGAGCTATGTTTCCATAATGTCCGTTTCAAAGTGTGTGTCAGGCTGAACAGGGACCAATGCAAGGTGCTACTTGAAGTTAAATCCAAGGCAACTACATAAGGAAGCTGTAACTGCTACTGAAAGCTGCCATACTGTTGCTCTAGACACAGATTCATTTCAGATTAATGTAATAGAAATAGAAATAGAAAGTCAAATTTGTTTTGTCCCGTATCCCAAGTATCAGTGTAGGCTAAGCTTCATACTTCAAACTGTATCAGCTTTTTGCCACTCATCTCATGATGAAGTTTAAGAGAAACCAACACTGACTCCAGTAGAAAATAGAATGCACACTTTGGTTTCTAGTGTCAACCCTATCCACCATCAACCCTGCCTCCTTGTTTAACAAGGAATCGAAATATGAATTTGTTTTCCACAGCCAGTACAAATGATTCATGTACACAGAAAGGCTGCTTCTCTGTCCCAGCTCCTCCTCCTCACTATGAAGTGACAGCAGTTTGTGCTTTGTCATTTTGTCCATTAACTTCAGCTATCTCCAGTCTTTAAGTTGAATAAAATGTCGGAGGTGAAGGGAATAAATGGATGTGAAATGGGTAGCTTTTACCTGAACAAAAGAGCACTGGCCAGAAAATAAAAGCTTTTAATATCCAGACATGTCAGCACCTGGTGAAGTAATCATTGAGTAACTGGTATTGATCGACAGTTCTGTCAAAGCTGCACAGATATTTTAAGTCATTTTGCAGTACAGGGCAGCACAAATCAGTTTAATTGCTCCTCTTAAGGTTCTGGTTTAATCTCATTAAAGTGGTGAAAATCATTAAAACGTTTTCTGAAGGATATGATACATCTTTATGAATGTGTTCTCCTTTTATCCAAGAACACAAAAATAACTGTTCCAGGGACCAAAGATACATTCAGACATGAGGAGCCCTTCAAATGACTCATAAAAAGACAATAACTCCAAAAAGCTGGCTCCAAACATCTTTTCAGAGACCAGGGACAGACAAGATTATATAAAAACCTGATGGAAAATGGTACGCGCATAAATGGTTTGATCATAATTACACACATTGCAACACAGGTGGGTCAGGTCGGGGTTAAACTGAAAAAACAAACTGCTTGACGAGCGGTCAAGAAAGCTGCTCTTGATGCAACATCAGGAAAATGAAAGGTCAACAAACCTCAACACATCTGGGAAACCAGGGCTGATTTGACTGAAAAATAAGATTATCAAATCAATACTCCAAGGGACCTGATTTGACGGCCTAAAGTGCATAGTCAAAAGCGCATGGCTCGGACTGATTTGAGGCTTTTCTGACTACATTTTGCTGGTTACACGAAGGACAATATGGGCGCTAAGTGAGGTGAAGGGCCGTTCCCTCTTAGAGCCAGGTGCACTGGCTCAATGTTATTTACTCATTTAACGCCTCTCTTTCATTGTGGCTCTGAACACACAAAGCACAGGACACCTGTGGGGACAATAAAGATACCTTTGACCTTTGACACTGTATGAGATATGTTGATAGTGGTCAAACGATCAAAAAGACATGGTGAACATTTCTTCATTAGGTGCAAAAGCATATTCTCATTTAATATAGAATTCACATGTAGATAGGATCGGACAGGATCTATGTGAACTATGTTCTCTGTGCTCAACATCAAATGATAGGCTCTGAACATTTATTTACTTATTTTCTGTGCTGGAATCCTTGGTTTTATTCTGTAATGAGTGTTTATTGGACATTGAACAGCCTGTTTCAGAATGTGGACTATCGGAGGCACTTGTAATTATATAGAATCATTTTTAGAAATCAAGCTCTTTGTTGTCTGTTAGCATGTCTTCTTACTTGCACGTTTTTATGTGTATTTGACAGAACATGCATTGGAGTGTGGAGAGCTTGTCGGTTGCTGTCTCACCCCCAATTTCCACATACTCTGTGCACGCCGCGGTCCATCGGCTCAACGCACTACGCTATAGTTCGCTGCCACTCTAGTCAACCATTGTGTTTCACAGCGAGCGCCGCCGTCTCCAGAGCGTGACATCATACGCTATGCTCCGTTTCAAATACGCTGGGAGTCTATTTTTCGAATAAACTAATATTAAACTCTGGAGTATGGTCGCTGTTGTGCATTCTGTGTGTGTGGACCAAGCTGAGTGACAGTGTGTTGTGAACTTGCTCATGTATTCCCATCTTTTTAATACTCTCTAAATAGAAGGAACATACTGCGCCACAGACTTCAGACCAGGTTTTCGGGAAGGTAAATTTATTTCCAAACAAACAATTTGAGCACTGGGTAAAATCTTGAAAAGGACAACTGCTTCAGGGGAAATACAGGAAAGACACTGCATGCCAAGACGCTTTGTTTCAGTCGTGCGATAAGGCCCTGGTGTTCTCCAGGCGGCTTTTCCTCGTCAACACCTACCAACAACAAGGCAAATCCAATTAAAACATAAAACCAAATAGCATTAAGAAAAGACACAAAAGAAAACAAGGCTACATAACAGGACAATAAAGAAAGGCACACATAGGCCAAAGGTCTCTGATCTACAGATGCTCCAGAACACCCGCATTCACCATGTGCAAGTTGTTATTGGTCATTTTATTACATTGCACATTTAGGTAAATTCACCAGTGATGTCAAGACACTTAACAACTGTGTTTTGTGTTGAGTGTAACAACCTGCGTTTTGAAATTTCCGAATGGTAACATGGTTCCTAAATAAAGTTTTGTTTTAAACAAGCTACACAAAGAGCTGACAAACAGAAAACACAGTTCCCCAGAGCTAGATATGTTTCAGTTTCTATTCTGGGCTATATGCACAACAGTACAATACAATATCATTTTGGAATATCGTTTCAAATTATTGACAAAATCATCTTGTTTTTTCAAACCAGAAGTGACCATATTTGGAGAAGTTAGTGTGAAACATATTGTCAAAGTTGGTTTCTACTTCGGCTATCAGAGTAGATTGGTAAATTACACATTTGATTTAACAAGATAGCACACTAAGCATTGTAGCTTACCTCGATTTTATTGGTTACTGTTGCAACGTGAAATCATAACCAGCTTTTATTAAGCTAAAAAAAAGAACATCATGGTCTATGTAAGAAGACTTTAAGGTAGCAAGAGAGAGAATACACTTGTTTGGAGAATGTTCACTAAGATAATAAATAACCTGAGAAGGGAGACACACAGTATATACACCCAGATTTACCTTTGCAACTATATTGTCACTTCCTGGTGGCAGTTAGAAAGAATTGGTCCAGTAGAAGGTCCAATAGTAATAAAGTGTATGGTCATGAAGCTCATTTGTAACTCGATGAAGCTACTGAGTATTTCAGTCCCGTCAGAGAAAGATCATTGTGATGAATGACTTCCACACAACATTTTCCCTTAGAGAGTCATGTGTCAAACCACCTTAACAAGCAGTCCACTTAATGTTAAAGGCCACTCTGAGCTGCCCTGCTTTGTTTTACACAAGCAGACAGAGCGGACAATACTCTTCCAGCTGTTGTTGACGTCAGTGGAACCATTAACTTTACTGAGCCCAGCTCTTCTTTTTCCTTTTTCCTTTTCCTCTTCTTCTCCAATTCACAGAGTATCTTTTGCCCTTTTGTCCCCTACGGCCCTCTGCAGAGCTCATTTATGAAGTCTGGAAATATCTGCCAACTCAGTTTCCCCACCAACCTTTCCCTAAAATAGCCGTGGAGGCAGGCGTGGAGGGCCCTCATTTCATTGTGCAGCAACATAACCAGGTCACGTCGGCTCTCCTTAGAAGAACAGGCAATTTAGAACCAAGGGGGGGTGGTTGTCTACAACAAGCCTTGTCAAGCGCATGGGCAACATTTGACTATTGAAAGATGTCCTATGATGATTCCTGACATTGTAATGAAGGTAGGGAGGGTAGAGATACAGTGGAAATATTAGGGAAGACCAAAAAGGACATACAAAAAAATGAAATGATCAAGTAATTTAAAGGGAGAGCAGAAGCAAAGGGCTCCCCTCTACCTCAAGCTGCAGATACCACGAACATTGTGATAATCCAAGCTGTAAGACTTTTTTTTCTTTTTGATTTATTGTAGAATATTATCAGCAACCTCACAGGGAATTTACTGGTTGTTAGACATTCATCCTTCTTATACCTCTCAGAGTAACCTCCATGTATTCGCAGCTCATTCAGCCCATCCTTGGAATTCATAAACTGCTCAATATTCCAGCGCAATTTTAACATCATAATTCAAATTTGCTGCATTGAAATCGGCTAGAAGAGGAACATAAATCACACCCAGGCTCCTTACAGTAATTCACTAGCTTGAATGGGCCCTTTATTCATGCCAGGCTGTCACTACACATGAGCAGGGCTACATAGCATGAAACTAGAAGTCTAGGAAATCACAGAAAGTTGCATTACACATCAATAATTGCCATCTCCAGTCATTGTCACCTGAGTGTGCCTCTGCATGCATGGCGTCACCTAGCTGGCTTCTGGCCACAGTTTAGTTAAGTTTTGGTGAAGTTGTTTGCGTCCTATTTGGCTAAATTGTGTAAATTCAGCTCAAGTGTTGAAAGTGCATGAAAGCATAAGTCAGAGCCTATGGGATCAATCACAATCACTGTACCCTAGTGGTGTTCAGATCACAAATCCCACGGTTCAGTCAGATCAGGGATTTCCTGATCACGGATTGGATCAACCAAAATGAAAAGGCATTCAAAATAAACGTATTCACTCCTCAGCTAGACATCACTAAAACTGTGTATTTTAAAATGACTGCGAATCAAAATGCTTCTCCATGAATCTTAATAATGTATAATTCTTTCGCTATGGGTTATACACATTGATGACATTTCTAATCATAATCATAATGGAAGCAGTTAGATAAACTTGAACTCTCTTTTTGTGATTTAAAATCTGAGAACAACAGACTGTAAAACAAAAAAAAGTGAATCATTTTCAAATCAGTATTTCTAGCACCACATAAGGGACCTGAACTTTAAACACAAGATCAAAATCTTTGGGTGGAAAACTCGTTTGCTGTAATCCACAGAAGTCACTTCTTCTAATCTTTTTTCTTGTTTGCCTATTTTAATACATAACACGCACACACACACACACGGACATATACACACACAAACACACAGCCACTGTTCATTGAGCGGATGTGTGTGTGTGTGTGTGTGTGTGTTCACCATGTGTCTGCAGCGTGGGATTTTTCGGAACTATATCCTCATTCTTTGGAGCAAACACAGTGCTCTGTAATGGAGTTTGTCTACGTTTACAGCAACAGACTACAGTCGGTTGTAAAGTTCAAGTTACTATAATGAAGCTACAGTCACCGGCTGTTATACTTGCATAAGAGTGAACGGATAAAAGACCAAGCAGCGTTTGAAACAAAGTGCCAGTACACAATGAATGAAACACAAACACCAACCGTTACTGTGCGAAAATCGGCGAATAACCTATAAAATGTATTTTGAAAGGCTGTAATTTGTACAGCGGGTCTACATGTCACTATTTAAACGCTGCCTTTTCACTGAGCCTCTGTGCAGGGATTTATTATAGCCTAAAACCATATTTTCTTAATTTTCCATTGATCCACAGATAACGTGCAGCTCGAACCGTTGGTGATCCATTTCAGCACTACTGTACCCCCTGGAAAGACAGTTACCTGCCTTAGCTTCTTAGTCACTTCTCATGCACCTTGTCTCAACCAAATGCCCAGATTGTGTGTGGTGTGTGTAAATGTTCTCGTCATAAAAGCTGAGCAGCCACTTTTTCCTCAGCTTCACCATTTGTTTTTTAGACCATTATGTTTCATGATTTGTTTCCTGCAGTCTCTATGATCACGCTCTTTAACATAATCAGTCAGTACAATTACATATTGTACTACTACAGTAGGTAGAAAAAAAGAGTCTTCTCCAAACTCTACATTATCATTGATAGAGTTCTTGCATGCAATGCTTTTACAACTTCTGTACGCTGAGATACACTTGACACCATTCTTCTTGCAGCTCCATAAACATTACAGCTTGTGAACCAGAGTAGCTTCTCAGGAGCCTTGGGATCAAATGTTGGAAAAGGCTCATATCCATGAACTCCCATCCATCTGTCTCGTGCAGGATCAAGTATCCAATTGAACCTTCAGTACTACCTGGTGCATGAAATATTTCCTGGAAAATCGCGACACCAGCCCCGATCATTGCATCCTTTGTAGCTTGTATGTCAAGCAAGATGTCCATGTGGTCATAAGTTTCTCCTTCATAACCCGTTAAATAGAGTCCATTTCACATGGCCCCTGATTGCAGAAACCATATCATAACCGGTGACGATGTGACAAAAGAGCATGTAGAACCTGTCTTTCAAAGACAGCTTCATGGATCTTCCTGACATCATAAGAGCCCTTCACAGTGGTTAAGGAGAGTGGATGATAGGTGTTTGAGGTATCGGAGCACCAGCATTACCAGCACTTCTGCAACTTCTGGTCGCACCTGAAAATAGAACGAGTTATGTGCAAAGTGTCTTGAACAGTCCACATAAACAAAGCCAATACACCCCTTATCTGGTAGTATTTTTGAATGGTCGTGCATCCCGCCCTCATTTTCCCCTGAGATGGGAAATCTTTGTATTTCTAAGTCTGAAAAGGAGCTTCGTCATTTTGCGTCACTGGAAGCTGTTGCGGTTAGCGGGGTGAAACTACAACGCTAGTTTCTCATATTTTCGACCACTGAAGCTCCAGACCAATCACAGATCAGTGGGTGGAAACTCACTCCCAGAATCAAAACTAACTGTTTGCCTATAGACACAGACATAGAGTCTGTTTTCTGTCAGGAATTTGCAAGATCAATTCTGGAAGAAATCTCTGAATCAGTTGAGGAAATGGTCTTATGTGTTGAAGTAAATATGTCTGTAAATGTTTTTATTACTATATTTCTACTGCTATACTGAATATTTTGGAGAAACTGTAACGATCGAATTTCCCTCTGGGATTAATAAAGTATTTGTGATTCTGAACTAGAGGACCTTAGTGGGAGTGGCCTGCAGTGCTGTGCATTCTGAGATTTGGTGTCTTTCATCCACATGAGCCAAAAATACATTTTCTGCCTTTTCTCGGCCAAGAAGGCACCAACTTCAAAATGTATTTCACATTTCTACTACATATATGACCCAATGTCAATACAGATTCATGTTTCAACGGATGAAGTATCCGAAGTTCAAAATAAAAGTCTAACAATTTTTACTTTTCAATGGGAAAAAAATGTAAAATGTCTCCATCCTAGTGATGCTAGATGGAAGTCAGGTATTATAGTGTCAAAAGGTTTCATCTAGGACAGAACTCTATCCTATGAAACTTTAATAGAGGATGTTAATGTGAATCTAACAGGCCTGTTTTGTTTAGCAGATAAGCCCTCATTATGTCCTCTGATAAAAGTAAGTAAAACTCATCTAAACCTAGTCCCGAAGGATCTTCTCTTTGTCAATTAAGATAAGAAGAAATTAGAAACATATATTCAACAAAATGTTGACACAAATACTTAATTATGAGCCCTGCCCACCAAAACAAAGGGCAGGCTATGAGAGTCTTTCCACACAGCAATCAAAACTCTTCAAATATTTGTCTGCATAAATTGAATGGCACTTCAACACAAGAGACCGAAGCTGCCACACTACTCACAGGTCTTTCAATGCGAGTAATTCAGTTACATGTATCTGTCAATCAAAGAGGAGGTTAACTCTTTATTTTTGCTTTCTCATGCTCTGTAAAGCTGTTTTACACATGCAAACATAAAGCAACTGAAGTGTCTTAAACCTTATTTGTTCCTTCAACTTCAGCTCAATTAGTATTGTATTTAATTAAATCTAACATGATGAGTGCTCAAATGCAAGTCACTGATGTTGTAGCAGATTGCTGTGCTAACTGGGACTGTTAGACTCAAGTTCCAGACAACCTACCAGGGCAAAAATGGTGATGGTAAATGGACTTGGAAAGCACTTTTCTTGTCTTCTAGACTACTCAAAGCTGTTTTTTTTTTAAATATTTGCCACATTCACCCTTTCACACGCTATTACCAGAGGTCCAGACCTCTGTCCTCATAGCTGGTTATGGTCATGGGTACAATGATTCAGTTTGGGAATAAGCAAGAAAAAAAATAAAAGAAAAAGATAATTGGTTTCTGCTCCTTTTACTTCAAACATGTCAACAGTAAACAAAGGAGGCTACAAGATAACACACCTAACCTTACTCGATCCTTGTATTTTACCACTTCAGGCTATTTAGAGTAAGTCAACTTTGGCTTGACTTCACCCATTGGTTTTTGAACTGCTGTTCTGAACTCTTGAGTTCAGTTTCACTGCTGGCAGCATGTTGGTTTACTGTGGCCAGAAGAGAGCAAAATTGGACAAGGGGGCTGGCTGAATCAGCTGTCATGTTTTTTCAGCATAAAAGTTACCTTTAGTACGTGAACGATGGGTGCAATATGGTTTCAATCATTATAAACAATTTTGGCCTCCAGTTCAAACACTTTCTTAGATGAACGGTTTGTATAGTTACTACAGTTATGGCTCTTTGAGGCAGTAGACAAGTTTGAAACTCACAAATGCTGAACCCAGAGGTAAAAAAGTACTTGCAAGATTTTTTACAGTCGACTGCTTCAAGCTGGAAAAAAAAAAAACATCCTCAAGGGACTGATACTATCTTATGCAGTGTCCCAGCATACCTTCATATTCCCTCTGAGCACTCGAGTGAACCATAGAGTAAAAACCATCCTCCAGTAGTCTGTGAGATCTCAGTTTGTGACTTTTGGATTAAATAAAATTTGGATTCCCTCAGAGATTAATACAGGACACCATGAAGCAACAGTCATGAGAAACTGTGACCAATTATAACAGACGTCTGTTATTGAAGGTGATGTTCATAAGGAAGCGTATAGTGTCAAATCGTATTGTAAACTAAGTAAATAGCTTTATTTTTTTTCCCCAGTGTACTAATGGTGCATGGTGGAGTTGTCAGTTAGAACATTACCTATATATGGGCAGGTGAAATGTTGCCTGCCATGCCTCACTGCTCACTCTTTGATCCTCATTAAATTTCATGTCTGCAGATCAAAAATAACTTAATTCTTTATGCGTGCACACAGCTACTTTCGCTGTTAGACATTGCGGTGTACACAGTGATTAATAATGGATGCCAGGGTTACATTAAACAGGTTTTTTATTTATCCCTTTCCCTCCTCTCCGTGTGTGCATATGTGTGTTTAAAAGGATGTGTGCTCTGACGGCAACATAACTTTTTTATCCCGTAAATATAACCCCACAAGTGTAGCACTGAAACACGTGGTGTACACATTTGTAGCCTTGAACAATCCGACATAAACCATAAGCACATTTTTATACCACTGAAATAGTGATGAATGGAACCATTATTCCAAACAAACCCTACCAGCTTTGAGACTTGATGCATTTTTTTTTCATTGTTTTTTTTCTCTCCAGTTGAAGAAACAATGACAACTTTAAAGTTATATTTTCTATATTTTTCTGCACATGACAAATTTAAGTGTCCATGCATAATCCATGTTCAATGCTCATTTTTTAATGTATAAAAGCACCAAACGTGGCAGCGGTACCATCCATCTCAGTAAAACAAATTCATTTGATTATTTAGCACAGCTGTCAGCTTCAATGAAGAGCATGTCTGCTTGAAATGTCAAACTCATCTACAGAATGTGTGCATCAGCAGTGTCGTACCTTCCAGCAGCTCCAATCCTTGTCTTCACAGGATAATACATATGACAGCAGTGTGGGCAGGAGGTTAATGTCTGGCACATTAATTTGTTTCATTCTACATGGCTGGATGAGAGTGCCGTGCAAAGACCAACACAACAAAGACATAATTTCCAACTCATTAACTAATCATGGACCTGAGGGTTTGAGCACCTCTTTCATGGGACACATGACCAAATAAACAAATATGAAAGCAGATTCAGGGTATAATGAAACAGGCAGATACAGCAGTGATTGGAAGGATGATCTTGAACCAGCAAATATCCAGGACTTAGAGAAAATGGGGCCAGACATTTGGAATACAAAGATGTTTTAAAATGAATTTGGAGTTGTACTTGGTGACTGAATACATTTAAGTCTACTGTTCGCTCTGTATGTGTTCTACACCAGCATGAAGATAAGATCTGTCTTTTTAAGGCCTATGTGCCAGTCTTCCTGCAGTTTGTTATTGGCAGTAAGTGTACAGAAAATTATCTGATTTTTAAACTTTATCCAACAAGAAAACTCTGCAACAAACAAACAAAAAAGGCAGAAGTCTTCAGTGAGGTTTAGGTACCAAAACAACTTGTGCTGAACCATGTCAACCATGACTTTCACTTAGAATCAGGGCTTGCATTTGATTTATTGGGTTGTGTTTGAGTGAGCTGACACCAACTCAAAAAAAGCTTAATAACGTTATAAGAATTTTTGTGTCCAAAAAAAGTAAGGATAGACTTTTCTAGCTGTGGTAACACATCATGAAGAAGTTGTTTTAATGTAGTGTACGTTTAAGAATAAGAAAAACTATTTTGCAACAACAATATGCAATTTGTTACATTTATCCCAGTGCACACTGCGACCTACTGTACAACAGGGCAGTTGTGAGATATATTTTCAAGTTCATGCCAACAACATTTTGTAAAATCCAAGTCAAATGTGGTTTATTTTCATTTTGGACAGATTCCCACAGAAGCCTCATTTTTGCCGGATTTGGAGGCTTGAATGATGCTTGAGGGAAGGTGTCGGTGGTGTCTGCGGTGGGGGAGTGTATCTTGTTTTGTACATTTCAAAGTAGTGCAAAGTGAACAGATGCTGAACTGAGATTAGTTGAGGAGGCTAGTTTTACTGAATACAAGAACATGGCAGTATTCCCCAAGTATGTTTTCAGGGGGAAAATACGTTCATGGTTTCAAGAAGGGTGGCTGCGACGTCTGATACATATCTATCCCCCCATTCCGTCTTCTCCTCAGCCACAGCAGGTTGACGCAGAGGTCAGAAACACCAGATTTTCTTCCCCCAATTTGCCCAAAAGTAACTCTTCCCAAAATAATTGAATGGATATATCATAACAAAGTATAAAGAACATTGAATGTAAGGTTTGATACATACATTTTTTTTAAATTGGTTATAATGTTTGTTCTGTTAACTTTTTACATATTTATAAATACTTATTGCCATGTGTTGTTGTGTAGTTATATGTATTATGTCATTTCGGTAGTTTATTTTTCTATTCCCTGTAGTCGTCTTTAGTGTTTCCTGTTTTATGTTTGTGCCCCAGTGTTTCTAGACTACTTTCATTGTCTGCCTTTGTGTGTTTCCCTCCACTGTGATGGTGTGCCCCACCCTGATTGTCTTGATTACCCCAGTGTCTATTTAGTCTTTATGTTTCTTCCCTTTAGTGTCAGTCCGTTGTCAAAACCTGCCTTCTGTCTCTGAACTCCTAATATGAATTCTTCACTGAGTTCTTGTTTTTGATTAAGATTTTTTCTCTCTGCTCCATCTGTGGATTTTCTCCCCCATGCTTTGACTTTAGTTGGACTTTGGTGTTTGGCAGGGATGGGCAGATGAAGCCTGATGCTCTTGGGCTTTCCTTCTATTTGTGCCGAATTTTTTTTTTTTTTAAGCTTCAGGGTTTCGTTATCAGGAAGAAATTAAAGCAGCCATTTAAAAGTGGGACCAAAGCATTGGAATAACACCTCACAGTTTTTATCTGAAATATCTGCAACAAGTATTTTAAAGCTGTGAGTTCAACAAATTTGATTTTATAAATACATATGTAATCAGTTAAACTTCTGTATTTTTTCTTTTAAAAAAATAAATCAAAAAGATTTCTCCAACCACCATGACATTGTACCTACATCATCCTTAGAGAAATCTCTCTGATGTTACATAGGTCATTAGGATTAGTTAATGGCCACTGTCGCCTTTGCTAATGGAGTGGATTCAAATGAAGGCAGACCTTCTAATTGATAATTGATTGTGTGGTCAT
The DNA here is from genome assembly GCF_963930695.1 of Labrus bergylta. Lineage (NCBI taxonomy): Eukaryota > Metazoa > Chordata > Actinopteri > Labriformes > Labridae > Labrus > Labrus bergylta. The sequence goes on along the minus strand of NC_089195.1, from coordinate 5,290,905 downwards.
TAGGAGGGATGTAACAAAGAATGATGCTCCGGCATCTAACTGTGGACACTTCCACTGAACACGTGCTGTTTGTCCCATGAGAGGCCACCATTCAGACAGCTCATCTACATAAACCCGGTCTGACTCAGACCACTTGATGAACTCTTAATGTGTACCTGGACGCTGCTTTGGTGTTCCCTAAAGTGTGCCCCAGTCAAGCGAGCCGTGATTGCACCAAAGGCTCAAGTAGCCCTGTGTCGCTGCACAGACTCAGCACACTGCTGCCATTGATAATTGGATATAAGGTTCCCTCCTATTATGTTCATGTCCAACAGCAATCTAACACTTTGCCATCTGTTTGTGTTAGTGTTAATCATATCTATTCTCCTCCATTATTGTTCCAGATGGCTTCTATAATTGCATTGTTTCTACTGCAGATGTTTTATGGCGCCATTGCAGAGCACAGCCAGCGCTGGGTTGATAAAGCACTGGAACGGTTAATGGGAAAATAACCGTTTTCACAGGCAGGTTCCAAGTTTTTGTCACTAGTCACACAAACAGTGTAATTGCCACTAATGGGCAGGGGCAACCATTGGACGACTCGGGGCCATATTAGCATAGCACCACAAGAAAACAGAGGAGGAATCCAAATTTAGACTGTGGCAGCGGCTGCATCCACCGTGGTGTGGAGAAAAAAAAATGGATCTCTTGGCACTAGGGATGTAGAAAGAGCTCCAAATGTACATTATGCGGGGGATTCTCATTATTTTGGATGGCGGGAGAGAGTATGTACTACTGCGGCAGCGATAGCAGCAGGAACAATGGCAGCAGGAGTTTCAGTTCCAGGGATTAAGTTCTTGCAGAGGTTCTCTTGCTGCTCTGTTTGTTTTACAATATATCAAAAGGCTGGAAATACCCGAAGCATACTAAATGAGACCGTTTCACTCTTATGGAGGCAGTAGCACTCCAATAGTTGCCAGACTTTGTAACAGATTTGCCATTAATTTGAGGAGTCACACAACCTTTAAGGCTTATGAGTGAAATACGAGACAGTGGCTGTATAGACTGCGAGAAGCTGAAGCGCAGCCTATTTCCCCTAATCGCCTGTGTGAGCACAACATCGCTGATTCAATCTGAGTTTGACAAATGCTGCTGACTAGAGGAGGACAGCTCTGGCATCCTACATGGCAATTTTCAAAACGGCCTCATTTTCCTGTGCCATTGTCTGCATGGCAATAATGCCTGCGATGAACTGGAATCACATTATCCTGCAGATACCTGAGCATCAGCTTGCCACGTTCGAGACGCCGCCGGGGGAAATGAGGGTCACCCAGACTCCCCTCTGTCTCTGATTCATCTACTCAGATGAGCCAAAGGTCAGATCATGATTCCAGCTCATCAGCTGAGCTTCCCCCGACCAGCCAATCAGGAGGGAAATTATTTTTAGGAAAAGGTGAGAAACAAGTGATGCACAGTATGGAGAATATCAATTACTGCTTTTAAAATCCCCAATTAATATTCATCATTTGTAATCAACAATAATTTATTCTGTTTGTTGTCAGTTGCATATGTCAAGTGGGCTTCTTTTAGGGAGTAAAGTAAACTATCGGCTCTAAATACTTGATGAGAATCACCATTAATCAGTCGCAATTAAGTGATTACGGCGAAGAAGAAAATAAAGACAGTTCTACATTTCATAGCCCCGCTTCTTAGGGGCCATGCTGTTTCCAGCAAAAGTTTGAAATCAGCACATTTCTCTTCTCACCACTCATTATTCACCGACAATGAAACTGTGGCTATTATTGTCCTATTCAAAAAGCATGGCGTTGACAAGAGAAAGAAGTCACACAATGCTAATATCGCAGTTAAAAAGTGCAGCAGGCTATCTTGTGTTAGTTATCTCATTTCCTTTGTGCTCTCTGAATCTGTTTAATTAAATCATGTATAATTCACAACCTTTACAGACCCACATGTTTGCATGAGGCACAACTGCTGTGGTAGGCATTATGCTACATACAAAGGCGGGTGTAGATAGCCATGCAGCAGATACAATTCTCATTTAATGAAGCTGCTAATGTCTGCAGGATGAATGAAGCTGACAGTGAGGAGGCCGTTAGCCCCCTGACCTGCTTGTTGTAAAATGTCCTCTCATAAGGCCAAACATTACCGCTTACAAAGTACAGAGAACACACAGCCGTGTTGAATGTACACGCATTATTTTCTCAAGTAAATAAACTATACGTGTGTAGACAAAGTCTCTGGTAGGAGTAAAAGTGCTGAGACAGCTTCTGCTGAATTAAGAGTAAAAACTGCAATAACTGCAATGTAAAAATCAGTTTAATAGGAATGTCTTGTTGTCCGCTTCATCCACTTTTCTTGTTCTTGTCAGTTCTGACACCTTTTTTTATTAGAGGCCTCCATTTCTCCTCTCAAAAAGTTCATCCTGATCAATTTACGTTTCTGCTATGTTAGTCTCCATTTCTTTTCAGATTAAAATCAGTCTTAATGTTTGGAAGGCGTCATACAACAATTCAAAATGGGCATTTAGCCTTTTTGCGATTGGATAGGACAGCTGAAGAGAGACAGGAAATGTGAGAAGGAGAGAGCAGGGGACGTCATGTAGCAAAGGGCTGAGGGGTCAGACCCGAACCCTCTGCGACAAGAACCACAGCCTCCGCACATGGTGTCGAGGTCTAACTGCCCCCCCCCCCCCTCCCCCGGAGACAAATGATGCTTAAGTAATAGGTCTGTTCTGTAACTATAGGGACACCATATTACTTCTATACTATAAAAGTAAGGACAGATTCCTGAAACTTCTACGGGAGTGGTCTATGAGTTGTTAATAATACAACATTACTTTGGAGGAAGAAAGTAATTCAGTTCTGGGTATACTCAGTCACTGCATGTTGAAAAACCTCATAAGCGTAGGCATCACTTACTTAATCCAATATGTGGCAAACGAAACACACACGCACATTATCTACACCCACATGTGAGTCTCCTCTCCACCTGCAGACGAAGCAGTCTGCTCTCAGCCCCCTGCTGTCGGGGTTTCAGACAATATCACACAACAGGGCAGGATGTTGCATGCAAAAAAAAACAAAAAAACACCCATGCAGTGAATAATGGTCAGGAGGAGCTTTCATGAGGTCCAGTGAAACATGAGGTGATCACAGAGTGCTGAAGAAGGATGGTGAAATGAAGCGATGCAATGAGGAGCTGAATTTCTGGATGGATCAAAGTTCATGAGATGGAGAATAGATAATCATTGGCATCATAAAAAAGCCTCAGAGAAAGGTTTATTTTGTTGTTGTCTCCATCTGGAGCAGAGAGGGGAATTTTAAAGGACATTTTAAACATATGCAGTAAGTTAGATGCATGCAGCGGAAAAGAGAGCTTGTAACCTTGTTTAAAAATTCCCTTTTAAACGATGTTTCATTTCATTAGCTCAGTGTTTTTGCACCGTTTAGTTCTTTTTCTAATTAGCTTAATATATCAAACTATGAAATAATACCTGTTTTGACTCTTTTTGGAGCTTTAAACACATTTTAATAAAAAGTTTGAATTGTCAAGAATTCATTATGTGGATTTAAAACTCTTGTACATGCACAAATAGAAACTTCCATGGTCACACTCAGTTGCAGCTGTATGTGGTCCCCTGTACTGTTCTCTCCTGCTGTTGTATCCAGGTGAAGCTACTGATTGCACAACAAGGCCAGCTGTCCCTCAGTGCTTTAAAGCCAGCTGCTAATGCTGCATTCATGTGCTGCACGAGGGTCCAAGTTTCCGAGTTGGTAAGTTGTTCTTCCGACGTCAGTGTGTTCAGGTGATTTTGGTTCGGAAAGTCAGAATGTTGTAACAACAGCACAAAAAAGTATTGACGCTATTGACGTCAAGTCAGTGACCTAGTTCTGTTCAGAGTTTCTGAGTTGTTGTTCTGACTTGAGCAGGTGTTCATTTGCATTTTACAACTTGGAAACAGTTTTTTCCAATGTGTCCGACACCACATGAATGTGTGCAGGAGGAGGGAGACCTTTGGAGTTGGGACTGCTATATCGCCCCGACAGGGACTGTGTGTTGTGGTGTTTAGTTACGTTATAAGTATATCAGTTGATTTTTGTCATGATTTAGTTGTCTGTCTATTGATAATGGTAAATGGACTTAATGGCTTTTCTAGTCTTCTGACTACTCAAAGCGCTTTTACACCGCATGTCACACTTTCACATTCACACACTCATGGCTGTGGTTGCTACGTAAAGTGACCATCAGAAGAAACTTATCACATTCATATGAATGCATACGCTGCAGATGGGTCAAAAGGAGCAATTGGGGGTTAAGTGTCTTGTCAAGGACACAACGGACATGTTGCTGCAGGAGCTGGGGATCGAACCCACAACCTTCTGGTTGAGAGATAACTGTCTCTACCACAGCCGACCTCCAAACCCCCCCAAAAATCCCTTGGTTTTAAATGGTAAGGTGTAAGTTGTGTTTTATTGTGTCAATTTGTGGGTTGTTAGGCGTTCTTATGGTGGTGCGTAACACTCACAATCTCAAACAAATGAGCATCCTAACTATTTCTAAGTCTTATTCTACCCCACTATTATCCTTTTTTTTCTGAACACTTCACAAGACATACTGTATATTGAATTTCCAGATCCATAAGTGACAATAATAGCAATCCTTTGGTAATTCATTCACTAAAATTAAATATATTTCAGTATTTATTTTCTCCTTAGACCATGTTTTTCCAGCTTCTCCCTTAAAACCAGAGGGTTTTTTTCCACCTCTGTGTGTTTCCTTTTTTCTTTTTTTCTTTTTTCTTTTTTACTGAATCAGCATTTTGGTTTCAACAGCTCAATGACCTGCTGTATTTTCCTTTTTTCCCCCCACCAATCAGGTGAAGGAGCCAAACATGCTTACGGCACCGCTTTTAAATCACTTTATCGTACCCTACTTTGAGAAATGCCAATACAATTGTTGTCAAAGTAATGTAGTTACATGCTTTTTGGCCTGGAAACGAGTAAGAACAAACCCAACACTGGGGGGAAAGTGAAATGAATCGTTTGTTGTTGCTGTTTCTGTTGCTGCTCAGCGATGTGAGTTCAGAGAGTGAACATTTGCTCCTGTCATATCAAGGTCAATACAATTAAGGCAATCATACGATTTACTGCCCACAATGTTTGCCATAAATATCATAGAGGTAAAGGTGCTTGCTCTTTGGCCTGTATGACAAACTATTAACAGTAATGAGAAATGAATCAATATCATTATTCAAATCACTGCTCTCCTTTCTAGATCAGCAGCCATTTAATGTAGAAAACAGTTTACCTACAAATATCTAATAAAGCCGTGATGGCCCAAATAAACACCATTTTAAGAGTGTACACAGTTAGAATTTTGTTTTATGAATTGAATAAATCATAATTATGATATGTGATTGGTCGTCTAATTTAGCTTTTTGCTTAAGAATTAAGTGGGGTAAAAAAAAAAGCAGTTACTGACAAATTGTACTGAAATTGTTATGATTCAAAAAGCTGAATATAATAGGCTGATCAAACGATGCACTCTCATCCTGTCGAGGACTTGTTTATATGAGATGCTGTCAATCTGTCTGTCTCTATTAACAGAGACTGCAGGCTGCAGAGTAATCTAAAAACTTCACTGATAATCCTGAGAATGCAGAATCACGACATCAGACATCACGATTATGATCATGGGACACTTGAAATACATTTGGATACTTCCTGACAAACCTCAAGCTGCACATGTGTGACAGACATACATATACATACACATACACATATTAATCATTAAAAATAAAGGTAAAACATCTTTAACAAATATCTTCACTGGAGCAGAGAAGGGAAGGCAAAGAAGGAGAGAGAGAGAGAGAGAGAGAGAGAGAGAGAGAGAGAGAGAGAGAGAGACAGAGGCAAACAACAGAGTAAGGCCCTGTGTTTTTCTGGTCAGAAAAGCGCTGGCTGTGCGCTCCGCACTTGCGCGTCCGTCCTGTCTCCATGACAACAGTCTCTTGACAAAGCCATCTTGTATGATCAACACTGCTTCGTTACATTTTAATGGATCTGTTTTTATTATAGAACGTTTATTTCCCGATCAGATACGGAGCAAATAGGACGTGGGTACAAGACACACTACGGGGCATATCATACATTTGGAAAAGATCACCTGCAATGTCAACGGTGCCTTTTTTTGAATAGTTGAAAGATTTGCAACTTTAGTGCTCTGTGTTTATAAACTACAATCAGGATTAGTTTGGTTATAAATAGAGCACATCAAAAACGGAAAAGTGCTTTCAGTAAACGTCAAAAACTGTAAAATAAGTCAATTAAATGATCGATTGTTGAGTGTATAAACGTTACAATATTTTGGTCAATTATTTCGTCCCTTTAATGATACCAATTGGTGTTGTATTTTATATCGTTGGAAAGCCTGATAAGTCACCTTTACAATGTGATATGACTTGTAAGGATCGTGTGGGTAGTGCCCCAAAAACATGTGCCAAAACCCCTGCAATGTTCTTCTGTTGGTAGTCACTCTTTTGAGTTGCTTGGTGGATTGGATGATTGCACTCTCATAAGTAATAAGGACAAAACAACACATACTGGCAATTTTCACACTTTATTCATTTTTACACTGTCAGGGACCTCAGTAGTGTGTGGAAGATCCATACACAGCCACAACAGCTTGGCCCCTCCTCCTCATGCTGGTCACCAGCCTGGTCACATTTCGGAATGGGATGGCATCCCATTCATCAACCAAGAGATGATGAAGGTCAACCACGCCCAAACTAATCCCACAAGGGCTGTCAATAAGGTGCCAGTCATACCTGGCACACACCTGGCAGCACTTGAAGCTCAAAATAGGAGTGAATACCAACAGAAAAACATTGCAGGGGATTTTGGCACATTTTTTTAGTGCACTACCCACAGGTTTAGCTGTGTTGCTCATTCCACGAATGCACGATCCTTACAAGTTATACTTTATTGTAAAGGTGACTAAACAGGCTTTCCAACGATATATGATACAACACCAATTAGTATTAATAAAGGTGCGAAATAAGAGACCGAAATAACGTTTAAATAAACTTTTTTTGAGGCGTTTATGTAGGCTAAATAAAAAACAAATATAAAAGGAGAGTACTTTTTTTTCAAGAGAGAAGTGTAAAATGAACCTTAAACTTATACAGCAAACCAAATGATGAGATTAACAGATAAACACTACACTACATTTAATATTCATACCTTTTTTCTGCTTCACAAAAAAATAAGATAATCCCGACAACAGTTTGTGAACACACAAATTTTCCTTATCTAAATATATTCTGGAAATATTGTTTTAACACAAATTTTAGATTTTGGGATTTTTTTTTTTTGTCTTTGATACATCCTAATACAAAGTCATAACACACTACATTGCAAAGATATATCAAATGTATAAATTGATTCATAAAAACAAGTGAAAAGTAGTTCATAGACCAGCATGTTTCCAAACGTGAGATGAGCATTCCTGAGATGTAACCTGGTTCATGCAGTGCTTTAAAACAAAAAAAAGAATCGTGCATACAGTTCTGTACTTGTGCTTGTAGTCAGGGAAAAGAGGCCAGGTGAGACACAGGTGAGATGTGGTCTCTCTCTTCATGGTTCCTATGATGAATCTAGCTGATGCATTTTGAACCGGCTGCAGGCAAGCCTGACTGTGTTGTTCTGTTTATTTATTTATGGCTGTGTCTGATTAAAATGGCTTAAAATAAGCCGCAAGGTCAGTAAGTAGCTGTCATGCTCTCTGTGTTGCCGTGCCGGCCAGCGTGGGAGTCGCGTAGCGGGGTGCCAATCGTGCTTGAGTACGGCACGGTACGGCTGGCCAGTGTGACGGCGCCCTCAATCATAACATAAAATCAACCTCCCATGTGGTGAAGATGTTGGGTTAGAGGCTGTTAAAGGTGAGTTTGGTCTTTAAAGGATACATTTATTTAAGTTGGTCTGACTGCATGAATTGATGAAGAACTGTCACCTAATAGAAGTAAGTTGTTGAGTGACTCAAGTTGCCTCATCCAAGAAAAGTGAAGCACTAAGCAGTATTTGTTTCTTCGTCATTTAATTTTTGCTCGGCTAGCATTATCTCTGCCAATCATTACATTTATACTAATAAAGGTATGAAATCACCTGTTAAAAAACAGCAATCATTTTGCTAAAATGTGAACTTTAATCAGAATTTACAAGTCTTTATCGTTTCAATAAATGTATAAATTGAAGTCTTCAAATCGAGGTTTCAATAAATAAACAGTTTCAACACACATTAGTGATTAATGATGATCTGGAATCTAAGAAATAAAGTTTTACCCTTAAATTTCCCCCAAAACTGAAACAAGCTCTTCAGTTTTTGTTGTCTCCACTGTTCCTTCTAGGACCAATAATCACATTAGTACTGACAGGGCAGGAGTGGCCAAGTGTTTTGAAATGACAGGATATGGATTTTTTTTTTAAATGAGTTCACATAAATCTGTAGATCCCGTCAATGGCTGTCATGTCCTAACTATGAGATTATTCCCTGTATCAGCTGAAGAGGTACACATGGCTTCGATGTCAGTACAGCTAAGGCATCTTTTATTACTAAGAGTCTTTAGGTTCCCCATGAGTCGAAGTTCTGCATCACTGAAAATCTCTGCTTCTGAGAGCGAAACTGCATAATCGAGGGTCAAACTTGAACAAAAAGTACAATATTTTTGCACAGTTAATCCTTAAATGTCTGCAAAGTGCCATGAATTGTCCTCGCTCATTCTCTTCTGCTTCCATTGCTGCACTATAGGCTATAACTCAGATTTTGCTGATGATCAGCTAACAAACACTGACATCAGTTCAACCCATCCCCTGTTGTTTTTCCCAGGTTGTATATCATATTTAAAATGCTTATTCATATGGAAAGACATACAGGAAGAAACAAGTGAGGGTGAAATGTTGGCAGGTTTCTAAATGAGATTATTAGCAGTGAGATCATTAGCATACACGAACATAGAGCCTTATTATAAGGCAGCTGGACCGATCGCTAAAGTGTGAGACTAGGTCTGACCTCATTAGTGGGAGCATATGGGAGGCAGACCTGTGTATCAGTGTAGTTATCCAAGTTTCAGTGTGAGAGCCCAGCGTGATCTCAGCCCTAGACTATCCGGGCTCAGTCTAATGAATATGTATTTTTTTTATGGCTAGAAGTTGATCTTTTTTGGCTCATTTAGTTTATTTAGCACTTCTCTAATATGCTTGGAAAGGCCAGAAACACTGGGCTTTTTGTTGACAGTAAAGGTTATGTTTTGATGCTCTGTTAAATACCTGCTCCTTTTTGTATAGAGAAAAATCTAACTGGAAAAAAAACACTGAAACAGCAAAACTGCATAAAGCAAACTAGGTGGAGAAAAATAAAAAAATATGTAATTGTTCATATGTATTTAGATGTTGCTCGATATTGTGTGTCGAGAACCCACAAATTGACACAATAAAACACATCATACACCTTACCCTATAAAACCAAGGGATTTTGGGTGGCTGTGGTTCAGTGGTAGAGTCGGTCATCTTTCAAACGGAAGGTCGATGGTTCGAGCTTCAGCTTCTGTATCAATATGTCCGATCTTTCCTTAGTCAACACACTTAACCCCAAATTGCAGACCTCACTAGAAGCACACACAGACATCTTCCTCTCTTTCTAGCACGACCTGATTTAATGACCTGAACATGTGTTTTGAAAATTTAACAGATTGCTTTTCGACTCTTCTGTTTAGAGAAAAAGTCTTCAACAGGCTGTACATTATGTTGTTGGTTTTATTTCATAAGACAGCCGGCATCTGCTCTCGTACATCTATGATACAGGATAATCAGATCTTATTCATATTTAATGTTCAACATTTGGAAATGTTAAGTGAAAACATCATTGTGTTAAAGACCATCAGCAGCCACAGTGCTGCCAACTATAGTTTGTTTACACTTGTTGGCCAACATAAATGTACACAGGCCAACATGAAACCATCATTTGCATTTTTCTTTCATGACAAATCTGACAAAATATTGAATCCTCCCTTTGTATTTAATTGACTTGATTTTGCAAATCTGCAGCATGGTGTTCAAAACCAAAGATACGATCTATTTGTTTAAAGGATGTTGTAAGCCAGAATTTAATAAACATAATATACATAAAAACTGTCACTCATCTGAAACAGATGGACAGGCACTCTTCAGCTTAAAATGGAACACGGTGGAAAGGAGGTAAAATTAACTTGGCTATGTTTGTATCTGCATGATGATGTGAGAATTTGCTTCTCTTTCAGTTTGAGCCAAGTTTAAACTTAGTTCGGTTATGCTTCTAAAACGATTTAATTATTGTGAGATTTTGCTCTTTAAAGTAACACACAAGGGTGAGATGAAAAACTATGGGTGAAACTCTCAAATCTCAACTGGATTGACAATGTGGGTGATTCCATCTGTGCTGCAGAGACATGGAAACAAGGAACATGGTGACAGATAGGATGATAAAAGGTCATGTGGGCCTCACACACCAGTCAGAGAAAGAAAAAGAATACCATAAGACCGGATGATAAATGACTCTCCTCCAGCTCGGCATACCACATGACTAAAAGAAAATAGGAGTAGCTGCCAGACTCCTTGTCCAGTCCTAACTATATTCCAGTCCCATGGTCCTCATGGGATGCTGTTAGTTAGCTGTATTACTGTCAGCTTACCTCTGACAGGAACCAAGAGAATGACATACAGGAAATAGCCTTTAGAGTAAAGGCATGGTCATTTGGGAAGCGAAATGGAACTCCCATTACTACCTGTAGTGCTAAACGGGCAGACATTTCCTGAGCGATCATTGCCTGGGTGCATAGCCTTTACAATATGGCACTTAGTGCTTCAATGTCAGGGATTTCACAGAAGGATTTTGATGATGCCCAGTGCTGCAGCGCTGTCAAGAACCCCAGGGGAGCCACACAGAAGTAGGACGCTTTTTTGGAAAGGTCGAAAATTGTGGGGAACTAGACTTTCAAGGTCCCTAAAAAATCATCTACTGGAGAGTCATGTAGGGTGGAGCATTGGGCTTTCATTATCTGGTGTGACATGAATAAGGCAATGCTGGTTTTAGTGATTCATAAAAAAGTGATTGTGCTAGGTTGGGAGCATAGACTGACCATGAAAAAGAATTGGATGTAGCAATCATGATTATTCTTTTTTTGGGGGTTGGTTTAACATTTCTGCTGCATTCAACTTTACCATAGACATTTGTCAATTACCCATTCATTTCTGATGCAGGTACTCTCCACACGAGTTTTGTTAATAGATTTGTTCCATTTCAAATAAAACATTCAATTTGACTTTAAATTATCTCCTCCCTCCCTACCTTTTGTTCAATGCAATTAGCTAGTGACAATAATAGACATTATTCTTCTATGAGTATAAGTCAGCTCCTTTTTCTCCTAACTCATATTACGTTAACTTTACATTTTGATCACTTACCACAAACACAAATACAGATGTGCATTTATCTTAGGAAGTACTAATGTGTAAAGTCTAAATACCAAAGACATTTGTTTAACTTGGTGAGCTCTTAACATAAGGTTTTCGGCATCATGCTGTGCAGCGTCTTACAGTAGTAGTAAACTCTAAGCAGTGTTGAGCACTTGTGTCTAGGACAAGGACTCAGGTTCGACTCCAGTACTGATTTTTAGGACCCGCGACTTGTGACTCATGATTTACTGCAGTGACAAGTCAGACTTGGACTCTAACTCAACAATTTTCTGGACTCTGAAGTTGGAGTTTTTACTCCATCGTTTTGCAACAGGATATACCTGATTTTAGATATATTACTAATGTGAAAATAGGCTGTCCTTGAATTTTTTTTTGGTGAGAGTTAAAAGGACATATCTTGATCAAAAAGTTCTCCTAGATTCTTAACAGTGGTGCTAGATTCCATGCAATTTAGGCCAGTTATATCATTAGAAAAAGTCTCTGAGGGTTTTTAGGGCCAAGCACAATGACTTCAGTTTTGTCTGAGTGAAGCAGCAAACCAAATCTGGTCATTAATGTCCTAAAGTCCTTAAGCCATGCTTCTAGTTTACATAACTGATAATCATAATGATCAGGCTTCATTGATATATATAACTGAGTATCAACTGCATAGCAATGAAAGTTTGTGGGGTGTTTCCTCATAATGTCACCCAGTGGAAGCATAATGTAAAGGGAACCGGTCCAAGCACTGAACCTTGTGGCATGCCATGGCTAACTTTGGTGTGATTTAAACCAACTTAAAGTAGTCCCTGTAATTCCAAGTAATTGTTCTAGTGTCTGTAATAGGATGTGATGGTCAATCGTGTCTAATGCAGCGCTAGATCTAACAGAACGAAAGGAAATTTAGATACAGGTCCATATTTTCGCTCAGGTTCCTAAATCAAGAATAAGCTTATTAAGAAGCGGTTTAATTAGGGCTACTTTAAATGACTGTGGTTCTTATCCTGCCAGTAAAGACATATTGATCATATCTAATATAGAGCTGCTGACTAAGGGAAAAACTTCCTTAAACAGCTTGGTTGGGATTGGGTCTAAAAGGCAGGTTGACGGTTTGGACGCAGAAATAATTGAATTTAGTTCTGAAAGGTCAATTTGAGAAAAACAGTCAAGGTTACTATCAGGTTTTAGAGTGGATTCTGCTGTATCAGAGTTATAGGAGGATTCTGCACCAATTAAGGGCAGGAGGTTACTAATTTTGTCTCTGATGTTTCAAATTGTGTTGTTAAAAAAGCTCATTAAATCATTACTGCTGAGGGCTAAAGCAATGCATGGCTCAATGGCGCCATGACTCTCTGTAAGCCTGGCTACAGTGCTGAAAAAGGCATCTAGGATTGTTTTTATTTTCAAAGATTAAAGAGGAGTAGTATGCAGCGTGAGCGTGACATAGAGCCTTCATATATTTGTTATGACTTTATTGCCAAAATAAATTTGATTCTTCTGTTTTGGTGGAGCCACATTCTTTCAAATGTATGTAACATTTGTTTCAGAGTACTGGTTTCTTGCTTTGTATGCTTCCCTCTGACAGTAACCCAGCCACTGCCTCCTGGCTGTTCGGAAGCTACCAGAGAAGCTAAGCTATGTCAGCCAGCTCTGGCTACAGTGGGCTGGCTAACTACTGCTGTGAACAATGGCTGTGAATCAGTGGTGTTATGAGCAGTCTGGTGCTAAGTACTAGCCCGAAGCATTTGCTCATGGGAGCCTAAAAGAGCCCCCTGAGCAGAGATAGCATGCCCATGTAGAGCTAATTTATCATTCAGGTCAAAGTTTCCCTGACCCCTGGAATTGTGGACCCCAGGGCATCTTACAGTTAGCCACTGAAATAGATAACCACTATAATCACAAAGGATTGAGGATGGGAAATGACACAAAATAGTTACACTCCAAATAAATAGACTCCCTGGTTTAAATAGCCCTGAGATAAGGAGAAACAAAACCAATGCTGCTGAGCAGTTGATAAACTAGATTCAAGGGAAGAACAAATAAACTCAGTACAGCTGAGACACAAAGGCCACCAGGCTTGTGTTTTAAAAAAAACAAAACAATTTTGGGTCTGAAAATCCCAGCCCCAACAAAGTACACTAGTAGAACTGCTGGAAATAGTAAGCAAGTCAAGTGGTGCTTACTGTATGCAGAATCAAACATCTAAAAGACGCAAGAAACACAGCGAGTGCTGCAACGCAAGGGAATGTATAAGCTTAACACACCTGGTCCAAATCAGGGCCAATTAGTCACATACACACCTGACACTGCACTGAGATGATTACGTCCCCACGCTCAGTGAGTTCCTAAAGCGATCTCCCTCACACACCCACATTCATATCGTTTAAAATATTTATTATATTAGGGGCGTGCTGGTGGCGCAATGGTTAGGGTACGCGCCCCATGCATCGAGGCTGTCATCTCAAGCGGGCAGCCCGAGCTCGCATCTCGCCTGTGGCCCCTCTCCCACATGTCGTTCCCCACTCTCTCTCCCTGGTTTCTGACTCTATCCACTGTCCTATCTCCATTAAAGGCACAAAAGCCCAAAAATAAATCTTTAAAAAATATATTTATTATACTAGAACATAGTTTGTGTTTGGCGTCTAGGCTCCCACTTGTCACTAATCACTCTTTACAATTTGAATATACATGAGTGATGGGATATCTTAAACCCCCCCAAAGTTGCACATTTACCAAGCCAGACGCTAGCTGTGAGGTTCTACTATGTGTGAGCCTGGGCATGCCTTGCCTTCAGCCCATTCCCCAAAAGCACCGTGGCTTAATGTGGGAAGATACTACCTAGTGAGACTGCCATGGGTATTCCTCATCTTCAGGCCATCGCTCATGAGCACTATAAGGACATTTTACTACCAGTAAAATGGCTAAGTTTCATCAAAGTGAAACCAAAAAAAAAACAAAGTGAAGCTGTTGACGATGAGACTGATCGATCACTGATATTAGTATATATTTATTATATATATTTTCTATCCTGCTGTATACCGATCACCATCTCTGATTCTTTCCCATTCTTTGACTCATTTCTTTGCTGACACTCACCATAGCTCATATGTTTAAGTTAATCATTTCCAGAGCCTTGATTTATTGGCCTCTTTTGCTAATAAAGACTGAGTAACAAGCTGTCAATGAGAGCTCAAGGTTATTTATGTCCCATGTTTCCTCTTCACAGGGACAATAAGTCTTGGACGAATGGTATTTGAATCCCTGAAGCAAAACATGCTGGCACATGACAGACATTTGCTTGCTGAGATAAGAATGATTAATTTCCATCCTGAATTCACCATTATGGGGAAGTTTAAAATAAAGAGGGAGAGCATGTGTAGAAAGCGGGTCCAAAAGGCACAATAACAAACACGGACATTTGTGTTAAATACCTCATTGGAGGATGTTCTGTAAGCATAATTGGAGATACGTTGCTCTTGCATATGTTATCACATGTGTTGCTCCTTCTCCTGTTTCCTATTACAGCAGCACTTTCACCTTTAACTCTGTAACAAAGCATGTGCTACAGGAATCAATGTACTTGTCATTCACAACTATGGTTAGATCCACAGAAAGGTCACATAGCCCCAAAACATCGATTCTTCATATAAAGTATGCAAAAGCCCCCACGGCAAGCCAGTGGATATTACTGAAGCTTTTCCTTACAAAAAGTTCCCTTTTATGAGTTCTGAATATATTGTGTCACCTGTGTCATTTTTAGCTCTGTTACAGCTCTGATATTCATAACTTGTCATCTTTATGAATCGATTATGAATGATTCCAGCGGTTTATAATGGAGATGGTTGCTGTGGAAACGCGAAACCAAACAGTTTTGTGCCATTTAACAGCATATGAGATTTATTAGTATAATGAACCCTAAATGGCATGACTTCAATATTAGCCTTCATCTTTTCATTAAGTCATGGCCATGCTAACTGAACTAGCTAGGGGCAGTTGAGAGTTTTCAAACTAGACGTGCATTGTGTTACTGTAATTAAATGCATTTCCATAAAACAGCGGGGCTTGTTTCTCCATGATTGCCAGGAATTAATTGCGTGTAGCATTAATGGCTATGCAGCAGGGGTCAGGGTGTCTGTTAAGGGGAAATGTCACTTTCAAAAATACCAGAATTAGCGGTTTAATGTTGTACATATTTGTGTGCTGATGTGCGTCTTCCTTTCCACAAACAGGAAAAGTCAGAACAAGACAGCGAGGCCACGCTCATTCAGCACGGATTACTCTCTAATTCCTCAATGTTAATGCAGCCAAGAACAAGCCGCAGTGAGATCTACATCTATTTCCCCTATAGATTATAATTGTTGAAGACTTCCCCGGTGGCCATTATTCATCTATAAGATAAACATTAGACCGGTGAAATCAAAGATAACAATAAGAAGATTTAGATCTGACTCAGTCCGTGGGCAGATAAAGGAAAACACTTGCAGCTCTAAGACTTCCTGCTCTGAATTGAATTATTTCATGTGGTGTGTGTGTGTGTGTGTGTGTGTGTGTGTGTGTGTGTGTGTGTGTGTGTGTGTGTGTGTGTGTGTGTGTGTGTGTGTGTGTATAAGTTTGTATTTTAGGATGGTTTAGGGGAGAACTTGGGACAAAAGAAAAACAAAGAGATGAGGCAGAGAGTTGAGGAATTATAACTGCAGGCCTCAGGATGGGGAGGACAGCAGCATCTAAAGTTGCTTCATCATCTCTTTCCTAAAGGTCATGTTGGGAGTCAGTGTGAGTCAGTCTGTGCACAAACTCGGCCATTATAGAGAGAATAATCCTGTGCAGGATCATCCTTCACCACAAAACATCTGTGCATATATACTGAACATTAATTATAAGGATTGCGGAGTGCAGTTAACTGTCTTACTTGTACAATATTTGCAAAAAAATGTCTGTAAAGAAGGTGGCGTGTTTCTGTTGCAGTGGAACTGGCAGGATTCCATCAAGAACCTTTCCAGCATGTGTATGACACCTTCATCTTCTACATCTTCTAGTTTCCCATGCACACTTATGGAATCAGTGCCTGAGCAAGCAATAGATAGAGAGAGAGAGAGAGAAAGCCAGCATCTTCTATCAGATCAAAAAAAGAGGAAGGAGCTTCTATTTCTTCTTCAAAAGATTTAGCACTTAGATATTTAAGTATGCAGCACATAAAGTGATGACATACAACCCAAGCATTCACCGCTTAAGATCGTTTGCATGGCTTTTTTTGAGCGTCAGGCCTTCATTTGGCTGCTGGCACTTGCACCCCCCCCCCCCCCCCTCCACAGACAACCCACACGAACCACCTTTCCTACAAACACAATGCTGCCAGTTCTGATTTCTGTCCTTCATTTCAACAGATACGATTTGCATTTGACTTGTTTTCAGATCAAATGTTTGAATATTAATCGTTTGAACGGGTCAACGGCAAAACAACAAATCATTTGGCATGTTAATGTAATGCAGCAAAGACAACAGGTGTGTGTTTGGAGTGTGTCTTTGCATTGTGTTGAATCCTACTTTTCATTACCACAAAAAAAAAGCTCAAACTGTACATCCTCTAACAAATTAACATGTTGTGTGTTGCTTCTGCTGCTTTATTCAAATGTTAGCATCAACGTGATAAGATTACAGTAATCAGGATTTGATTAGGAACACTAACCACAGCTGGACTCCTTATTAGCAAGGCGTTAAATAAACATGAACATTAATGTTGAGGCGTGGAGGTAACAAAAAAAAAAGGCAGACATGAAGCTCCTTATCAAGCTCACAGCAAGACTTCTTCAAGGAGCAAGAATTGCATAACACATCGTGCCACTGTCCAGGATAGTAGCAGACCGTGAAATTAATACACCGTGATAAATAATTCATTATTCATGCCTCTTTTTATCCATTACTTCTCGCGGGAATCCTTGAGTGCACTCATGTTGACAGTGCCGAACCGGACGATGTGTGGCATCGCTCGTTTGTTTTGCTTTGAACACCAGCTTTAACAAGCTCAACGTGACATGTTAGATTAATTATGCCGTACAGCAAATGACCCCCCAAGGCTGCCTGTGTCATATCATACCTGCGTCCTGAGGCCTTGAGATCCAGGCTCCCTCATCACCTGAGAGAGACGTAACCCGATTACTCGCCTCAGGCTATCTTTGCTTCATCTCTCCACTTTGCTGAAACAAAAGCCCTCAAGAGTTTGGGAGGTCACCAAACCGATGCCTGTGTTATGGAAGCAAGTGAGTTGTACCTCTATTGTAGAATTTACAGCGTCACTTTTTTTTGTTTGTTTGAAATATTCTCATATTCCTTTTATTTTCCCCAGTGGGAGACATTCTCCAGAATGCCGTTTTTAGCTACAGTATGCTGGCGGCATGGCTCAAGGGAAGCAGTGTTGGTTTCATTGGTCAGTTCATTAAAAACTTTTAGTGGATTTTTTCTTTAGCTGTTCCATGAATTAGGTTTTTCATCCACAAAGGATTAATCCCCTGACCTTTCATTTAGCCCACATGGAACGCCTGAATGTGTATAGAATGCTTGTTAGTGACATGTAAATGAAAAAAAAATACCTTTCACACAGGATCCTTCTATCCTTCATTTTATTCAGCCTATCAGGGGTCGAGGCTGTGGTGGCAGCAGGTTAAACAAGTTCATCCAGACATCGCTCTACCTGTAACATTTTCCAGGTCCTCTCAGGGATTCAGAGGCATTCCGAGGCCAGATGTGATATGTAATCCGTCCAGTGCACTCTGGGTCTTCCCCTGGGTCCCAAACCAGTGGGGTGTGACTGAAATCCTCAAAAGGGCGTTGCCTTCAAGGCATCCTGATCAGTTGCCGGAACTCACCTCTTTCTGTTTGTTATAAAGTTATAAATCACTTCTGCACACTGTTGTGTGCATTCACCTTCTATCTTCTGTTCCTCCTCCAATAAGTTATTTGCAGCCATACTTTATTTTGTATTTTGAGCACCCATTTAGTAATTTTAACTTTGGTTTAATAACTTGCAAGTGCCACTTCCTAAAAACAAAATGTACATGTGAATTTCTTAATCACACACAAGGTAAAGGTGCATGCAAATGAATAAATTATTGAACCTGTTTCACAAAAAAACATGCAAATTATTAAAACGCACTTGCAATTTATAAAAGTGAAATAAAAAGCGTGCATGTTTAAAAACAACAACATATACAGTAATGTCATGAGAGGTTGGATGACCCTTAACTTACTTTTATTTAAAGTAAATGTTAAAATCTATTATTTTCTTTTGTCTGGAAAATATACTGTTGAGTAGAGGGGAAATATAATTCTCTCATTTATTCACTAACATCCATTCATGTGAACCTCGAGTCAATCATCCATTATTTGCCTCTAATTTTCAGTCATCAGAACGTCATGAATCTTGAGATTTTGTTTTTATTATGTCAAAGAATGCAAGACTCATAGATAAATAATCAAGTGTTTGGCTTTTAATATGCAGAGATATATTTACACAATAATACTATGATTCACAGATTGTTAAACTGCTTTCATTTGGACCCGATAAACTCATGCAGACATTTTTGTAATCTTTCATGCTTTCATGAATTGTCAGAAAGCAACTTGGTATGCAGAGGTGATATGTTGATCAGTCTGAACCGTCACCAGCCTATACTAGAAAAGGCTTTGTCAAAAGTAGAGATGTGTTGGCCAGAGGGGTTTTAAGACCCGAACCCTTCCCCAACCAGAACTGAACGTTATCAAGAAAGCGAGAAAAGACATTTTTTCAGCGTGTCAAGGTCTCAGCCATCGAGCTGTCTGCGATGCTGAACAGGTAGACTACTGAAACACAGACGAACTTGCTGCTGAGAAATCCTTATCATAAATTTAAACCAGATATTTACGTGCCTAAAAACTGTGAACTGACTGTGAATGATATGACTGCGTGTATATGAGGGAGAGAGAGAGAGAATGACAGAAAGTGGAAGAGAAGGTAGAAGGTGGAAGTTCTCTTTTACTGACTCAGAGCTCTGCTTTGACCTGCTCTGCCCAAACCTGTGATATTGAGCTGACTGCAACCCATTGGCAGGTTTATAAGTTGATAAACAAACAATAATGAACACAGAGAGTATTTTGAAAGCTGATGATTTTCACCGTCCCACAAAAATAACAAACCCCTGAAAATGTAATAGCTATTAATATTCAGTATTACATTTTCAGTAGGCAACTGCTATTACGTTTGGGAGAAGTTTATTACATCTGTGGGATTATTACCTTAAAAGCTACAGATCTGTATTACATTTGTGATAATATACGTTTGTGGGCTGTCATTGTGTTGGCGGGTGTTACAACCCTCGTCCTCTAAAGCACAGTTTGCACTGCAGAAAATGTGATGACAATCCCCTGCATGTTGGGAGCCCACAGGGCGGCTGCTCCAGAGCTGAAAGACAAATGTATCTCATTCATGTGAGGCGCTGCAGCTGCTACCTGTTTCATTAAGGATGTATGAACTTCTCTTTATTTGGACTTCTTCATGAACCTGTTCATATTTTTGATAATTTATTCTTTGCACCTTCTGTTTCATCACGTCTTCAAATGGATAATTTTACTCACCATTTTTAAATTACTGTTGAACATTCATCTAAAAAACTCTAAAGATTTCAGTTTTTTTTTTCCGCCAAAGATAGCTATTGAAAACCTAATTTACTTTGTTTTATGGCAATCGGTAAGAAAAAGTCTTGAAAGTTTTTCATATATTTTTAGATGGAAATAACAGTTTTTTTACTTTAAGTTGAACTTTCATCCTCTTTATTTACTGCACATGTTTTACATTTTTGTTTTTATATTTTTTACACTCTATTATATATGTTTGTTATTACTTCTTATATTTTATTTTATTTAAGTTCTTGCTATTTTTGCTTTATTTCCCTTGCTAACTGTTTTGCACCAAAACACCAAGACAAATTCCTCGCATTGGTGAATGTACTTGGCAATAAAAAACAAATCTGATTCTGAGCAGCATGACTGGACATTAATGCTGCGCAGAGGATAAACCCTTCAGCCTTTGCATTTTGATTTTGTCTCAAACTGCATCATGAGGTTGACTTTTGTAGGACCGGGCTAAAACTTCTGAATGGTTTGTTGAAAAAAAAAAAACAAGCGAAAACAAAGTTGACTTATATGAGAGTGTGTTGAGGGAATATAAATGTGGAGAAACTTCAAATAAATGTAATTGCATCAATTCAATTCAATTCAAAAAACTTTATTTGTCCCCGGGGGGCAATTCAAAGGCACACAGAGCAGTAAATTAACAACAGTGCAAGTAAACAAAACATTTTAACCTAAATAGAAAGTGTCAATTTAAATACAACTTAAAGCTTAAACTTAACTTAAAAATACAAAATATAAAAGAGTAGATATAAGTGGACAGTGATCGGACTAACAGATGTAAACAGATGTAACCAGAACTATGTGCAGTAAACAAGAAATAAATATATATATACAGAGCTATGTGCAAGTAGGCAAATACTAAATGATAAGTTAATAAGGTGCATGGTGAATAATGGAACAACAGAACTAATATATACAATATAACTGTAAAGGTAAAAATGAGATAAATAAAGTGACCGTAGTGCAATGATGGATAAGAAACAACAGGAATAAAGTAACCAGAACTGAATGAATACTGATATAAAATGGATAGAATAAAGTGATGTAGTGCATGAGACCAGATAAAACAGAGGCAGTTAAGGTGCATGGCAATATAAAGGAAATTCACAGCTGAGAGTGTGCATTGGGTGAGAGGTGTTGGTGTCTGTTGGGGGGGGGTCCTGCAGCAGGGACAGCGAAGCCGGCGTCATGAGGGGAGCCACTCAAATGCTGGGAAGAGAGCGTGTGAGGGGTCCTGCATGATCCGACCTGCTAGCCTGATTGTCTGTTGCTCATAGATCGATGTCAAAGTCCTTACAGGTAGTCCAACGATCTTAGAGCAGACTGTGACCGTGCTCTGCAGGCGCTTTCTGTTCTGGAGGGTGGTGGAGTGGAACCAGCAGGTTATAGAAAATGTAATAATGCTCTCAATGAAGGAGTAGTAGAAGGTCAGAAGAATGTTCTTACTGACTCCAAAGGAATTGAGCTTCCTTAGGAGGTATTTCCGCTGCTGACATTTCCTGAGAATCTCCTCGGAGTTGGAGGCGAATTTCAGCAGGCTGTCGAAGATGGTACCCAGGTACTTATACTCCTCTACTAGTTCGACAGGATTCTCATGGATTGTGGTGATTGCAGCTGCAGCCAGTTCCCTCTGCTTGTTGGAGAAGGTCACCACCATGTCTTTGGTCTTGCTCACGTTCAGTTCGAGGCAGGAGCTGTCACACCACTCCACAAACTCCTGAAGAACTGCTCCATAGTGCTGAGAGGGGCCTGACAGCAGAGACAGGAGAACTGCGTCGTCTGCGTACTTCACCAGGTGACAGTTTGGCTGTTTGGTTCTGCAGTCATCGGTGTAGAGGATGAAGAGCAGAGGTGAGAGCACGCAGCCCTGAGGGGAGCCAGTTGAGGTGTGTTGGAGGTTGGAGAAGGTGTTGTTGACCTGAACTCTCTGTGATCTGTTGGTCAGAAAGTCCAATATCCACAGGATGAGCTGGTCGTTCAGATGGAAGCAAGTTGAAAGTTTGTCAGCCAGGATGTGAGGCTGCAGGGTGTTGAATGCAGAGGAGAAGTCTGCAAACAGGAGTCTGGCTGAGGTGTTGGGGTGCTCCAGGTTTTTTTGAACAGTTTTGCGTCATCGACACCTCTGCCTGCACGATAAGCAAATTGTAGCGGGTCCATCTGGGAGTCGTTTTCTCTGATGATATGTTGTTTTATGGTCCTCTCCATGGCCTTCATCACCAGAGACGTGAGGGCCACAGGCCTGAGGTCATTCAGTGATTTAGCGGGGCTTTTCTTGGGGATGGGGATAACTGTGGAGTGTTTCCACAGCTGGGGGACTGTGCTGCTGTCCATAGAGCTCTGGAACAGGGTCTGAAACACGCCCCCTAGCTGCTCGGCACAGTGCTTCAGGATGCAGCCACTGATGTTGTCTGGACCAGGTGAGCTGCTCTCCCTTGTCCTCCTGAGGGCTCTCACCACATCCTCTCTGCTGAAGGTGAGTGCAGCCATGTTTTTGAGGCCCTGCCAAGCTGAGCGGAGGTTCCCCTGTGTGAATTTTTCCTACACTTTGTTCTTGTACTTGAGCTTGGCAGTTTTTATGGCGTGCTTGACTTCTCTGTTTACCTCCTTTTTTTCCATTTCGGAGCCGGCGAAGAAGACCCTTTTCTTCTTGTTGAGGACCTCCTTGAGCTCTTTGGTGATCCAAGGTTTATTGTTGGGGTAGATTGTGACTGTTTTGGAGGGGATGATGTTGTCCACACAGAAGGAGATGTACGATGAAACAGTGTCCACATGCTCATTAATGTTGTTGGAGGGGGTCAAGAGGTTATCCCAGTCAGTGGATTCAAAGCATCCTTGTAGTGTAAGAATGCTTTCGTTGGTCCACTGCTTGATGTTCTTAACAACTTTCTTAACCCTCTTTATTACAGGAGTATATGCTGGAGCAAGCAGGATGGCATGGTGGTCAGCAGAGCCAAGAGGGGGGAGAGCAACAGATCTGTATGCGTTAGGAACTGAACCATAGCATTTATCCAGTGTCTTCCCCAGGCGGGTGCTGCATGTAATGTACTGCTGGTTGCCTTTTAGTGCTTTTTCAGGAGAGCAATGGTTGAAATCGCCCAAGATGAATTTGGGAGAGTCCGGTGATATGAGTTCCAGTTTAGTTAATAAGTTTGTGATGTGTTCAGTGGCTGTGGCTGCGTTAGCTCTGGGGAGGATGTAAACCAGGATGAGAAAAAGCTGTGGAAATTCTCTGGGGAGATAGAAAGGGCGAAGGGAGACAGCCAGAAGCTCAATGTCCGAGGTGCACAGTTTCTCCCTCACGACGATCGTCGAGCACCAGCGTGTGTTTACATAAAGACACACGCCGCCGCCATGTTGTTTCCCAGTGAGCTCACTGTCTCGATCAAGTCTTAAACAGGGGGAGAAGCCATCAACGTGCAGCGTGTTATCATCATCGTTCTTATTTAACCACGTCTCAGTAAAAGCGAGAACAGAGGCAGTCCTGTACTCATGCATGTGGTTAATGTTGGCCTGTAACTCGTCTGTTTTATTGCGGAGGGAGCGTACATTAGCCAGGATGATAGATGGAAGGTGCACTTTGCATTTCAAAGCAAGAAGGATTCTGATGACTACTCACACACAACAATAACTTTGCATTTTCTTTTTTATAGTTAAATGTATTTTGGTTAATTTGTAATTAAATTCAGTGACATTATAATGCTGTGGTTCCTTTTCTTTCATCAGATGGAAGGATGCGGAGTTTGCAGACAGGAGCATTCAGATCTAAATGTGTTAACTCTTCGTAGCAGATCTGCGTTGATTGTTTTGTTTTGACCATCAAATTGTCAAATTTAGTAATATTAAAGTAAAAAATATTCCTCCTGTATCTTTACAATTCAAGGTTTTGGCAAATGTAGAGGGGAGACTATATGGATACAGAACTACAGATGAATTAATTCGCTGCTATAAATAAAGAATCAGTTCCCACATCAGGACTTTATTTGTATATTTAACATTTGGAAAGGGGCGGCAGTAGCTCAGTCTGTAGGGACTTGGGTTGGGAATCGGAGGGTTGCCGGCTCAAGTTCCGGCACAGACCAAGTCCAGAAATTGGCCTGGTAGCTGGAGAGGTGCCAGTCCACTTCCTGAGCACTGCCAAGGTGTCCTTGAGCAAGGCACCCAACCCCCCCACCAGCTCAGGAGCACCCACTGTGGGCAGCCCCCTCACTCTGAGACCTCTCCATTAGTGCATGTCCATAGGATCCTGTTTGTGCATGTGTGTGTATTTCAGCCTATGTGTGTGTAGCATGTTAACTAGACAGAGTGTAAAATGTAATTTCCCCTCGCGGGATCAATAAAGTCTAAATTATTATCATTATTATATATGATATATAGCATGCAGAATTCATCTGTAGCAGCTTTCAAACAGAATAGACTTTAGACAGCACAAGAGAGACTTCCTTTCATCAAACCCACTACACCCTCAAAACTTCTTCAAAAGAAAAGGTTAAGAGACTCTTCCATTCTTCAAGTTTATGACTCACTCTCATGATCAGATTCATGAGTGGCGCCAGGGAGGGGCTTGCGGGCGCTGTAGCTACCGCTAGGATAGCCATGGCATCCCCCTAGCACCACCAGGAAATGTATGTGGTTTATTTAGAATTTTCCTGGTGGTGCTTACCAAGCTATAATTTATAATTTCAAAAATGAATACATACATAAATAAAACAAACATATTGTAGACTAAAAACTTAAAACCAAGACAGGGGATTTGGCCAATGGGTGCAGTACACATCGAACATTTGACCTTACTTTGCTCCACTTCCTCCTGTTATCCACAATTGTATGTGCTGTTAGCCAAGGGGAAAATGTATTGTTTTCTAGTCCCTAAATGTCAACATATGGACTCAGAGATTCAATCAAAACCTGGAAACGAGTGTGAGGAACCAAATAGCGCTAATACAGGTGATGATGACGCTGAGGTGTTTTTACGCAGGTAGGCTTGTGAACGTACATCTATATCCCATGAGCTGAATATCTAGCCTTGTGTTTACCACAGAATGTTGCAGAGCGGGTACCTATATGCCAATGAAAGGCATCTGATCCAACCTTCACAACAGAGTCCTAAGTCTCTGACTAGACTCTTCTCCTCTGTCGCCCCCTGGTGGTGGAATGAACTTCCAAACTCCATTCAATCTGCAGAGTCCCTCTGTACCTTTAAGAAAAAGCTAAAGACCCAGCTCTTTCATGAATACCTACTAACTTAATGATGATGGTCTCCATATTATTGATAATGATGGTGGTTGTGACGATGGTTTTTGTTTGATAACGACGACATAAGATGGTTTCTATACTGATTAGAGCTCTCAAGAACTGCCGTCAATGTTGTGCTTTGCCTCTGGTCACTTCCTGTCAGCACCTGTTACTCAAAGCTGATCGTTTGCTCTTACTGACATTGTTCCCTTTTTTCTAGATCCTTGCTTGTGTTGTACTTACTCTCTGATGTACGTCGCTTTGGATAAAAGCGTCTGCTAAGTGAATTGTAGAATTGTAGAATTGTATATGTGCGCACGTGTGTGTCACAGCCTTGCGAGCGTTGCAGTAGAAATTCAACTTGTGGCTGGCATTGGGAACCCTATATCTCAGAGCACCCTCGCTGAAAAATTGAGCGGCGTCACTGATCAGAGTTAGTCATAAGCTTGATGAATTTGAAGGTGTCGTTGGATATAATCACCATGTCATGGATTCTTATAGACCTGATGCTGCAAATAATGTCTTAAACATCTTTTTTTTTTTCCCCAACAGGTTTTGAATTATAAAATCAAGTCAGCAATACCTGAACTTAAATGCATGCCAATACATTACAGTAACTCAAAAGTGTAGCCTAATTTAACATAGTAATGTTGCAACATTTTTAATTGTAAACCACACATGTCAGGTAAATGTCGTACCTCGTCTGCAAACTGCCAAAGACTGACTGTGTTATAACTCATTGCATGAACATGTTTTTGTAACAGCAAGTCGTTTATTTGAGAGTGATAACCGACATTTATTTGCATCCTTAAAACACAACATAATAACAAATAATGTCAATGAAACATGTCTTTCACCAATGGAATTGTAGTGCCCCATCGCTCTTTATCAAACCACCCACACAACTCGTCTCGTTCCTGCTCCATGTCAAACTGAGACTTGGGTTTAT
The DNA here is from genome assembly GCF_963930695.1 of Labrus bergylta. Lineage (NCBI taxonomy): Eukaryota > Metazoa > Chordata > Actinopteri > Labriformes > Labridae > Labrus > Labrus bergylta. The sequence continues at coordinate 5,264,574 of NC_089195.1, read as the reverse complement.
GACAAACATCTTCACACATGCTCTTTTTCTCTGCTGCAATTACTGCACCTTCAAGTGAGCCACCGAAACACAGTCCTCTTTGTTGTCACAGCCCGAGCAGATAATTACAGGTTTGTTCTCCAAATTAAATTCTGGAGGGACAAGCATGCTATCGAGGCTCTGACTCGAGGATCAGAAAAGGCTGACATAGCAGATCCCAGTACGATCCCTATAGCCTCTCTGATAAGATTCACACTGCAGCTTGTGGAGGACAAACATGCCCCCACCACCCCCGACACACACACCCACACCCACTCATGTCTGCTTGATCGTTGATCGTAAACACTGCAGCAAGCAAAGGCTTCATTTTGATCTTTTCACCTGGACAACAAAATGCCCTGGGCACTATTTTTTTAGTCGTCTTTTTTTCTTTTACAGGTCTGCTCAGTTTAGCATTAAAGTGCAATTATTGTTATAATGTGGTACATTTGGGAGTGGCCTTGTCAGGGACATTGACCTGATAAAGAAAAAATTAAAGTGCTTCGGTGTCATTCTACATGGCTTTCCACTTAATACCATCCAGGGGACTGTTAATGTGTTTTTCAGGAAAAAAGAAATCGAGCAGTGTCCGGTCGATTTTTTTCCCCCCGGTATTATGCCCATCTCTTGCCGCCCTCAAAAAGCTTCAGAGGATTAGGGGAGGCTTTTATTCATGAATCTTGGATTTTTATTCTTTCATATAAACTCTTAAAGCACACAACTGGGAAATTGATTGAACTAACCGCGGCTTTTATGCTGCAAATAAAGATGTCCACGCACGACGACGGCGACCACCGTCGGCCCACTAGACCAGACATGCGGTTATCATTCAAGGATTTCTTTGCAGAAAAGTACTTTCAGCCCAGACAAAGTCATCATAAACTCTATACCAAGGTTGTTCTAAAGTCAGAATCTAGTAGCTTTCGCTCAACAATCAGTGCCAGCCTCAGCAAACAAAACATCCTATCGTGGCCTCATCTGAATGACATGGAGATAATTATCGAGGTGGGCCTCGTCGGAATTCATTAGAAGCCCCTTTCTCAATGAGACAATGTGACTATTATGTCAAAATCCCTGTCAGCTATTTTTATCATATCTGCCACAGATCTGGTTGTGAGAGAATTCATAGGGAGGTAATTACCTCACGCTCAGGAAAAATAAGGGGGGGGGACAGGCAAAGAGAGGGGGGGTGGGGGTGGGGGGGCAGATTTGGCACGAACCATCCACCTCGGGGTTTGTCTGACTATGGGAGCCGTTCACAGGAAGAGAGTTAAAATGTATGAGATAAAATCAGCGAGACAAGGAAATTTATGATTACTGTGTCACCCAGAGGAAAGCTGTTGTGAAAAGCTAAATGTCAGCAGCAGCAATGAGTTTGATTAACCACATTCCTCTGAACAAAGCTGAAAGCAAAACTGTGTGAAACTGCAATCTATAAAAGTTCAACCTGATGCGAGCTTTTGGTGTAATGTGTGGTCTGTTGGCCTGCTCTGTCATATAGATGGAAACAAAAATGAGAGCCGGTTATTGCAAGCTGATGAGATTTGTTTCAATAAAAGTTGCACTCCTAGCTTTTAGACTAAATGTGATCACTTGTGTAATGATTAATTGGATCATATTAGTCTGAGTTGACTTGTTTGCACTACACAGCATCCTATGTATCTCATGTTCATGTTCTTATATCATCATTTGGGCACTTTTTCAAGTACCAGAAATTCATTAATAAAGATTAACAGTATAAATTAGAGTTCCAGTAGCATACACATTTTAAATGTCATCGATGGATTTTGGTTGGCTGTTACTGTCCTGCTGAATAATTAGTGCTTGGATTGAAACTAAAGAAAAAAACAAATTTCATATCCATGTTGTTCACAATGGGCATGTTTTGTTGTCTGGAGATAATGTGTGTCCATTCAAGTCTAGTTGCACACATGCATTTAGTTTTGTGTTATCATGCAACACAAAAAAGAAATCTTTCAGCATTGACAGGTTATTTATTAGCAATATGGTGAAAAACTTGATTTTCTCTTTCATGGCCTATGCCACTCCACTCCAGCTTTTAAACCACACTGAGTCAAGATACTTACAATGAGGGGACGAGGTAAACTACTTAACATGAGAATGAGGAAACATGGTGTCAAAAATGATATCTCTTCTTACTGGACCCACATACTCATCACATAAACTTCCTTGGAGCCAGTCTGAACAAAGAGAGGTTCCCTTTATCCAGTTGAAGGTATAGAGAATGATCCTGTCTCATGTTCTTGCTCATTATTGTTTAAGTTTTAGCTGCGCTGACAAAATAGATAACTGTTATGACAAGAGATAAACTTGAATTTAATTAATCCCAAAGCTATGCCGTAGTGCTAGATTGTCTACAAAAATACAAGACAAAAATTCTGTAACCCCACGAGTAAAGTCCATGAAAGAATACAAATAAAAGTAAAAAACAGTTCAGTGAAATACAAAAATAGAAGTAATATACAGTAGGTATGCTGTATGTAGCTACTGTGCCCACAGGTATTTAAATGGTAAATGGACTTGAGCTTGTTTAGCGCTTTTCTAGTCTTCTGACAGGTCAAACCTACTGTTGTGCCCCATAAAATGTCATGTTTAAGAACATCTTACTTGTTGTTGTGTTACAGTGCCACCTTGTGGTGTTTGCTTGTATTTATCTACCTTACTTTTCCTATCATAGAAACTGAAAGTAAAATAGTAGACCATGAGCCAGCGAGTTGGCTGCAGCACTTTTGATAGCTCAGTAGTTTCACATGTTTCTTCTACTCCTGCACGCTAATGCAACGTCTGTAACTATAAACGTTGATACTATGTGTATTCATTTTAGAAAGGACGTATTTTGTATCTATATAGATGCTAACTGCTAAGCTAGTGTTAACTTTACCATTCATTTGTTTAAGATGCTATATGCTAGTGCTGTGTTGCTACACTAGCCTGTTTAACATGTGTAGACATGCACAGTCAACTGCCTTATTGTGTTTATTAATAAGGTTTGTATTGTTTTCAGTTTCACAAAAAATAAACCTCAGTAAACTTCATGAGAGTCAGCAACATTTCGTGGAGTTTTATTGGGGACTGTTTAGCTGGTTGGATAGTTAGCTTCAGCAGCTAGCGAGGCCTACACACCTACCCATTCACACCCTGATGGCAGAGGCTGCTAGGTTTGGTGTCTATAAGTATGAACTAATCCATTCACACATTTCACACATTGCAGATGCAGCAACAGGAACAATTTGGGGTTCAGTGTCTTGCCTAAGGACACAGAAGCTGAGGATTGAACCCCAATCTTCCGGTTGAGATATTACCAACAATGCCGCTGTGCCACATCTATGAATTCTTAAGGTGCATATTTACAGAGTTGTACAGACGTTTTGGCAAAATCCATTGTTCCTTTACTCACCTATAAGCTCACACATATGAATGGATTCCAATAGTTTCACTGCCCTGCAACACTGAACAAGAAGAGTGTCTCGGAAAGTGGCTGGATGAAGAGAAAACCATGGAACCACAGACAGGATTTCTTTTTAAAAAGAATGTCACTTGTCGGCATATTAGGTACTAATGTACAAAGTTTGATTCCTAAATGTCCTGACTGCTGATTAAATCTCATATATCAAGCTTTTAAAATCAATGTATCTAAAAAAAGATGTGCTTAATCCTTTGTAAACTCACAGTAGGAGCATTAATGAACACATTGGTAAAAAAAAAAAAAAAAAACATTGTAGAGCATCAGAACAAAGATTGACAAATAAAACCAGCATGTGTAGTTTGTAAATGATCTTGACAACACCTGGACTGCATCACTAACTTTCTTCAGCTCATGCTTTCTGAGTAGTTAAAATATATCATGATCACATAAAAACGTTACACAATACTTTTTTAAGGACCCTGTGACAATGAACTGTGAAGGTCAGAACTGAAATAATGGCCTTTACATCAGCAAGGGAGCAGCCGGCACTCAAATCTGCTCATTTTCATAACACGCAAGAGGAAGAATTGGTTATTCAGGCCTATTTCATCACATCCTCTCCATCACCATGCGTGACAGCCTTTTAATTAACCTGAGTGACATCAAATGATCACATTTATCATTTGGACGTTCACTGTTCCTTCCTTTCTGTGTTATTTAAGACAGAGCGGTAGGACGCGGGGGACGCGCTCGCTCATCTCCTGCCGAGGTCTCTAAATGTAGTGAGAGAGGATAAGCTAATGCTAATGTTCATAGCTATTGAATTACTTATCGCACTCTGGAGAAGGATTTTGTATGACTGGATTTCATGCTTGGATTAGCTGATAGCTCATCTACATCGATAAAGATGTATATAATTATGATCCCATGGCCCTCTGGAGATCACGGCGTATTTACACAGTCTGTGATAGCCAGAATCTCATCCACATGATTCTTCAAACTGTGATGTATTGCACCGTAGCAGAAGAAAATGGTTAATCAATAGGATTATGGTGACCACATCAATATTACGCATATCATTTTCTGTACGTCTCAATCCATCTTGTATAATCTCTTAAATTCCAAGACAGATATATATGTGTGTTTGTGTGTCTACTTAGTCAACTGGTTTGCAGAATAATCTCATCATAAACAGCCTCAGCTGCTCGTGAGTGAACGATGCGCTCCTATCTCGCATGCCCAATCAAAGTATCTCACTCTGGCTCGCCGCCAGGTAAGATAGTAGCCCAGGCTGCCAGACAGCCGCACCCCCCCCCCCCCCCGGCCGGCAGAAGCCCACCCAGTGTTAATTCAGCGCAGGGACCATTCTGGCAGGCGCTCAGTGTGGGAGATTGATGATGTTGCTGTGTTTAATTACTTTTATTTGTGTTTTTGGCACCGGGATGATTTTAAACTGTTTTTTTCTGTCATCTTGTCAGAGAAAACCAATCACGGTGACAAGGATTTACAGACCTGAGTTCCATCTTGTCTCTCTCCCTCTTCACTACTTTTCATTTGCTTATTAAGAACGCTCCACTGAAAGAAACACTTCCTCAGAGAATACTGTACAGCCTGACTGTCCTTGTAGCGTAGATAAAGGATACAGTTTTTAAAACCATCTGGATTGTTGTGTGGAAAAAAAATTCACCTAGCAACATGAGCTCACAAACACTAAAGACACATATGTGAGCCTGATTTACTAAAGGTTTGCGTGTCTAAAAACGTGTGCAAACTTGATACCACCAGCAAAAAATGTGCTATCTGATCTCTTAACAGTGCGGAGTGAGGATTGAATCTTTCACATGAGCAAAACAACACGCATTGTCCTTTTAGCACGTTTGCCTTAATGAATATGCAATATGGGCGTTTCTGCCCTAACGTGCAAAATACTGGGAGGAGAAAATGCAAAGAACTGAAGTTAGTACACGCATTGGGATTTAACAAACCTGGCAAAATTGGCAGTAATTGTGACGGTGTCTGTATTTAACATCTTTGAAAAGAACGTGCTAACCCAGGATACCAGCATTACGCACAACAGGCTGCTGTTATTGAAGTTAGGAGGAGACATAGGCACAACAAAAGAAGGCATTTTGTCTGCTATAACTCGAAAATATTGTGCGTTTATTTGCCTCTTCCACTGATACCTATTTTGCGCTTGCAGTCATCCTGCTTTCTGTCCAAACTCTTCCTGACGTAAACCAGTAGAACATGCAAAAACCTAACTTAAATAGTACCGCCTCCACAAGGTTTGCACCTGGTGTCATTCGCACAGATTTTCTCAGTAGATCACCTGCAAAACGCCCACCAACCAAACATGCAATTTGTTGAATTTAGTACTCTTTAATTGGGATCTTAGTAAATCAGGCCCATAAAGTTTCTGTTTATTTTCAGCACCCTGGAATCAAAATTCAGCACTGAGAAATTATATTACAAACAAAGACAACAGTTGTTGTTCCTTCTTCTATTGTGTATATCCTGTCATGTTGAGCAACTCTGTATCAAAATGTTTTTTTTTTTGTTTTTAAACATTTATTGGTGCCTTTTATATTGGAGTATTGTAGGTCTGCATTTATGGATTACCCACTTCAACATCCAATAAGCCTAAATCGTCTAAACCAGTTGTTCCCAAAGTGGGGGGGGACGCAAGATGCCTTTAAAAGTAAAAAAAAAAAAAGAAGAATAATTTAATTAAGATACCAATAAAAATGTTAAGTGATTTCAATTTACAAAATTGACCCGTCAATGATGAATGGACTTGAGCTTGTGAAGCGCTTTACTAGTCTTCTGACTTCTCAAACAGCTTTTACACCAGTTTACGCCGACGACGAAGCAGTGGGAGCAATTTGGGGTTAAGGGTCTTTACCAAGGACACATCGGACATGTTACTACAGGAAGTGGGGATCAATTCCACGACCAACTCTACCAACTGAGCCGCAGCCGCCCACAAATAATGTAAATATATATAGCCTACTCAAAGTGCTTGTAAGTTTGCACATGACAGAAATGTAAAGATGGACAAACTTCAATTAGTCCACTCAGACTGCCTATGTCTATGCATGGAAACGACTTGTGTTCTGGTTCTAACCTTTCTTACAATCAAATACTATTTTAAATAATATTATGGGTTTTAGGCTGTTATTCTTTTGTATGCTTCGTTTGTGTTACCCGTGTATGGATAAGCCTGTTGCGTGTGTGTGTGTGTGTGTTACATTATAACCCCTTCCACCACTTCCAGGTACAACAGGAAGTGGTGGAACCCTTATTTTTGGAGTCACAAACTCAACGGTTTGGGAACCCCTGGTCTAAGTAATAGTAAAAAAAAAATACCCCAAAAATGTTGAGTTCTCCGTAAAAGGAGTTAGAAACTCAATAACATTCACAGCATGGGAAGATGATACCAGAAAAATAAGGTATTTGTTTGTAAAATGACAAATAATGGGTCATTATTTTGCAATTGCAAATGATGTTTAGTCAATGAACTAATTGATTAATCATGTTTCTTCATTTGTGAGTGTCCAGAGAAATAATCCAACTTTGATCCATACTGTCAGTACCTTTAGAAAATAAGAGCTAAAAACTTCTTACATGTATGCCGACTTATATAAACCGTATGTATTCTATAATGTGAAATGAAAATCAGCTCGTTCGTGATGACTGACACGTAGCGATCATGTAAGCTGTCAGTCACAAAGTTGACCCTCACAAAACACTGCCCTAGGAGTTGGATGGATGCCTCAACCATCATCTTCAATCATGGTAATGTGAAATTTCTTCCTTTCTGTGGAACTGAGCGAAGTGGTATGAAAAGTCCCTCAAATATTCAGTCCTCCTCTCTGAATCTGATGCATTTAGACGTTTGGCTCACTCGGGGTGAGTAATTCAACATTTCACTGAATCGATGCTCCGTTCTGCGAGGTTGTGACGCTCTCATCAGTCCTGAGAACAACAAGCAGAAACTGAGGGATTATGCGCTCACAAACAGAGATAAATAAGATATTGCCCCTTTTCGTTGGTGTTTATTTTTAGAGCGGAGTCGACAGATTGCTTATACTTCACATGAGAGTATCGGCGCCCCGAGGGGTGGTTCGTTTCTTCTATTGCAGAGCTGCCATTTTTAAAGCAAAAAGCACTCACTGTCAGATTCCACTGCAGCGTGCCACTGCTCATCCGTCTGGACTGGCAGTGGTCGAAAACATTCAAAACTCCAGACTGGGACATGAATTATACATTCTGATCCACTCCTAAGATTCAGATGATGACTGACTGATTGAGTGTCGCTGTCCTCGAAGGAACAAGTGACAACATAGAGCAGGGTTTTTGAAGTAAAAAAGTTGCTGGTACTCATGAAGGTGAAGTGACATGTTTATACTTCGTTCACTGACATGAAAGGAGCATTAATGTGCGACTAAAATTTGAATTGTTCTGATGCCAATGTCCGCATCATCAATCCCTCCAATACAGCCTAAAATTGAGGACCGCATCAACTTTTCATTCTCAGGGAGCAGATATTGGAAAGTTTGTAACGATCCAATAATCACATTTTTAGCCCTTCTCTGTGAAGAGACCCCCTCATCCCAATGATGCCCTCATGCCCTACCGATAAGTTGCATAATCCACCACATTGTGCTTGGTTGCCACGACAACACAAACAGCTTTGCCTCCTTCAACAGACCCAGGCTCCGTGTGTGAGAGCTGGCCAGGTAGTGACAACGCCAATACTACCTACCCTACCTCATGGTCCCTATCGGCCCCCGCCGCCCCCCAAGCCCAACTTTGTTAGACCAATGGGCAGCAAGAGCCAGGACATCCCTGAGGTTGGGAATCTCCCGCCACCTGTGTTTTATCCCGCAACACTTTAGGAAGGCTAAACAGTTAGCTCTGTTTAGCAATCGAATCATAGTTTGAAAACTGTTTCAAACTATGATTCGATCTTGACGTCTGCAAATTCACAGATTCAATTGTTGTCAAACAAACTCCTGAAGATGTCATTAAAACTGCAAATGTGTTTCAAATGCTAATGCATCACATTTTAATCACACCATTCTGAGTTGTGTGTATTTGTTTCAGACAAGTGTGACACATTAAAAATAAACAATCCTTAATGTCTTTGACAGGAGTGAGTCATCTGTTTTCTCTGCGTCTTTGTTTTGTCTTCCTTTATTAAATCTGATACTTGGATATGATTCATCTCAAGCTTGTAAGGCTCTGTGTGTTTTCCCCACGATGGGAGACTTAGACTTCATCATCATCACACCCTCCCAGGAAACAACTTTCAACCTAACAAATCCAAGTGGAAAAAAAAACTGGGTTCAATGTCTCTTATTTCTCAGTAAACCAGAAAGATGTCTACATCTTATACTGAAACAGTGACAGGCGCAGAGACAGTCGCAACAAACAACCACCCACACAAACCTTCATGCCCAGAAGCATTGCTCCCACATGCCCAAAACACATGCAAAAAAAAACAAAAAAACGGAAATTGGATAAATCTCCAAGTATAAACTAGAAAGGTGACTGATAATTCTCCTCTGGAAAGTGTCAAGGAATGATATTATTCATCCAGCTGTGCTCATTATTGTTCAGTAATTATCTGGCAGGACAAACTACGTCTCCCCTGCAGTAACTGTTTGCTCTCAAGTGATCACAAATGTCGTACCATGACCTATTTCTCCCGCTTTTTGTGAACATCATGCAACAGTCTCCCACCAGTAATGAAATGCAGCAGAAGAGACAATTTGCAAGAGATTTCTACCTTCAGGGCACAAGGCGCTGCCACCCAATTTCAACCCTTTATTGTTTTGTGGCAAGAATCAAGCGACTTTTTCTAAGCAACCATATCTTGACACTGTTGAAGAGCTGAAGAGCTCCAAGCTTGATTGTAAAGAAAGGCAGGTCTGTGGCTTGGTCCCGTCGGCTCGGTGATTGCCTGGCACAACCTAAAAGGAGTAAGAAATACAAGCTGAAGTGTAATTCCAGTTGATGACTTCTGGTGCTTCACACTGTGTTCTTTAAAAAAAAAAAAAAAAAAAAAGACCAGTGCTCCTACCCTTCATCTGTCCCCAATGGGAGAAGTCATCATTATCTCAACTTGTTTGTCTGCTAAAATGCAGCGGCTGCTTCTTTCTCAAATGGGCCTGTGGCCTGTCTAACATATATACAGAGACAAATCCTTGTATCTCCTTGTGAGGAAAACTGAGCATATCTACTTCTACTGAATGCAAAATTGAAGCTCGCCTCCTCTGCAACCCTGACCCGTCAGGATCAGAGTCAACACAGCTTCTCATGTGAGAAAGACATGCAGTAATGACACTATTGACATCTTTTGATCTAATGAAAGGCGTCAGGAACCCCGTTTACAACAGGGCCTTAAGAGTCACTAGCTAGACTCTTCTCCTCTAGTCGTTAGTGGAATGCGATGTGAAGATTTCCTTTCCACTTTTTAGAAAAAGCTAAAAACACTTATTGATAGTGACCTAGTGATTTGGATGGTGATGATACTGAGGATGATTTTGATGATAAAGCGACTAACGCTGTTATTGATGCTGATAAAATAAATCTATTTTATACTCCCTGTGCTTTGCCTCTGTGCACAGCCTGTCGGCACCTGCATCAGATTTGACTTGAAGCTGTATGTTGGCTCTTAGTGATGTTGCTTTTAGGTTTTACCTGTGATGTATCTGTTCTCAGATTGATGTTTTACTTTGGACAAAGGCATCTGCTAAATGGAATAGTAATATTGTAAAAGTTGCACGTAAAAATGCTGTGGATACAGACATTCATCAAACTCATGACGCTCAGATTGTGTAATCAAAAAGACAAAAAATGAAGGGACTTTGGACTTTGGACTTTGAAAAATCTTTATCTTCTACACTTTCCAGTCCCTGAGAAACTGAAAATTATAGTTTGAGGACTCATTAACACACTTATAACAGACAAATGTCCTCTTGTGAGTTGAGTAAGAACATTATCACATGGGAATATATCAAATTGTGTCAGGGCACACAGATAGGCACAAATAGTATCATTGGTAAAAGCATCGCTCAGGCCCTACTCCAGCTCCAACAAACACATTACAGAAGAGGAATATTGTGATAAAACAACATGAAATGAAGCACTGAGCTGCAGGCAAGAGGGAGATGGAAATATTTAGCAGACACTCAGAACTGGCAGCACTTGCAAAACAAGTTCAGCGAGGAGATTACTTTTTCATTTTTAACCAGCTCCTGATGTCAGCTTTGACTTAAGAAGTTACATCACAGGACTATTAAACCTCATGAAAGAGGGTAAAACTTAAAACCTGTTGTAAATGTGGACGGTGGTTTTCAAGATTCACTCATTCAATTAAACTTCAATTCAATTAGAAGAAAATAACAGACAGCAATGGCTTTTGCCTTATAGAATACACCACCTGAGTGGTTCAGAAGGTCACTAATGTATTTTGGCCCTAAACCATTCAGCGATTTATAAATCAGCAGCAGTATTTAAAAATCTTTTCTCTGATGGAGTGAGAGCCAGACCTCAGAACTGGACTGATGTGATCCATTTTCTTGGCCTTGGTGAGGACTCTTCAGGTTTCAGTAGGCTGACTAATGTGGCTTTTAAAATTGAGGTCTGTGTCCATCCTGGATTTCTAGCCTGCATGGTCTGTGGTTTTCAGTCTTATTGACTGAAGCAGTGTGCTGACTCTTAATCGCTTCTCCTTTGTTCCAAAAACAACTATGTCAGTTTTGTCTTTGTTTAACCGGAGAAAATGTTCGCACATCCACTCATTGATTTGTTCTATGCATTTACCCAGTGCTTGTAAAGGGCCATGGTCGCCTGGCATTGTGATATAATTATGTGTGTCATCTACGTAGGACTATAGGGTAGGCCTACAGAAGTTAAGTCCTTGCAGCAGGGAACCAGTTCATGTTCAGTCCTCGGACCTTTTCCGCTTCCCCTTATCTCTCTTCCCCCATGTTGTTTCTCTACAGCTGTCTGATCTTATTAACAGAAAATTGAAAAGGAACCGGAAAATAAATATTTGAAACCAAAGTGTGTAAGAGACTACATCTTGTAACATGACATGACAATTTACTAAACACTACACATTAAAACTAACTTAAAACTAAGATTTCAGGAAAGCTCTACATACATCCATTTAGCTGGAACTGTAAAGTCGAGTTTTACCAAAATATGAGCAGCTTTGGTGTTGCCTTAGCCTAAAGATTTGACAGCAATGAGGTGTTGGAGTATCCTGCAGGTAGCAGATGGAAAGTCCGAGCTGAGATGAGATTGGCATGATTGATAACTTTTAAATTAATGTGCTGAACCGCAAACCTGCTGTTGTATAATAATAAAAAAAGTAGTCCAAGGTACGGACTACAACATACACTTATGTGTCCTTCTGTTTATCAAAAACACAGACATGAATCTTTGCTCTAGATTTTTTTAAAGAGAGAGCTGTGAATGAAAAACAGGCAGCAGCAGGTCTTTCGCCACGCTTGCCAGACTAAACAAAAAAGTGATGCACGTGCAAGAGATGCTTTAACTACGCTGGTGGGTAGGTGCATAGGCTTGGCAACAGCTGAAACTAAGTACATTTAGACACACACGCGGCATATTTAGAAACACTGCTCTTTCAAAATGCAAATGAAAATAACAAAAACATACAGTATGTCTAGGCTAAAATGAAACAAATTCACTTCCCCGTCTCTCTCCATCTCCACTGACTGCCTGGTCTTACTCTCTCCTCTAAATAAACTGTCCCACAGAGCGCCCCCTACAGGCCTGGAGAATGTACTTCTGTTGAAAAGGTTGAGCTTGCAGTGTTCTTCCATTTGCACTTGTATGTGTAAGTGCTTTCACCTCTTTGCAGCACGTTTGTGTCATTGTGGTGCGTCAGCCGTTGCATGTTTGTATTTGCTGTTGAAAGTGCAATGCTTCTAAATGTGCTGTGCATTTCTCTCGTTTCAGCTGTTGCCATGTCTATGTCTATGCACCTGTACGGGCCACGGTATCTTACCGAGACACATTGTTTACAGTTTTTCTCAGTCGCTTTGGTACATTTCTCAGATCAGAATTTAAATTCTCAAAACTACTAGTTCAATCTTCACATCATTGTGTCACTTGTGCACATCAAAAAAGCAGTTTCTCATTTCTTTGAACAAGTTGCAAATGCTTTGGTACATCCATGCAAATGATTATGTACAATTCTCTGCTGTTTCCTACATTATGAATTGCTTATGTCATGTTGATTAAAATGTATTATAATGGGTCTCTGTTGAATAGTCTCACCCCCCACAACATTCATCGCATAAGTCTTTACATGCAAAATGGTTGAACAAGTTGTCATAATACTGTATGTCAAGCATATTTCTATACATTTTTTTCTAAATAGGTCCTGAATTGGTAAATTGCTCCCAGGTGAATCTTGACTTTCTCTAACGAAGGGAAATGTGTGAAGCATTAGATCAACCAATGATCAACCAGTTTTCTGAAATAGCTCAAAGGTGCATCTCATGAACCATCAACTGGCAAGTATATATATATATATAGACAGGGCACAACACAATGTTACAATGTCTGACAATGGAGGGACAATGAATTGGACAGGGTCAACAGCCAGAGAGAAGAAGAAGAGAAAGAGGAGTGAGGCTGCGTGGCGGAGGAGCTGGGAGGCAAAACAGATGAATAGGCAGAAGAGGCCGAGGACATATGCACGTTCCTGATGAGATAAGAGCCACACTTGTCGACCACGTTCTCAATCATGGGCTTACAATGGCCGAGGCTGGTCGAAGGGTGCAGCCAAATGTTGGGAGAACAACTGTGTCCTCAATCAATCAGACTTGTCATTGACAGAACAGTTATCTAATCTAACAATGGGCACTGTACTGTAATACTGTATACTTTCTGTAATGCTTCATACAATATTACAGTATTCCACTTGCATTTTACAATATACAGTAAGTATACTTTATACAGTGACATTTTATCTTACTCAGTTTTGTGTTTTGCATTACTATATGTTTTTCACACAGGACTGCAAGACAACTTCACAGGGGTGGCAGAGTGCAGGAGGAGGCTATTTGCACCATGGTTGTAGAAAACAATGCCATAAGACTAAGGGAGAAAAAGAGTGCCATTATAGAGGACAACAACATCTTTGAAAACATCCAAACAGTCAGCATCTCAACCATTGACAGGGTGCTGAAAAGACACCAAATGAATATGAAGCAGCTGTACACTGTTCCATTTGAAAGAAATGGTGAAAGAGGGAAGGAGCTGCGCTACCAGTATGTACAGGTAAAAATGTATGAGCATGCAGTAACTGTGCCTCACAGTAAACAGTACAGTGATATACAGTACAGTAAGTGTGACCTTTACACATTTACTATGGCTGTAGAAAAGAAGATGCAATATGTGCTGTATACATTTGATGTAACTGTAGCTTGTCCAAAATGAAAATGCATGTAATTCATAAAACTCATTTTGTGTCTTATGGATGTAGCGTATAATGGAACTGGAAGCAAGTGAACCACCGCACAACTTCATCTACATGGATGAGGCTGGCTTCAACCTAATGAAACACAGAAGGCGTGGTCGAAATATCATCGGCCACAGAGCTACAGTTGATGTGCCAGGCCAACGGGGCGGGAACATAACCACGGGTGCTGCTATCTCTGAGAATGGTGTGCTAACGCATATTCCCATTATTGGGCAATACAATACAGAGCGTCTTGTCACCTTTGTAGACACTCTCTACAGGGATCTCATCCCTGAACAAAAAAGGGGTCAGATTGGAGATGATGTGATAGTTTGGGACAATGTCAGTTTCCATCGCTCCAACATCATCAGGCAATGGTTTGCGACCCACAACAGGATGCTGATGGAGTTCCTCTCCCCCTACCCCCCATTCCTTAACCCCATTGAGGAATTTTTCTCAGCATGGAGATGGAAAGTATATGATCGCCAGCCACATACACAGATGACCCTTCTGGCTGCCATGGATGCAGCGTGTGATGACATCACAGCAGATGCCTGCAGAGGCTGGATAAGACACTCTAAAAGATTCTTTCCACGCTGCATCGCAAGAGAAGATATTCGTTGTGATGTGGATGAGAATTTGTGGCCCAACAGACAGGAACGTCAGGAGGTGTAGGAAGACTGCACTGTAGTTCCTCCAGCACTGCATGTACAGTTTTCTCTAAGGAGACTGTCCTATGTTCACATTTCTACTTTTTTTTTTTGCAGTGCTGTCTTTTCCTTTCTGTATCGCAATGACATGGTCTGTCAACAAATTACAGTACAAACAGTAAATGTGAATCTTGTTCAGTCTCTTGCAATCAATCTCCCACATATACTAAGGTGTAACTTACAATTTACAATAATTGTCATCAGAACTTTAGCCATAGTTTATATCAGAACACCCCTCCAGAGTACACTGTTATATTGACAACATGACTAAGCAATTTGACTGTCTTATCCGTACACAATGACACAAGGACTTGTCATTCTGATGGCACTGACATGTTCATTGACACAGATATTTACTTTTGAGAGATGAACTAAGGATTTTGAGCAAGAGGCTTTTGCAGGTAATCCATGGTGTTTTGCTATTTGTACGAATTGTTTTGAGAAATGCACTTACTGTTTTGCAAATGTCGAGGATGATTCGAGAAATGTACCAAAGCGACTGAGAAAAACTGTAAAAGTTATGTGTATTGTAAAATTGATTTGATGTGTTTTCTGCTGCAGAAGCTTTTAAAGCTGGTCATTTTCTCCAGATACACTTTTTTTTAGAATTGGGTTGAAATTGTCTTTAGGTCAGATAGAAGTGAATAACTCATGTCCTCTGAAGAAGGAACAAAAACAAATCTGTCATCAGTAGCAGTTGTAAGCATGTAAAAAATGAAACCAATGTGTGCCACGAGGTACCAATTTGATGAACCAATCACACCTCCCCTGTCTCCCTGCAACAACAGCTGAACATATGAAGCATAGGTGAGGAAATTGCTATAAAGAGGCCTTTGAGCAAGGCATCAAATCTTTACAACACAACACAAGGCCTATGATTGCGTCAGGCAGTGTGTGGGTGTAATTGCGTGGAAGTGTGAATGTCAAGCCGGGCATATCCAGAAAACCGCAGTGGACTTTCTCTCAATAAGAAAAGCTTAAAGCAGGAATATGTAACACTTTCACTGCCTCACAGCACACACGACTGTGTTACATCTGTGGGAGGTTGATCACTTTGTCTAATCAGTGCAAGTGACTCAACATATTCTTTGCCAGGTGCTGAGATTCCAGGGCTTAAAACACTAATTTCTGTGATGTTGAGCTGTTAAACGCACACACGCTGGTACTTACAATGGCTCATCAGTGTCCGTCTATCACAGCAATAAAATGTCATTCTCACACCACAAAGCAGATCGATTTGCATATCATGCCTGTTAGTAAGTCACTTCTTTGATTGATTGTCACTTCTGCTCTCATTAGGCCGTGTTCACACTTGACTTCTTTTTTCAACTGCCAGCGCCTTTTTTATATACAAGCCTATGGAAAAATAAAAAAGGATGACGCCTTTTCGAAAAGCCCTGCGCCCGATGCCTTTTTCAGTTGAATTATTTCAACTTTTCAGAAAAGCGCTGGGTGAAGTCAAGCGCCTTTCTGACAGCTGACCAATCAGGACGAGTAGTAACCTACGTCCCTAGTTACCTGTGCCCAAAAACTGCAAACTTCCACCAGATATGTGTGCATTGCGTGTCCGCTCCGGTCTGTTACGGCTCCGTGCACCCTCATCCGTCAACACCCACCGGCTGCGTTCTCAGTCTGCAGCACGGAGAGCACAGCCGGACAGCTGGAGTATGAAGACAAAGGAGTTTCCGCCGTAATTTTACAGATTCACTCGCGACAGCACAAGATAATACTTTGTTCGTGGTATAAAACTCAATAAAAACCTTATAAACACATAAACAAACACACAAACGGTGGTTTTTCTGAACCGTCAAAATGGAGTGTTTTATTCGGATGTTTTAATGTTGTATCGGTGTCTGACTTCCCGTCCCGTTTGTTCTTTTCTGTGCTAAATTGATGCGTTGTGCTCCGGCCGGCTAGATCCCGTTGTTATGGTTACAGAACACTCGCACAAAAGCACTCAAAAGGCGCTGAAAGCAACGTTTTTTTCTGAAAAAAGAAGTCAAGTGTGAACACGGCCTTAGACTGTCCAAATTTGTGACAATGCATATTAGATATATTATGAATTCTGCAGAGTATAAACTTTTCAAGTGAATACAATATTTCACTTTGGGCAAGAATGCCCCTCTGATATCTGTCTTCTCTCTTCAATGTGTCGACTACATGTATTTGTGAGCTAATGAAGAAGCCTTTTATTTTAAATGGATGATAATGCTTTTTTTTATTCCTTTTAGAATTCAAAGCTGTCCCAACAGATGGAGCAAATTTTGTTGAAAGCTTTGAATTCATCAAGCAATTTAGAGATATTAGGCTTTTATTTAAAGATAGAGTCATAGCCTTTTCTTAACAAATTAAATATAGACTTAATCACAAGTAATGTTACTGAATGATCACTTATGGGACGTGGTACATGCGTGGTGGTGACTGTGTCTGCAGAGACCCTGTCTTCTGCCATTATTTTGACGTTTTGTTTCGTTTCGGTTGACTCGGTACATTTCTGGTTTGGGAGTTGTTTTGTTTCCCTCAGCCAATGACAGCGCACAGATGAGTTTAGGAGTGGCTACAATTCAGCGATTTGACATGATTCAGCTGAAGAATATGACGGACATAGCAGCAAAGAAGAGAAAATATTTAACCACAGTGAGGCAAAAGGGAACAAGGATAAAGCTCATTATAAAACAAGGGTGAACTTTGGGTTGGCTTTAACTGGCGGACGCTGAGTTGATCTGTTTTCTGTTACCCGCAGTCCTCACATACTGAGTGTGCGCCGCGGTCTGCTGCCCCACTGGATCCGTTTCTGGAACGTGAGCACTGCAGAGAGCATCCATGATCAGCTGTACACACATCACAGCAGAACTACAAGATCACACAGGAATAAAGACAAAAACGTGCAAACAACATATTCCATTTTCTTTTTTTGAGGATGATTTGTGAACATTAATCCCAGTAATAAAGTCATACTAAAGTCACACCTTGTAACTAGTTACTATTATTACCAGTAACTCAGTGACTTTTCAATGTTTTAACTAGTAGTAACGTGCCCAACACTGTTCATGACTGAAGATGACTAGTCAGTGTTCCTTTTATGTCAGATCACAAAGCATGGACAACATCCTCCCTCCCCTGTCTCTGTTTACTTTACCCTGGCTTAAAACAAAAAGATATGTTAGCATACTAAATCAAACATTTGCTGAAAGTGAGCCTACAGTTTGTCACAAGGATTAACCAACTAGTGGACATTTCTTATCTCCATGTTGTCGCTGGTTCAGATTCCAGATTATCACAACACTTCTTAACATGTTTATGCAGATGACAACTCAGTGGTATCAAATAACTACAGTCCCTTACACTCACTGAGAAAGTAAGTTGAAGGAATTATTGAATAAATGTGCCAGAATTCCTACTGCTAAATAAAGAAATCAAGAATCAAGCCAGAAACATTTGTGTAATTAAGGACTCAGTCCTACATTTAAACAGCCACAAAAGACAGTTACAAAATCAGCCGATAACCATCTAATTCGTTTTAGCAAGAATCAAAGGATTTCTGTCCAAAGAAGACACAGAGAAACTGCTTCATACTTTTATTTTTAGAAGGCTAAATTATTATAACAGTGTTTTCACAGGTTAGATGAAAAAGTCCAGGCAAAAAGGCAGCTCAACCAGAGTCCTCACCAACATCAAGAAAGTAGAACACATAACACCAGTCCTCAGAGCACTATACACTGGCTTCCTGTAAATCAAAATATAGGTTGTAAAATGTTACTATTATACACTAAATGGTCTTGGACCTAAATACCTATTAGACCTGCTAGTCAGTTTCGAGACATCTAGACCACTCATGAGTGTTTCCACAGCCAGAACTAAGCATGGGGAGGCAGCGTTAAGTTTCTACACAACTCATCTGTGTGACAAACTACCAGAGGCTTCCTCAATCTGTAAGTTCTTTTTAAAAGAGGACATAAAACATTTTTATTTACTGGTGAAGTCCTATAACAACCATTAATTGCTGTTAATCCCATTTTTAATTGCATGTTTAAAATTCCTTTATTTCACATTTAAAAAAAGGTTTTATTTGGCTTTTATTTTGTACGTTTGTACTGCCTTAAGCTCAGGGTACTTAAATTCATTGTTGAATTCAATACTTTTATTTTGAAATAAAGTCGCAAATTCTCAACTCTGGTGCAAAAGTTTTGACTTTTGACTATAGTCCACCACTGTCATTATGAAAGAAAATCATGCATGTTATTTGAAAAGAAAGGTTTAGATGGGCAAACATTTACTTGACCAGCGACAGTTGAGTAAAAGGCGAAGAGAGGATATTTTACATTTAAAGAATTGTTCCCATTCTTCTGGTTTACTAAAAGGTAACCTCAATTTCTAAAGCACTCTCTTTTGGAAACCCCATATACTTGTTTGACACCTTCCTCATTAAAGGTCCTATAGATTCTGAGATTCTTTATTTTATTTATTTTGCTCTATAAGAGTTCAAAGAATAATCATCAATTATTAATCAATCAATCAGTAACAATCAATACCCATAAGGTATTACAATATCCATATACTTTCCTGGAAGTTTCCCGGCAAGACAAATGTAATTTGGTAAAAATAATGGGAAAAAGGTATGTATTAAAAAGCCACACATCCAAGTGTTTGCAAATGATTGCTAGCAGATTGAAGAGAGTCTTTGCAACGGAGGTCAAATGAATAAGAAATAAATGACTAGAAAAATTGTGAAAATTTCTTCATGAAAGCATACAATACATATCTGGGGAACCAAAACGAGGAATGAATAAGTGTTTTTTTTCACTCCAGGACATTCTAATTTTCCTTAGAATTAGTATGGAATTGCCTTCATTTCTGGGGGAAAGTAAATTGTGTATGATTACCACTAAATCCATCTTGGGGCTGTTAAACACCACACACTACACAAACATTGTGAAAACAGACTTGTTGAAACTTTTGAGAATATCACCTGTCAGATCTATTTGTCATTCTGAGGAAATGTCAAGCTTGTTGAGAATATATTTACCTAGTTGGGATGAATGTTGCAAGCTGATTAATTAAAAAGTGTGTTTCTAAATCCTGGAGACTATGTTGTGATCGGTCAACAGGACTGTTTAAGAGAGTTTGAGGGAAGAGGTCTTAAATTGTCAACGTGTCCTTGTCCCAGCCAATAGAGGGATTAAGCAGGGGGGATCAGGGAGTGTGTCTATGCATGAATCAAAGCCTTGTTCAAATACAGACACACTGTTCTGATTTCAAATGAGACAAGAAAGCACCGACTACTTTGATAGCATAATGCACATGTCTCTTTTGTAGTTTTCCAAGGACCTTGTAGAGAGCTAGCTGTCACCAAGCAACAGCTGGCACAAATGAAACATCGTGTCGTGTTTGAAAATATGACTTCAGAGATGATGAAGAAATAAAAGATTGTGCTTCATCTAAATATGAAATCGCTTTGATTCAGACACAAGAAAGGTACAACAGTGTCGGCCTGCAATACCTGCATAGCTTATTTCCCACAGGACGATCAATAAAGTTTCATCCAGCACATTATTCTGTGGCTGTGTTTAACCGTCACACACATGTCAAGCATGCTCTTACTCCCACGGATTGAACACCACACCTGCATTTAAATGGACCACATTACCATGGGTCAACTATTTATCTGTCATGAAGAATTAAGAAAAGTTAAATTGCTAAGGTTTGGAGCATCCATTTGGTTATGTGTGCGCCAATTCTTTTGAGCCTCATTAAACCGTTTGTGGTGATTATCTCACTACAACACACTTGATGTCTCTGAAGTGAACTCCTACTCACCTACAATTCAAGCTGAGAGGAGCTCTAGTGTGAATACTGGGCTGAATATTCAAAATAAAGCTGTGGGCTGCTATTTGATGTCCCAATCAGAGAAAGTATGATTCCACTCCGGAGAGGTGCTTTACTGTTAACTCCAGTGAGCCCTGAAACAGGATGAGATCCTTCAATCGAAAGTGACACCACGCTTAGCGGCCAATCAACTTCAGGTGTTTTCTTATGATTCTTCTTGACAATTTGTTTGCGACAACTCACCATGTATCTACCTCTGTGCCCCACCACTTGATTGGTTATTGACATCCGGTGATTAAAATGTCCGTTCTGAGTCTTGTCTTCTTTTCTCGGGCTGTCGCACTCGTTGATTGGCGACTCAATCCTCCAAACAAGACAGACTACGGCTTCTTCGATTAATTAACCACAGCTTTTAAGGGCATTACTTGTAATTGCATGTAGATTGGGCTCAATCCTGTTTGATGGACACCCCAATTCACCTGACCCATGTGCATCTACATGAATTCAATTTAAATTCAATGGCCTAACTGACACTTCTATATCCTCGCTGAATGAATCAATTACTAGCTGAATGGCCTTCAATGTGCAGTATGGACTTCTGACAATGGGACGTTCCCGTGCATATTTTATTTACCTGTGTGGGTTTTATTGATGATCCACCACATGCAGCAGAGCCGCCATTAAACCAAAGTGTTAGTACTGTACTGCATTGATCCTCGGCAATGAAACCTCATTGAATGGCTTACTAAGGCACCTCAGAAAGTGTGAATCAGCAAAAAACGATGGTGTTCTGGGGAAAGTAATTGTAAAGAGACGGCAGCCTGCCTGCTGTGAATCCCACCTATTTATGAATCCTCAGAGGTGTAAAGGTTAAGAACTGTCATCAGATTAGCCATTGATTTCAATTAGTGCTGCCTGCTACTAAACAACCTTTGTCTGTCTGCGATCAGTGACTTGTATTGATCCTCAGGCTTGTTCCATTACATTTGATTGCAACTGGCCCATTGTCAGTTCGGCAACCTGATTACCAGTCCTCCTCCATTACTCTGCATGCAGAGCTGTGCCGCAAAGGTTCCTTCACATCTGAGCAGATTCCTCAGTATTGAAAAGTATGCCCTGAAAAAAAGGCTGCTAATAAGGTTAGTCCATGCACACCTTCATTCAGGTCTCAGAAAGGTCAAATGGCAATGAGGCTTCACACATAGAAATGGGTTGAGGGCTGGTTTACTGCAGGTGTCAGAGGACCGAGCAGTTTACAACAAGTGGCACTTCTGTCCACACAGCAATACTCCAACTTAGTATAATTTTCGCAATTCATTAAACTGCTTTTTAGTTGTAAATTAATCAAATAATTGTCGGATGGTGGTTTTAAAAATTGCCATTTTTAAAAAGAGAATATAACATTTCTGGTTATATACTTTAGAATTTCTTGCCCAAAGAACATTGACACTATGTCATTAATAATCGTGCAGCTAGCTAAGCTTAACATAAACACTGAAAGCAGAGGTAAAAAGCTGTCTTCTGGCTATGCTCTCACCAAACATTAAACAGTATCTACGTCTACCTTAAAGGAAGAATGTGCGACTTTTCCATCCAGTAGAGGTCGCCCTTGAGCACCAGCATTAAACCAAAACAAACTGCGGTTTGGCGTCACTTCTAGCGGCACACCTCCAACCCCTTCTCTGCTCGTGTTCACATGAAGGAGTTATCAATTGAAACGCACCATAATCAAGCATCATTAAAGGTCCCATATTATGCTTTTTCTGGTTTTGTATGCTCTTTAGTGTGTTTTCCAAGTGTCCTGTGCATGTTTAGGCACATCTATGTGCAAAAATTCAAAGTCTGCGGAAACGCGGCTTCTCCTACATCCTCCTGTTAGCTGTAGCATTAGCTGCATGTAACGCTCGGTTCTAGCCCACCTCGATAAAAATGTGTCAGTGCGACGTCATTGTCAGTGTGAGATCACTGATCTAAGCCCATTGGCTCGTTGTGGCAAGCCCTGCAGCTCATGTTGCACGCCCGTTAACTTCTGTAGCACGCCCACGATATGCTGTAGCCTGCGGTAGCACAGTAGTGCTAAGGTGCTCATGTTTTTGCTCCCCTCGGACGGAGCCAGTGGCTGCATTCCCAATATGGTAAAAGAGGCGGGACATTTCCGAGAACTGTGCTGAGCAACTGACCAATAACGACAGAGCGGATCGGCAGACCAATCAGAGCAGACTTGGCCCACGTGGGGTCTACCAGTGTGGGCTCAGCAGAGTGTAGCTGACGGACTCAGAGCAGAGAGGGAGCAAGGAGGAGCAGTACATGAAAACAGACACTTTTTTCAGACTTGGGCTATTGTGAACGTACAAAAGTAGTTACATAGATTAAATATACCAACCCCAAAAAGGGCATAATATGGGCTCTTTAAGAGCAAGTGGCAGAGAAAATTGTCCATGGCTCAAACTGCAATTGCCTGTGTCCTGCATTGTTGTGTAAGCAGGCTAATGTTAGCACACTTTGGTTAACTCGTAGCTTCACATTGTACATAAATTGTCACAGAATGACCTTGATTTAAACATACTAACGTGCCATCCAAGTAAGCAGTGAGTAGGCTTTTCTCGAGTCCTAAAATAGCTTTATACGCAAGGGCGTCCCTTCTATGTCAACCTGATGTAGACACAGAAGACAACAATACAGCTGGCGAGACTCTCGCTTCTCACTCATTGTAGACAGTCATGACTCAGAGAGACATATACTGGATGTACTGGATTTCTGCTGTATTCATTTGTAAAATGTTGCACATTCTTCCATTAAGCATATTATTTAACATGACACCTTGTTTGTAAGGTCCTTGCTAACCTTAATTTAAAATTAAGCAGCATTTAAAATCTGTATTTATGGTGTTAGGTGCCAAGTTATGTTGCTCGTGTTTGATTTTTTGGGACACAGCCAGAGTAGCAGTGTGTCGAATCAAGCCTTTCAAAACTTCACCATCATTAGTTCAGTGAAAAAAAAGACAATCAATCCTTTCATAATCTCAATCAACTCTGGAACTTCTTAATTCCATAAGGAATAATACATGTATGGATGTTAATTTTCTTAATATATATGTTACACACTGTTATGTACACACTGTTGGTCTTAAACTTTCAGAGCTTTTGCATTACTTCCAGTAGAGGGCTATTGGGATACTTGGATGGCTGTCACATTATCAATCATGTAAGGACATCATGAATCATTCAGTCCATCTTGATTGAATTTAAGAAATGTCTGGTAGGGTTATATTGAGTGCCACTCAGGGACATTTCCAGGGTTTTAATCTCGCTGGCACGGAGCCCCGATCGCCTGCCAAGGAGGAGGGGTTGGATGGAATAAGATGATAACTTTCAGAGTTCAAGGAGCAGAGTGTTCACACAGATTTCTATCAACAACATATGGTCACTTATTTTACAACTCACAAAGAGAAAGATATTGAATTTGCTCTTAGAAAATGATTCAATAAATTTGACGGTTGAATGTGAAGGCGCATTTCACTTAATAATCCATGTGTGCCATGCCATGCCAGAATTTAAGTGCCCAGCTTTTGATCTGTTTTCTGTGCTTCTCAAACCCTGTAATAATTGAGGTGTCATGATTTGGTCTTAAGTAGTTTGTATTTTCAGTTTATGTTTCCTAGCTTGGTTTCTGGAGTTTTTATTTTGTATTTCCTATACCTGTGTTTCTTTGTCCTAGTGTGTATTCTTGGTAAATTGAGTTCTCTGTCTTTAGTGTTTCCAGTTATATTTTGTAGTTTATTTTTCCCTCTGTCAATCTTGCCTTTAGTGCTTCCCATGTATGTTTTTGTCTTAATGTTTCATAGTTTAGTCTTAAGTGTTTTGTATGTTATTTTGTATCTTCATATCCTAGCGTTCTTTATGTTCTAGTGGTTGTTACATTCTCGAGTTCTGTGTGTCTTCAGTGTTTCATGATTTATTTTGTATTGTCCTCAGTGTTTCTGGTCTTGTGTTTTCTCCCTGCCTTGATTGTCCTCACCTGTGTCTTGTTAGTCTCACCTATGTTTGATTACCCCTGTCTATTTAGTCTCTGTGTTCCTTCCCTCGTGGTGTCAGATCATTGTTTGTAAGTTCAGAGTAGTTGCCTGTCTTTCCTTGTTTTCCCTTTTTGGATTTTGTTCTTGTAAGTTTTTGTTTTGCATTTTGCCTCTAGCCTTTTTGTTAAAATAAATTGTTTTGGTTATTCTGAACTTGGGTCCACCTTCCTTGTTTTCCCACATCTGTGATATAAGGCTAATTTACCTGGGTGTTACACACATGCTGTGTGGGTAGAAGGCCAACTAACAGGTTTAAAAAATATATATATATATCAACTCACCAGCTATGGGTTATTGTAGAAACAATATCAAATCTCTTCAGATAACCTTGCTAGCAACCACATTTTTTCAGGACTACAAATTTAACATTTAAACATTTCTGTGGAAAACCGATTAGTTTTACTCTGCTGCTCTGTGCTTTGAGAAAATACATTATGTCCTTACCTAAATGCATAACTCTAGTGTACTTTTAATCAAAATAAAGATGAGCTGTCTTTATCCCTCAAAAGGACACCCTGAGTCTTAACCAAACTTAAGTTTCCCCAGTAGAATATAATAAAAAAATGCATGTGGCTACAGCTACATCCCCAACTGGCATGAAACCTTGAATTTTGCATTTTGGCTGATTCATGCTGTTTTCATGGAGCATATTTGGACAAGATGCTGCTAAGCTAATCAATAGCTTGATTAGCATAGTGCATTCATTATACACAGATACTGTGATATTATTAGGATGCAGATTTGGCGAGCAAACAACAGGCAATAAGCAAAGTGTACTTCCTCATCAGAGTATTTTTTCATATAAAACTGACCAATTAAAATACATTTTCCAATTTCCATTCATATTGTCTGAATGTATGTGAATTATTATACAATACTCGTCTTGAGCACCACGCTAAAAAAAGGATGACTTAATAGTTCCGATTGAGAGCATAAAGTTACCAAGGACATGTTAAATGAGTTAATAACCCAATCTTGGAGTATAATTTGTTCTCATGTACTTCCATACAATCTTACTTCTTTTTTAAATTAGTGGTGTCGCCACCTACTGGCAATTAGATAGAATGCAGATTTAAGGCACACATCTATTAGCTTACCATTCAGAGCCAGAGGCTATATCCACT
Source organism: Labrus bergylta (assembly GCF_963930695.1). Taxonomy (NCBI): domain Eukaryota; kingdom Metazoa; phylum Chordata; class Actinopteri; order Labriformes; family Labridae; genus Labrus; species Labrus bergylta. The sequence continues at coordinate 5,238,890 of NC_089195.1, read as the reverse complement.
TCTTATGGACAGTCTAGGTTTCCACCAGAAGCATGTGTCGCCTATTCGCATATTCAAAAATTTTAATTAAAAAGAGCATGGGAGACATGTCTCTACAATAGTGTTAGGCTTTGTACTGTACTGTAATGTTTTTCGTCCCTTTTAATTTTTTTTTTTTTTTTCGAGAGTCCGCCTGTCTTGTAAACTAAGCACACTTCATGATCACATACATTACATGTGTTTAATTACGACGTTATATACAAGTCGTAACTGTGCTCAGGCCCGGTTAGTCCTGGAGCAGTGTGAGTGTAGGCCAGCGGGGGAAGGGGGGGACAATCATGCCTAAGCAAGGTACGGGATAACTGAGTCTAGTGTGAGTGCGCCCTAAGTACTGCATCACAGTTAACCACCAGCTATGTGCAATGTGCCGTCCATTTTGCATTTATTAATACACAGATCTCAATCATTAAATAGCAACCCTGTAACTGCCTGTGGCAATGAAGGCTGGTCTTTGTGGATGAGATGATTTTTGCAAAGAGGCTTTTTTTCGTAGGAAGGGGACAATATCCCACCAATTTTTAAAATATTTCCTAATTTACATAAATGCAAACAAGACAGGGGACCCAGGACGCCTTCTGTTTGCCTTTTTTTTTTTTTGCAAATCTAACATGGTCAAATAGAAGAATTACTTTCATGAACAAGTGTTCAAGTTTGTCCGCCTTCAAGCAGAGAAAGATCAATGGAGAGCAGCTAATTTGCTTGTATTTTCTGAAGTCTTCGTCTGACATTTAGCTGCAGCACGTCCTCTGCTTCGTTTGTCAGCACTGGGATGATAGATGGATCTGTGTCACTTGTTTAGCTAGTTTTCAGCAGACCCACGAAAAAAAGGAACGATAAAATGAAATAAATGAATGCCACATATAAAAATAACCCTTGCCTCAGTTCTTTGCTCATTGCTCATTTGAAGTAATTATTCATTAAAAGAAGGCTGGGTGAGCCAGCGTGGAAATCAATTACAATATTTCTTTCCCCCTGCTTTTGTTCAGGAACAGAAATACTACTAATGAGCTGCATGGATTCCATCTGACTCCAGTCTAGGCCAGGGCTTAGCTTGCACTCTTACTTTCTCTTTCCTTGCTAACCCTCTCCAACAGAAACATTCTGATAAACATGCAGATGTGAAAAAGTTCAAAGCTGCATTGACTAAAAACCATTAAGTACCCTTTTCCAATCATGAAAACCCAAGTAATTAATGCAGGAGGGCTATCCAGGAGTTTTGACTTTGGAAATGAAGACAGAGGCAGCATTAGTCATAGCATACCACCCCCCACCACCTTTTACAATTATTTAATGCTGAGGGGGTCCCACTTATCTACACCCCCATTAATAAAAAACTAATCATCAATACAAGGCTTTAATTAACCCTGCTTTGTCGTGAAACAGACACTCAGAGTTCACCCTGTTGGCGATGAAACTAAAACTGAAGGAAAATGTCTTCAGCTTTAGAGGACATCCTCAGTGTGACTGTCCATTCACTTCCTACAAATCGATATACTCGATATCCTTATGCAACACAGAAAAGATGAATGTTTTCATCCATACTAAAGCCTTCTGAAAAAGATCCCTTTTGGGGGAAATAGTTCACCTACTCAACTCTTCTGGGAGAAAGTGGTTAGTATTCTCTGTGATAGATTATAGGCTCTATAATCTTCCCCTTGAAAGGCAGGCACACAGCGTGGTAGGGATGCCACAGCATTAGATAAAGGCATCTTGCTGTGTGGAGTGGTAGCTCTAATTTGAAATTGCTTTTACACTTAAAAAGTGAGACCAAGGGTAGTCTGTGAGTCGGCTAATGAGCAGATTGGTAATGCAATTATGGCTGCTTACTGAATATGGAACATCACTGCTTATTATTATGCATCAGGCTCAACAGGGCAGACTTGTTGTTCTATTACTTGTTTATCATGCACTCCCCATGACATCACTGTCCTATTAAATGTTTTTACCTGACTTAACACATCCTGAACAACGTCATCCTCACAGGACCATGTTTTACAGACCCATAATGCATGTGTGGGTCCAAACTGGTGCAACAAAATGTAATCAAAGGTATTATCTGTGGAAAACATGATTAGTAGACACAAACACTTTGATATGATTGTTTGGTGATTATTTAACATGCAGGGGCTCTGCAACCACTCTAGAATGTAAATGGACTTGCGGGAGCAAGGGTTAAGGTTCTTGCCCAAGGACACATCTGACACATTACTGCAGGACCTGGAGACTCAAACCCCCAACCTTCCAGTTGAGAGACAACTGACTACCAACTGAGCCACAGCCATCCAGTTGAATGTGAACAAGGCTGAAACCACCTCAACCTACACTCCTTCAGATACAGGACTGCAGGTTGAAGCCTATCGAACAGGTGGAACTAATTTTTTAGATGATAACTTAGTTACATGAAGTTTCCATTTTAGCAATGACAATGAGCCTTGTTCAAGCTTTTACTGAGGAAGCCTTTTTTCTTTTTCTTTGAATTCCCACAGCAAAAAAATCAAAAATCAAATACTCAGACAAAAAAAAGAATAAAACCTGTATATTTGTCTGTCAGAAGCCTGTAATACATCCTTTAAATCATGATAAAAGAGTTGATTGAAAGGTTAACCTGCCTCAGCTCTCTTGTGCACACAATTGCACTAAATAGTGAGGCAGTACACATTAAGTGGTATAGAGGAGAACAGCTTTGGCATGTTTTGATTAGATGCTATCAAGGTCATATATCATGCAAAATACACTTTACCATGTTTTTCAAACACTAATATTTGTCTCTAACCTGTTTACAGACCCCCTGATTATGTGAAAAGTCCATCCTCTCCGTCCCTTTTCAGAAAATGTGTGCTCAAACAGAATGTTTGGAGATCTTCCCTTTGTGACATCACAAAGGGAAGTAACCCCTTTGGTGACACTACCCACTGCTAGGTGTTCTGTTCTCTGAGTCTGCCTTCTCACCATAAACAATCAGGCATGGTGCAAGAAAGCCCAAACCACCCAAGCCCTTCCAGGGTGCAAATACAGCTTACTCTCGTTTAAAGCTACAGACACAGAAAGCGGCCTGTTCTGAGTTGGGCTGAAATAGAGGGTTTTATAGGCATGCTAAAATACAGGATCAGAGCGGATTTTTTTTGCAAGAACAGACATGTTTAGGGGACGTCTGAGACTTATTTAAACTTTAAGGTTTATATAATCTATTATAGGCTACTAGGCCGACTTTTTGCTAGCTGCTAGCTATCTGAAATTTAGCCTGAACATCTTTGTTGTCCCTTTTATCAGAAGCCCAAACCACAGAGTTTGCTGTTGAAAAATCCTTACCTGAACAAACGCTAATTCCGAATGCTATTTTCTAACAATAAGCCTGTTAATGTTACAAGCTAGCTCTTACACAAGTTCTTTATAAATATAAAAGACATACAGCTAACAGAGCACAACATTTCATCAAACATTGTATGCACTTCACATTTGTGGCCAGAGCAAAGAGTCATACATTTGCCCTACCAATTTCACTGTTGTGCTACAGAGCTGCACATGTTCTCTGAACCTGAACTGACACGGGTCAAAGAGTCTGCACACGTATAATAGGCAAGCGATTATGTTGTCGTGCGGAGTAAACTTGACTTTTTTAGAGTTCATGAAGGTCTGAGACTCCTCCTCTGTGGAATTAAAGTGTTACAGCTGCTTCTGTTTTGATGACAAAGGTTAGCATATATGTCACAAGCTGCAGTCGACCTGTGCTATTACATACTGAACAACAGGGAAGTTTGATTTGCACTCCCCCAAGTCTATCAAGAGATGTTTACGCCTGGTTGCTTTTAATACATCAGCAGAGTGGAGCTACTCCTGGAGGATTTTTTGCAGGTGTTGGGGAGGTGTAGATTTATGGCTGATACCCGACACATTCAGTGCTCTCTCTAGGCCTGCGATTAACCAAGTCCTAATGTAACAGCTCAGACATGACTGAATCTGTATGGAATCAATATCTCATACTTTTGTGAAATTGAGTTCTGTAGAGCACAGAGGCAAGGTGTTGATGGCTGAGGCAACTCGAGGGTAATTTAAACAGAATTAAGAGCAATGTTTTACTTTTTAGACTTCAGACAAACTTAATGATTATTTCATCTACATCTTTTATACAATACTTGTTCTATTTAAGGTCAATTTCCTACTATGGCTAGCTTACAGGTTGTACAGCTTCTGACCCTTGTTTTCTTGGGGTCTAGTAATGTAGAGACCTGTGTCAACAGGTACCAATTCTGCTCCGGTTCATGTCTTCTGTGTGCCCTTCTGTTGCCATGCAACATTGACATTTTGACTCAGCTTGTCGGACAATGCAGTGACTGGCAAGTTTGTGTGAATTCGATGTTACACTCTGGCATAAACACACGATTGGGCGTCATGACACGCACCACTTTTTTCACATGTTCATGGTTCATTCACTGTATTTTAGGAGCTACTATAAGTTGCCAAGACAAGCTGTAATATGGAAATGACAGAATGGGTTACTGGCACCAATCAAGATGTCCCAATACGCTGATAAAAATCTTTGCAGCGTTTCACAGTGAATTCAGCACATTTAGCTCATTTGTTCTGGTGAACACAGGTGTCTTTAATTCATTCCCAGCAGTGCTTCTGGGACTCTATTGAAGGTCATTTGTGAATACTAACAGTGATGGTTTTAAATTCCATTCAAAATCTGTAGCCTGATAACGCAGAGGAGATCGGTGCAGTGTAACACTGCAAATATTTCCTTAAAATCTCATATTCTTTGAAGATGGGGCACAGGGACAGAAAAGATGATTTATATGCAGCTGCATGCTGGATTTAATTTGGATTTAACTTTGAGACTTTTGGATTAAAAGAAATAATAAAAAAATTGACTTTTCTGTAAAATTGTTTGAATTGGGTGTGGGTATGTTCTTAGAGTATTAACATTTTCATTTCACATCCCATATAGAAAAGTCATATGGCAGCTATTCAAGTGTAGACTAAGGTTGTGTTACTTTAGCTGCAGGAGAACAAATAAAAGGAATCTCAGGTAATGCTACATGTATGCTAACCACTTATTATGTTACAAATAGTGTCCATTTGCACAGTTTCATATAGCAGGGCTTCAGCTTTCTTCTCTGATTCTGACCCAGAGACTCAATCATTTTGTTGATTAACCATTGTTGTGTGCAGGGCGAGACTAATCTGCACTGTACACAAAAAGGTTTGACAAACAGTCTAAACAGCAAAATGAGCTGTTGCCTTAATGTTTGTTTCCAATCAAATTTTAGTGGATCTCTTATGAGATTCTTAACTTTAATAATATATCTACATTTTTTCTTCTTCTCTCCACTTTCAAGATGTTTTGAAATTGTAAAAGGCCAGTCTTTTAAGTGCAACCTCCTTTAACCCACAGTGCATACAGCTTATCAAGTCAATTCAACAATCCACCCATTGATCATCTGTAAATCACTTCCTCTGTGATGAATTACGACCCCCCACCTGCTCCCCCCTCCACCACTCTGTCAGTATCCTCCTGATCCTGTTTATAAGGAACCATTACCTCCTCTCTTTTTCAAAACATCCCACATTCATCCCAAGGCCCCCTGACACTGACAACTGGTGATGAATCAACCGCACGTTTCACTGTAACTTTCCAAATACAAGCAGCTTGTATGCCAACAAGACCTGTTTTCTACCCACCCATCCACATCCCCCCCGCCCCCCTTTCTTTGTGAAACTTGAACACAAGATAGTGTGGGCATTCCTTACACATCAATAGCTCAAGCGTCCAATTTAAAGGGGACGTCTGGGAGTTGAGTCTGCAGCAGAGGACCCATAATTGGCATCCTTCTTGTCTTATTAAAGGGGAATGCACTGGGATGGATCCCCTAAGCCAGGTCTTGGCCTTTTATTAGAAAGGGGTTTAGACAGCAAACACAAACGACCAACAGCGTTACTCATTACAGTGTTTTTGTTCCGAAGCAGCAAACTAAATCCATTAAACCTTGTAAATGAAACAAATGGCAACTACAGAAGAGCTCATGTAAAAAATGATTTAGTCAAAAGCCTCTGAAAATGTGGCTTCATTCAGTAATGATGCATATACAAAAGGAAAGTTAGCATTCACAGAATTCCGAGTGAAAGTAAATGTTCACAAATATCAGGAAATTTTAAAGAAGTCTGGTTCCTCTGTTTGGAACATTTCGGAAGACTGTGGGTGTGCAGCTAATCACATTTCGATTGACATACCTGGCCTGGCTCACATCCTCACTAACAGCGCAGTGTGATGCATCCCATTTGTGAGTCCTTTATTGAAACAGTCAGAAGAAGCACACATGCTGGATGATGGCTCTTTGTCGACAGCTGATGTTGTATTGCGACGGAACCAAACGACCCCTACAAACAAAAAGAGCTGCTCTTGATCATTATAATCATTTGCTCACACTTAATTCCTGCAGCTGAAAATATAAAAAAAACATGTACAACATGTTCAGAAACTTTAAACTGCTATTGAAGAGTATTTTGGATGAGTCCACAATATGAACAAGAGGGAACAGCTTTTTGGTGACAGAATATGTTGAGAATTATATGATTTTCTTTTATCTTGAGTGTGATTTTTGTCTAGTCACTCTGAATTGTATCACAAAGGATTTGAGTTTTCTGTACCATAACAAAAATGCAAAACTCAATTTGCAAGACTCTCTGCTTTTCATAAAAACTCCTCTTTGTCATTCACTCCTTAGCCTCGAAAACTCTTAATGCAGAAGCGTTTTGGGATGCCACTGGACAAAGACAGGGTTGACAGATTCTCAGCGCCTCTCTGCAGCCTCTTCTGGTTCAGTAAAGCGCGTTAGTTTAACAAGTCTGTGCTGTTCCATGCTCAAGGACTTAATCCCCCAGGGGAGGAAACAAAGATACATTTAAAGAAAAGGAATAAAAAAAAGTGTTCTCAGTCCTTCTCACTGCTCAGTGATTCTCTTGACTTCCTCACATTGTTCAAAGAAGTGCTGGCAGTGAAGAAGGCTGTTTGAGAAGTGCCACCCCCACTCAGCTCCGAGCTACCAGCGAGCACCTCTGCTACCGCTCTCGGCTGTGCTGGCAGCTTTATTTTCCCCCTTCATGAGCCCTATTTAGAATATGCTGACATGTGAACAAATCTGACAATTAGCAATTTGCTGTTTAAGTAAGTGTGCTGCAGTATCGGTGAGTTAATATTTCCTTCGCCTGCTGAGTAAGAGGGTGGAGACCCTGAAAAGGCTCGAGAGAGGGTTTGATGGAGATGGCACACGCACAATTATCATGTTACCCCTGTGGTACTTTTTAGCAGCTTGTTTTTCAAATGCAGGCTAATTTAGCTCAATGAGTGAGCTGTTGGGCTCTCAACACTTATACACTTTATATACCACCCACTCTTCAGTGTAGAGCTTTGTGCATGGCCACGAGTTTCATTATGAAGTGCAAAAGTAAAGTGAATATGTTTATGAGGCTTTATGGGGTTTTGTTCTCCTTTTACATTGGGAGTAATGTTACAAGCGTTTTCTAGAGATGTAGAGTCACTATGTCTGGAAGCGTGTGTGTGCATGAGTCTGGCCTGCAAACGAAGTCTGCCAATTATCTGGCAGAGAGACTGTGTGTGTTTATTGAGAGCCAGAAGAATGGGCCATGTTCTTTCGAGAAAGAAGTGCATCATAACTAGGCATCCAATAGATGAGTGTGCTTCCCGTATGTCCGGATTTTTGCTCACTTTAAAAAAAAGAAAAACACTGTCTGAAAGTCTGTAATAAATCATCGAAAATGCTCTTTCAAGAAGTCTCTAGCAGAATTGTTGCTAAATGAAAAATGATTATAATTCATGAAGCTATAGAGCGATGAACTTTTTGTGCATTTTTTTGTTAGCACACTTACAAACCTTTGCCCTTAGACCTTTAGGTTAATTTCAAGGTCATCTATAACATACTGACATGTATATTACTGTAAGCTGGCATGCAGTGCAGAACATTCCAATGGAGATTGAAAACACAGTACAATCACCAACATCCAACATCTCTGTACAGAACTCACTCCTATTGTGGAGTTCAAGCTACACTTCCATTGGTTCCATGGTGCTTTTGTAAGCCAACATAAATTGGGCTTTTTATTCTCCCTTCTGCTTTTGTCAATTTTATCGAACAATTTCAATTTAAAATCTAGCTATTGTCATCTTTTGGCCAATCAGAATTCAGCATTCTCTGTGCCTGTTTTGATTTTTTTGGGATACTTTGACTTGTAGTTTTCTGTCTCTTTGTGTTTTATGTGCAAGTCGGATTTTTATTCTGTATTATTTGGGAAAAAAGTCGTACATCTTTTATACAGTGATGCACTGTAATAATAGGCTTGCCCTCCAGCCATTCCTTTCAGCTGCCGAAGAATTAAAACATGAAACTGTAAAGGTTGAACTTTCACATTATTCTGCAGTTTTTTAAAATGTTCGATCAATTAAAGGCAGAGTGTGCGACATTTGAGCGTCACATAATGGTCATTAATTTACATGCAATGTGCAGCTACGAGCAAACTAAAGCCTAACATAACAATGCAGCTTGAACCAAGGGCCATTTTGTCCACTTAGCACTTAGTGCTTAATTAATGTGCGTTCCAATTTGATAACTTCTTTTTCCAAACACGAGGGGAGAGCAGTTGGAGGTGTGTAGGAGAGCGGAGGATTCAGTGTGACGGCGGTGTCACCAAACAGTTTTGGTTCCATGCTGGTACTCAAAGGCAACATCTACAGATTCAGAAAGTCGCACATTCTTCATTGAATTTTTGCTGCAGAATTTTTGCTGCATCATATAGGCTGAGTTTCACTATACTAATCACAAACACTAAAATGCAACATGCAGATCTGTAAGTCATCCTTTTCAAATGTATTATGTAAAAGTACTTCATACAAAACAAAGACAGAAATAGAAAAAAAACTTTTGACTCACATATTAAAGTTTGCAATTTGAGACACTGACTTCATAAACTTGATCAGTCATTTCTTGTAACTTTCATAGTGATGAATAGTAATTGCCCTGAAAAAGCAAAATGGACAATTTGATTTGCCTTTATTTGGTTTATTTCACAACAGAGCCCTAAGTCTCTGCTCTTCTCCTTTGTCGCACCCAGGTGGTGGATTGAACTACCAAACTTTATTCGATCTGCAGAGTCTCTTTGCACCTTTAAGAAAACGTTTAAGACCCAGCTCTTTCATGAACACCTCCCCCCAATGATAATGACGATATGTAGGATGGTTTGGATATTGATTAGAACTCTCAAGAACAGACTTCAAGCTGTTAGTTTGCACTTACTGACGTAGTTGCCTCTTTTCTAGATCCTTGCTTGTGTTGTACTTACTCTCTGATATACATTTTTTTGGATAAAAGAGGCTCCTAAATAAATTGTAGAAATGTAGAATTTAATTGCTGTTCATTTGGTGCCTGACTTAATGTAATGTTGATATAACGACATGATGCACTAACGGGATTGTGATTTGTTTTGAAAAAGGACTGGATGCTCGATGCGTTCCCTTGTCTGACTTCTTGATCCAATCTGTTCAGCTTGATGCATGCTTTCATCAGGCGCTGAACGGACAGAAACAGACATGTACAGGGGGAGCACGAGCACTGACTAGAGAGAGTGTGATCAGCTCTGGAGTGCGCTGCACCGACAGAACGTGCCAAATGTTGAGGTACACATTTGGGATTTAAAGTTTGTCCACCAGCTGTCTCCATGTTGGCAAGCCACATCAACACTGCGTTTTACTTGAAGACATAAAAATTGTTATTATGCATGACACTTAATCTCTCAGCGTCTTCATAAACTACTGGAGTGTAAAAAGACAGTAATGGGGGAGGGGGAGGGGGCATTACAGAGGCAGAGAGAGAGAGAGAGAGAGGAAGAGCGATGGAGACAAATAGAGATTGCTGTTGGAGGAAGTGGAGATGCCACGCCTTGGCCCCCGATTTTGATCTAGAGGACTGGTGTCAGAAGCAGAGACATAAATGATGTATCTCTGCAGAACCATCAATAACACCCAAAGAGGGCCTAATGGAGGTATAAAACCGGACGGATAAGAAGTTTCGCTTGGAGCTTTCATAAATCAGCCACTCAGAGTGACCTATATAAAAGTGAACAGCAGTGACAAGCTGCATAAATTACAAACGGAGGAAGTATTACTGTTATTGCAATTATCGTGAAACGCTTGGTCACCTTAAGCACGTGTATTAAATATTCCAGTAAAAATGCATGCAGCTTGACTGGACAAAGATGTCAGTTTTACATGATTTATAGTCCCACTGTTGCATCTTCATAATACAGTAACAAGGACCTCACAGGCAATCATTTCTAAATATGAAGAGCTTACTCTCCCGTCATAACCAATTGTTTTCAGTTAAATTAAATTTTTAGACACTGATCAAACAGTAAATCACAAGATGGCGAATCACACACATAACTCATAGTATACTGTTTTTTTCTGCCTTATTCAATGCTGTGTGTTTGTCTGAGATTGTGTGTGGGCGTTTGTGCTTTCATTTGAAACTGACCTCGACCCGGTAATGACTCGGCGTCTGAGCTAAATATCATCAGAATCTGTTCCATTTGGGAACCTGCTGCCATTTACCATGCAGAGCGATATTAGCAGCAAACTTCCTCGATCTAAGTGGGAAATGACCTTTCAAAGCCCCTCACGTTTACAACTAGAAACTAGAGGTTGATGATGGATTGCATAAGTGTTGACCCTGCCTTCTTACTGTGTGGTTCCGATTGCCTCAAGTCACCACTTATACCGCACTCATGCAACACAAGCAGAGAGGGAAGAACAGCAAAAACGTCCTAGTATTTCGCCTTTGGGGCATTCATGTAATATTCCAAGGTGGAATTACTATTTAGTCACACCAATTAATCAGAACTAAGCGTTTCTTCAATCATGCTGTACATTTTAAACCACTTAACCCTTAATTGGATGAGTCATTGCATCCGAGTAAGGATTGGGTTCTATGTGACTGGTAATACAAGTAATATTAACTCTGCGGACAGTTTGTTGATGTCAGTGATTATTCATCACAGCTGTCATTCAATTCCTACAGACGGAGACAACAGTCGCAGTGAAGACAAAATTTAGTTGGAAAGCAAAACTTTTGATTTACTACTTAAACTGCGTTCAAAAACTCAATAGGTCTGGGTAGTTACCAAAAGAATGAAGTTGTAGATACACGGCCGATCTTAGATGTCTCTACAGGGTTTCTGGGCTCAAACTTAGAAAGAGGATAAGCTGCTTGGACACAGGAAGTGACCTTGAGTAGAGCCGTTGCTCCTTTGCATGGAAAGAAGTTAGAGATAGTTTGAAGATCTGATAAAAAATCCCTCTTGGGCATCTTTCACTGAGTTTTCTGGGCAAGTACAACTTAAATCAGCCTCAGGGTGGACCTAGAGTTCACAGTATGAATAAACCAATCCTTGAAAAGGGGAAGAAAATTAAACACAACATTGCTCTTATGCAAACCAAAATAAAGTGCTTAAGCTTCCAAATCCTGAAAAGAAGAAGTAGGCATGTATAAAGAAAAAACGTTATTCAACAAAGTTTGACGAATTATTCATTTTTTAACAGTGTTGGTGAGGACAGCAAACTAATGAATGTTCAATATGTAAATGTTTTTTTTTTTTTTACTAAAGCAACAAATAGAGCAGCTGACTGAAACTAGGCCCCCTCCAGCTACAAGTATTAACAGTAGCCAAATAAAGCTTCTATTTCAGATCGGGGCTTCTGTTTAGAAATAATGTAACCTCAAGGTACATTGGTAAATGGTAAAAAAAAAAAGACGATATTAGGCATCCTTTTAACATGCTCGTGATATCATGGTTAAGCTATGGCGTACATAGGCAAGCCTTTTCTATATTGTTCTCATCTGCATTACCCCTGCAGCTCCATCCCACATGGGGATAAATGCACTGACCAGGATACGCACCAATGCATATCCCTGTCCTCAATCACTACATACGGCTCAAGAAAACTTGCTATTTTCAGTTTTTAGAAGTTTCTGCATACTTTGGTTCCAAATTATTTTTCCACTTTTTGAATTCCTGTTTTTTTTCTACACAATTTAACTTGTTTCAGAGGCTCTGGAGGGTTGAACATCAAAATGAGTTATTGGCATACTATGTATCTGCTTCATCATGGTCAGCAGAGATGTCTGACCATCTAACAGGTAAATGGTTGCTTTGTTTCTTTAAAACAGTTGACACTGAGCTGGCTCCATAGCAACTTGTGTCTCTTCCTTTTTATGCTTTGAGTCCATAGTTATAGAAAGTGGATCCTCATTGCCTGCTGTCATTAGACGCTGCTATTTATCTGCCTGTTTGCCACAACTTTCCTAAATTCTGAACAATTGTCATGAAAGTTGATCTGTAACCACTGCTGAAAGAGTATATATTTCAAAAAGCCAAAATGTAATTGCTGCCGCTTCATAGAACATCATTTGTTGCGTGCATATTTATACACAGGATCTGATGCTGCTTCACCAGTTTATTTTAACATGCAGCCAGAGTGGATGATTTTACATCATGAATGCATCCACTTTAGGTCTACTTTACTCTCATTAAAGAAGGTAAATGCAAAGGGAATATTTAGAAGCAGCTCCTGAGGGCCGGCTTTTCTAATGTTGGTGGTGTTGGCTTGAACAGGGATGGTAGGAAAGTCAGGCGTGGGAATGCAGGGTTGGGTGGAGACTTGTGATTTAACAATATGGTTCTGGCTAATTGATGGAATTCAACTAACCATTCAGAGTCTATTTACAATAACTAAGCCAGCTTACTTGTGTATCGGTTTCAACAAGATCAAACATCTGTCTCCTTGATGAAGGTCATGTGTTTGTATATCCCATTCATGCTCCTGATAGTGGAGCCAATCTAAGAGGACATTTGCGATACTCATACTATATCAGATGACTTTGATTGAGAATAAAATCATTAAGTGAGATGTCAGCATTAAAGTAATTACTCTAAAGGGGTGCCTGCTAGGGGTGTAAAGGTACAAGTACTCAGACCGGACCATTTCGGTACAGGTCTTTCGGTCCGGTCCGCACGGAACAAAAGTGCTTTAATCTGTGTTCCCACACGAACCGCAAAGCGGCAGCACACCACAGGGTGAAGGAAGGTGGCGGCCACTGGTGTGGGACACGCCTTTTAGTTAGTAAATTGTAAAAAAGTTCAAACATAAACTGTGCAAACTGTGCAGATTACTAGTTCCTCGAGCCCTGAATGGAGTTCTTTTTACGGACTAACTTTTAAGTTTCGTTTTCATTTTCAGTGATGATCCCGCTCCAACAGCGCTGCAGCGCAAAAGGGGAGACGCGTCTGTGTGGGAGCATAACCTGCAGCATGATAGAATGAACATCCTCCCTCCCCATTCCCACAATAATGGTCAAAGCGACGTGGACAAGACGAGAGTAGTGTGCCGTCGTTGTTCGAAGACATTGGGTACGTTGCAGGCAACACGTCCAACTTATTAAAGCACTTGAAAAGGCACCACACGAACATAAACATCACCGCAACTAGGAAAAAACAGACAGCCTTTTGCTAGTAATTCTAAACGGGCCAAAGCCATAACAAATGCCATTGAAGTTCTTATATCGACAGAGGGAAATATTAATAGTTCTGAGATGAAACTATACTGTCCCAGATGTGATAAGGTTTATTATGTGCTCAAAGTGCATTCAAAAAACTGTTGGCTTAATAAACTAGAAGGTGTCAGTGTTATTTAAAATAAATATTTTTACATATAGGCTATATTAATTACTTAATTTAATTCTAAAATGCTTTATTTCATTCATATCTTTTATTTATTAGAGACTCTTTTGGTTGAAGGATGCAGTATAATTTATTATATAGTTTATTTTATGTTTTTTTTACAATGTTTAATTTAAAATGTTATTAAAAAGTAACCTGAGCAGGTGTACAAGTCTGAACTGTCGATGCTGCACTTAGCCCAATGTGTAAAAGGGAAATTCTAAATGTTCCTAATAAAGAAAAAAAAAGTGTTGCATCAGTTCCCTTTACTGTACCGAAAATGTACCGAACCGAAGCTTCAAAACTTGGAACTGTACCGAACCAAATTTTTTGTGTAGCCTACCGTTACACCCCTAGTGCCTGCATTATCATATTTTGTAAGATAGGGCCAGTAACCACCCTGCACTATTTGGCAAGTTGGCGAGTTAGGAGAGTGGACTGTCACATTCCCCATTAGAAAAAAAACATTTGTTCTGCTGCTTACAGTGTTATTAGTGTAGAATTATTAATGACGAGGCCATGTTTTTTTTTAATATAATATATATAAAAACAAGGGAGGAGGACCCAAGTGCAGAACAACTTAAACATTTATTTAAAGAAAAAGGCCAAAGTGCAAACAAAAACTTACTTCAAAAATCACAAAGGTAAAGACTACAAGGAGATACAGGTAACAACAACTACACTCAACATACAACAACAATGATCTGACAACACGAGGAAAGGAACACTGAGACTAAATAGACAGGGGTAATCAAAACTGGTTGGACTAACAAGACACAAGTGAGGACAAACAGGGCAATCAAGACAGGACGGAAACACACAGAGGCAGGAACAAATATAAGAGTAGAAACACGACAAGAACTACAACATGAATCAAGGAACACAAATGACAGAACTTAAGAATGTCAAAATATATACAGACTAGAACACAGAGGGACACAAGGATACAAAACAACACAGGAAACACTAATGACTAATCTAGAAAACACACAAGGGAAACAAGTAATAGGATGGACAGGAGAAAACATGGAAACCTAAATGCTGAAATACAAAACTAAAGAAGACCAAATCATGACACACTTATATATAAAATACACTCACTTGAAAAAATGATCTCATCCTCCAAAAAGGCCCAAATACATGAAGTATATTGTAAAAGTTTTTTATATTGTAGCAAACAAAGCAACACAACGTCCAGCAGAGGATTGAAGAACCTGAGGAAACAAAGAGCAGTCTGAATCATCATGACTGACAACGGATGAACAGAGAGACAGAGAGTCTTAGCTGAAGCAAGTGTGGAATACACAGTTCCTCAAGAGACAGACATGGATGAATGCACTTGTCAGACACCCTCACCACTAATATAATCCACAAATTGTCCCTAAATCTTTGCAAACTCAGAGTGACAGACATAAAGTACATCATCTCTTCCAAGAATAAATATGTATTTATATCACTGAGACATTTTTTTTATAACACAAGTAGAGGATGAAGAGTTTCAATCCCTCAAGGAGGCTTAATGTTTTTAATCCAATTTGTTTTAAACATATTTATAGTTATTAAGTGTGATGTATTCAGCTTTTCAGAGTTACTTTGGGATCATTCTGGCTGACACGGAAATACTGAACCACAACAAATATTTGATACATCTCCATGAAATGTTGTAAACACAGTCTTGGTATCCCCAGGATGAAGTCAAACAAACTTCTAAGGTCTAACGTCGGAAGCTAACTGTTTGTGTTAATGCTCATTGATGCTGCAGCTTTATCAGTGTTATCTCACAGTGATTGATGCATGTCACAGTGGCATTCATTTTTAGCAGCACAGCTCATCTCCCAAAGAGGTTGAAGGGTAAAAATTGAATGGATTTGCCAGATACCTTTGACCCTCTTCAACGCATCGAGGTCTTTACAGGTAGCAAACATGTATTCTTCTTGAAACGAGAGAAATCGAGTGGACCTTAATTGGAGCACTAACTTCTCAGAGTAAAGAGTGAAAGAGCTGTGCGCTCTTGACAGCCTGGCTAAGAAGTATTTCGTAACAAGATCTGTCCATGCCTGGTAAACAGGAAAGACAGCTGTTCTCATCCAGTCAGTTCATGGCTTTATGCACCAAAGAATTAGGAGTGATGCAAGGAGGGGAGGGGAGAGAAGATGGTGGGGAAAGAGATATAATTAGTGAACAGGACTGAGAGGACGAGGTGAGGAAGGATGGAAAGATGGTGGAGAAAAAAGCCACAAAGTGAGAAAAACAAAACACCAAAAGGGGGGAATGGAGGAGGACAGAGAGGAAGAGGCAGATGAAAATCATTTAGCGCTAAGCTAAATGCCAACTAAGAATAGACTTTAAATCAATCAAGCCAAGCTATCTGGCTGGAGAATTAATATGCCCTCTAGAAGGCATTGCCTTTCCCCTAAAGGCTGAAGGAGGGCATATGTTTTCTGAAACCTCTCATGCTTTTATAAATGAATTATGTAATGCGCAAATAAAGATTGATGTGTTATAACAGTGTCTGACAAGAGAGTGACAATTTATGTACTCTGATATCACATAAATGTAATGAACTATTTCAATAAAAATTGAAAGCAAATGACTTTTCTGTTGCATTGTCTGATAAATGGGAAGACACACGAGTGACTGTGAAATATTTCCACAGCCACACAGTTGCAAGAGAGCAGGAAGTTCAAATCAAGAATGACCATGAAACATACCCTCTGTCATATAAATATTCAGAATAATCATAATCATAATAATGTACATGAACCTTACTATAATATAAGAAAAATAATGAAAAGCATGTTTCAAAGATGAATACATGTTCATTTAAATCAATGCAACATGGCTTCACCCAATACAGCAATGTTTTCCTCGGAGACCGAACAGGGTCTCTGCTTTTTTACTGTATATTAAGATAGATGGAGCATCAGCTGCCTGGGAGGGAAGCCAAAATATTTAGAGCTCTCTGCTGACTGCCAGCAGGATATGTCACAGACCCCGCCTCCTCCATTTAAACAGACAGGACATTGGTCAAACTCTAACATTAATAAACACAGCAATTGATTTTTTTGTCAAACCTGTTGAGATACTAAGTTATAATAATGCTGATTTATGTCCAAGTGTTATTTTTTTCCGAGTAGTTTTGTTTTTTATTCGTTATTTGAAGCAAAAAAGAGCGTATTTAACTTCATGATCGACATGCTCATGCAGCATTCTTAACCGGATTAGTAGTGTAGGGGAGAAAAGGTGAGATAAAACAAAAACTAACAACGCAATCTTTGAAGTGTCGTGTATGAATGGCTGCTCCTTGTTGTTTGAAACTTTTATTACTTGTGCTACTACCTGTATTGGCAGGAACACTCTTAAAAAGGGATTTTTAAACTCAGTTCATTTTTGTTCCAAACCAACACAAGAATATTTTCTGTTGAGGACTGTTCTGACCTCAGGGGTCTTTGAAGTCTTATCAGAATGTTATATGTTAGCTTCCGTTAGCACATGGGGTGCAGCATTGATCCATAGGTTCCAGCAGTCAGCTCCCAGCTGCACATCTCTTGATTCAAATTTACATGACCAAGGAAATAAGTTAGTACCTGTTGCGGGGCTATTTTGGCTTCACTTGGGCAACGGAAGGAGACAAAGAATGCTGTCCTTATTTATATACAGTCAACAATGCTTTACCTCTGTGCATGGGGGTGGGAGGGAGGTGTGTGTCTGTTACATGAAAAAAGGGAAATATAAAATGTAAGCATATATATATATATATATATATATATATATATATATATGTGGGTGAGTGTGTAATAAAAAAATAGGAAAATGAACAAATCTTTTAGTATTTTAACCAAATTATAGCATGCTTTTTTGCTAACTTTTTAGAAAGCTTTGTATATCATTGAAGACCATAAATGTTTTTTTGCTAGTAACAGCCTATGAGCGTGTAATCTTTCAACTTGTCACACCTCAGCAGGAAAGTACATTAAAGGAGGACTATTCCTCATAAGAAGAGCACTTGCTTTGATACATTTTCTCTGCCACAGGTGATGTGCTTCCTCTAGAGGTTGAACAGCTTGGTTTGGTCCCTCTACATCTCTTCAGAGTGAGTCTAATCTCCTGTAAGGCAACACACTGACTATGTGACAAAAACGGACCCTACAGGCATCCATCCTCAGTAACAAAGACTCCTTTTGAACAACAGAAAGGAGTCTGTCACTTTCCCTGCGTTAAGAGTTAGCCACTGTTTCTTAGCACCTGATTATGTTCCAAACACCAGCAGAGTAAAAAACAAAAAAGGCATTCTCAGAGATATTTGTGTTTTATCTGTCCAATACTTTTGTAAAGGAGAATTAGTTAACACGATGATTGTCTGGGTAATGATAAAAACATTTTCACATAAACACCTCCTTCTTTAAAAATGTGACATGGTGCTGCCTAATTAGCAAAGAGATGTTTTCAAGCAGTGAAACATTCATTAAAGAGATCTTGTTTTCCTCTGCTGTCATCTCAGGTTTTTACAGATAATGGTTCCAAAAAAAAAAATCTTCTTCCTGCTTCAAAGACACATGCATAAATGTAGTAGGAGTTTTTATTTTTTGCCATTGATATTATGGATGTGACATGAAACTCGGTCCTGCAAAACTCCTGTCCCCATTTATCACTCTTAATCATTTCCTGCAGATTTCTCAAGACCACATTTATTGAATGCATCTATCTTTCTCTCGTTGAGGCTGCGGACAGAGACGAATAGCCTCAACCGCAAGATTTAAAGACCTTCTGAGCCCGACAGTGCATGACTGACAGTCTTTAATTCTTTTAAATTCAAATCACTGCTTCCTCTCAAGCACACTTTCACAATGTAGACTCACATAGCCATGCATACTTTGGCAACCAACCAAATTCTGAATTTGGATCCAAAACACAAAATTTCATTTAATTGACAGGGTTAACACCTTCACCTTAAGGTTTACTGTGTTACTGTATGCAGGACCTGACCATTAACTGAGCAACAGTAACTGGAACCATGACTTCCAAAGCCCTGGAGGCATTGGGCAGCAGCCAGTGGCTGTATGTCTCCAAAAATAAATTGATCTTGAGGAAGGCTTGTAATTAAGTTCTTAGGATAATGTTGCATCTGACAATTTAAGTCCAAAAATATCCACAAACTAGACACGTTTATCGTAGTTTTATTAGGTGCATTTTTTGCTTCCAGCAATACACACGCAAGACAAATAAAAATGCAAGTCTTAAACAAAGTAATAAACAAAATATCAAGGAAGACCCCTTGTAGTTGTTGTGTAAAGGCCCACTGTGTTGTATGATAATAGAAAAAACAAATATGAAGAGGCTGATCCTTTAAAGCCTCTAAGTTGTGTGGTGGGTCCTCCATATATCAGACGTGGTTCTCCAACACATCCCATACTCGACAGTTGATAGATGGATTGAGATCTTAGGAAATGGCCATCTCATCACCTTAAACTTGTTGCCGTGTTCCTCCACTCCACCATCTGTGGTCCAGTTCTGATGTGCATTTGCCCATAGGCTCTTTCGATGATGGACAAGTCAGCATGGGCAGTCTGACCAGTCTCTGCCTTAGTAGCCCCATATGGAACAAAATGCCAAACACTTAGGGTTGTGACACATTTCAATTACATGCAATGCTTAATATCACAACCATGGAGTCAACACTATTCTTTCCTTGGAGGACTTTTGGTGCTGATAACTACAGACCTGGTACATTTCACAACAGTATCAGAGTTTGAGATGCACTTACCCAGTTGTTAAGCCAATAACAATTTGGCTATTGGCAAAGTTGCCTCCGTACTAACCTTTGCCCATTTTTCCTGCCTCCAACACATCAACTTTTTGGACAAAATGTGCACTTAATGCCTAACATATACCACCCACTGAAAGGTGCCATTAAAAATCGATAATCAGTGTTACTCAATTCATCTGTCAGTGGTCATAATGTTCTGCATGATCAGTGTAGATTATCCAGACTAGCCCAGATGTGATGGATTAGTAGAGATTTTATTACAGCTTGTCACAAAGTAGCTCCCATTGTTTGGAACAATGCAGGTATTTATTTGTATCAAGTCCATTTTACTTTTATTTTGGTCCAGCATACACACAATAGCAGAGGTTTTGTTCCACATCAGCCTCCAAATGAGAAGCTTTGCTGGCACAATTGAAGTCATTGACCAAACCATCAAACTGAAGACCCTCTGTTCAGCGACTTCAACTGGGAGTCTCCATTATGAATGTGCTGCTCCCACCCTCCCAGTATGGAGAAATCTTTTTCATCTGCATGTGCCCTGCCAGAGTTCACAACCCTTATTAAAAGATGCAACAGAGAGATTGTTCCAAAGACATTTATAGATGCCTTAAAGTGAATATATATCTGAAACTATATATATCCTTTTTTCTGTTAGCATGTTGGGAAGTCCTTCTCTGCCAATGCCGAAAAGCCTCTAATGCTGTGAAGAAATACTTTCCTGTTTTGCCTGCAGTATGATTTCACTATGTAATCACCTAGCTCATGAAAATTGCAAAGGTGGTGAATAATTCAAAGTGGCTGCGTTAAGAAGTGTGTTGTACGGTGTCATAACGATGGTGGTCCAGATGCAGGGAGTAGGATGGTGAAGCGGATAAAAAGAAATCTGAGTGAAACATTTTTCTTTGTCGCTCATTTATAGTGCTCAGATTTCATATTCCTC
The DNA here is from genome assembly GCF_963930695.1 of Labrus bergylta. Taxonomy (NCBI): domain Eukaryota; kingdom Metazoa; phylum Chordata; class Actinopteri; order Labriformes; family Labridae; genus Labrus; species Labrus bergylta. The sequence goes on along the minus strand of NC_089195.1, from coordinate 5,218,359 downwards.
TGTTTCCAATATTTCTTTATTGTTACTTGAGGGCATGCTTGCTTAAATTGAGATGAGGACCCAGCTTCTGTTTGCAGCAGAGTGGAACTTACTGCACCTATGGCATTTATCATTTTAATCTACTGGGGATTTGATCTACTGGGGATTTGTGCACATGTTCTGCTGAAGAAATGAAATGCATAATGTTACAAGATCAACTCAAAGCACAACAAACACAAGTGTAAGGTTAGCCTATCTGTCCTTGCAAGCTGAACAAAAAAATCCTCACAGAAAAGATGATTGAAACTATAAGCTGTTGAATGACTCGGGAGACTCAGTGATTTTATATGATTAACTGCAATCATGAAATCCCAACTCACACAGTTCGGCTCCTGGCCAAATTATATAGGTCTATACTATATATATATATATATATATATATCTGTAGCCACTCACCTTTCCAACCAACTCTCTGAAGATATTTTCAGTCACGCTCCACATGGCTGTTAGCGCTGGTGTGATGGTGTGAATTTTGAATTGGACTTTTCCTGGAATAAAACCAGTTTGTAGAAAGTGGCCACTTAAGCCCCAACGTGATTTAAATATGTGAGAATAGAACATGGAGCCAGAAGACACAATGAATTGAAAGGAAGCTGGTGGCGCATTTAAGATTTGTGCTTTTGGCATAACATAAATCAGTCAATCAGTCTTTATTTGTATAGCGCCAATTCCTAACATGTGTTATCTTAAGACACTCTACAAAAAGATTGTGTCTAGACCTTACTCTTTGTTATATTATCTACAAAGACCCAACATTAATCCACCATGAGCATTGCACTAAGCAACATTAAGCAAAGTTGCATTGGCAGGAAAAACTTCCTTTAAGGGGAAGAAACCTTGAACAGAACCAGACTGATGTTGGAAAGCCGTCTGACGAAACTGTGTTAGGTTTAGAGGCACATATAGAGCCAGAGAGACAACCAGAGCAACAGGAACAACTGTGAATAAGATAGATGTATAACTACAATGCCAGTAATAATTGTTTAAGTGTATGTAGTATTAGCAGTAACAACAAAGTACGATAATACATTCATCATATTAACAAATGCATGAAGTAGTTTGTCTGCATCGTTTTGCAACAGGATATGTCTGATTTCAGAAATATTGTGAGGGTGAAAATAGGCTGATCTTGAAATATGTTTTATTTGGGAATTGAAGGACATTTCCTTATCAACTAGAACTCCAAGATTCTAAACAGTGGTGCTGGATGCCAGGCTAATGCCATGAAGGACAGGATATAACATTAGAAAAAGTCTCTCTGAGGTATTTAGGGCCAAGCAAAATAACTTCAATATTGTCTGAGTTAAGTAGCATCCAGGACCTAAAGTCCTTAAGGCACACTTCTATTTCACTTGACTGATTGGTGCCATCAGGCTTAATTGATACGTATAGTTGAGTATTGTCTGCATGACAGTGAAAATGTATCCAGTGATTCCTTATAATATCACCTAGAGGAAGCACATGTACTGTAATGTGAAAAGGATCGGTTCAAGCACTGTCTGCTTTGCACATGCATTTGTATTGATTTGTTTCTGCATGTTTATTTTCCAAAAATGCCACTCAGTACTGTCGTTAATTTATCCCACACAGTGAACTTGAAATTATATATTGGTGATTACCAAGCTAGCTGGATTTATTTGAAAAATTAAAAAGTCAAAGAGAGTCTAAGTGAGTTTTTTTTTATTTGAGGTTCTTGAACATTTTTTTGAAGGTGACATATTGAACTTTTTGTTCAAAAAGATTAAATAAGTCTCAGAGCTCCCCAAAACGTGTCTGTGATGTTTCTAGTTACAAATCCACTCTGATCTTGTATCTAATCATGATTGTATTTTGTATTACACTGTGTATGATATTTAGGTTTTCTTTTGACTCTACTTCAGTTTATCAATGTGCCTTACCCATTGAATGCCTAATACAATTATTCTTTAATGAATACACAAGTACAAGTATTACAAGTATAAGTCTAGAAGTTCATGTTGTGACATGACAACACTTCAAACTTGTCATCATTGTTGATTACTATATGCATATTTTAGAAAAGGAGAAAAAGGTTCAAGCACTAGATCAATAAAGATACCCTAAATATGGTCGGAAACAGCTCCACAGTTCATCCAGTGTGTCTCTCAGCAAGCTTATTGCTCCACTGAAAGTGCCCAGTGGCCAGAAGTTGAAGATTCTTGGCACTTGGTAGGCAGGTGTAAAGTGTGTAACTATGCAGAATTGAATGTGAAGTATAGCACTGCTAACAGAAAGTGCACACAGTCAGCAAAGCTCGACCCAGAGTTTATGAAACACACCTGAAAGTGTAGACTTTCTCCATAGCATGTCATTATATCCACACCATCTTTAATCTGCAGAACAAGTGCTTAATATCAATTGTGAATGATCTAATTAGACGATGACCTTTTTCATGCTGCTCACTGTGTTGTGTTTGTTACGTCGCAGTGCCACTGGGTGGTTTGGAGAGAAAACTTCGCAGACACTGCACTCCTTGCTCTGATCCACACACTGAGCCAGGAGTTGTAAATGCCATCACATTAACAATGCCTCCAGGGTTTAGACAGTCCCAAGCATCTCCATGCAGCATGTTTGTTAAACACTGCCTGGTCACATCCCTGCTGCCTGTGCATCCGACCGCCCTGGTGTCATATCCAGGGTGTTTAACAGTGTGTTAGCCACAGTATCACTTTAATTACTTTGCTGTAAGCTGCAGTGGAAACTCTCTGTCCATTCACTACCAAAGCAAATCTGCTTAGAGGATGGATTTTTCCACTCAATTCAGTAGCAAATATCATTTGCACGCTTTCATTAATTTGGCTTTTATTGCCAATAGACGCCTGTATCATTCTGTGTTTCTTTTTAAAACAAGGTTTGTTTTGTGATGCGACTCATTGAAAAAGGTTTTTGATTGGACCATTTCCTATTGAATATGAACTGTGTGCATGTGTGTTCTATACAGTCATCATGTCATTATCACTGTTCATCCCAGACTCATTCAAACACAGTGCAAAGAACCCTGAATGAAAACGTAATATGTCTTAATTCGGCTGAGGTGCTTCATACTCATGCACTCAGACCTACAAAACATCAACACCCACACATCGTTATCTTCAAAATATCAATATGAGACGTCTGCCGGCAATCTTCTACCTTATGAGAATGCAAATAAAGTCTAATAAAACTTTTCTGCTGTTTTTCTTTACTCCTTCATTTTTTACCCAAGGTCATTATTTGTTCCCTGAAGATTCAAAATAATAACTGTTGTGTTTAATCTTTCTTTCCCATTTGCCCTTCTGCTCACACACATTCATCATCATACAGTAGCTAAAAAAAGAACATTTCCAGTGTTGTGTACTGCATGAGAATCATTCAGGGGATGCTTCTTTGTTTGATGATAATAAATAGAAAAAAAGCTTGAAGAAATCAGAAACATGGCCGCAAAATATTTTGTATGTGTGCATGTATTTCTTTTAAACTATCTTTGACACAACATGGTTACATTCCTGTTGTATGGAAGAGTTGTTATGGGGTTGAATAAGTTGAAGTTCACTTAACTCAACAATGGTAGCTGGATTCATATTTTTAATGGATCAAACGGTTCTGTGTAGTGTAAAGCTTTTTGGAGTTTGCAGACCTTCAGTGCAACATAGAACATTGTTCTATTGTATCCATGTCTAGGTTTCTGGTTTAGCTTCACAATGACCTACAGGTGAAAGGGGTTGAAAGATTCACCAGTGAAATGGGATACCACTCCTTATGTTCCCTCTCTTCCAGAGTTTAGGAATTTGATTTCAAACTACTTTGTGTCAAACTGGACCTGTTTTAATTGATCTCAGAGGTTTTTGACACTGGTTCTGAGTGTTTGTTGTGTTTTTGCTTGTTTAACTGTGCTTGTAATTTCGACGGCATTGGAAATGAGGGGAACCTCAGTGTCCTTTCGAGAATAAATAAAGGTTTGATTTGATTTTGCAAGCTACATACAGGGGACATGAAATACACTGTCACTCATGAACCTTTATTTAAATAAAGTTTTACTGATGGAGTTAAAAGTGCTTATTGGAAATCTTGTTACAATGATCCAATTACATATTCCTTTACATCTATGTTGACTTTTAGAAATCTCAAAGGATCAACTGGTACTGTAGGGTGGTAGGGGAAATTAGATCCAATCTTAAAGTATTTCTCTAGCTTTTAGGGAGACAAAAAGTGAGCTCAGACTTTACACTTATAGAATTGTTGTATGTTGCCATAAAACACACAGCTTACCTGGTTAGAGCATGCAGCTTGCAGCTACCAGCAATTTTTATACTGTCAAATTCAGTGTGTACATATATTCATCCTCATCCCAGGTCATGTACACATTTTGGTGCATTACGTTTTGCGTGAGGACAGACAGAATAATCTTTAGTCCCTTTTACTGGAGGATTACATACATACATAAATTTGTACACCGGTGAAAGGTATTACTCTTCTTTTTTTTTTTAAAGATAAACTCCTACAATTACATTCAAAGGAACTTTACCAAAATAATCAATTAACGTACATTCGGTATAGTCCTTTTGGTAACCAACATAGAGTCTGGCTTTGATTCTGAGTTTATATAAATTAACGACATTAATATATTGTTACATTTCCATATCTTGATGTTTCAAAATATAGATACAATCTCCCTCAATGTGCACTTAGCTCTACATTATCCTTACCGTGGTATTTGGCTAATGGTTATCACTTCATTTCCGTTGACTGTTTAAACTCTTTGCCAACAGAAACATGAACTGTAGAGCATGCAGCCAGTCTGCTGATATATTCCATCCTAATAGGAATGACAGATTGACTGTTTAGCTGGCTAAAGCCTTTTTATAAAGCCATATATTGCAGAGGGGAGCCAATAGCCAAAACCACAACTCTCCACTATAAATTCAGGGGCCGACAGGGTGTCTATTTAGTCATAAATATGCATAGTGGACTCAATTACTCTGTGTGTTATATGCCGACCGTCATGGCCATAGATTAGAGTGAACCTTTTCGGAAACAAGCACAGCATTTATTGGACTCAGTTGAAGGAAATCAAGGTGCGAAGGCCTCTGACACTGACAGTTGTAGAGTGATTTGTCCTTATAAAGCTTGGGTAAAGTAATGGCTCGTGCCATTTTGGAGATTGAAAACAATCCATTCTGCTTCATAGGATAACAGGCAAATCAGCACTTTACCCAACATCAATGTAGTGCATTAAAGAATATATGTTTTTCTTCGTTATGCTCTCTGAGTGAGTTCAATGGGGAAAGCTTTGATTTTCATTGAAAACAAATCTCTGCACACCTGAATGTTTGACAGGTGCGTCGGGTCATGAGAAGGGCTCCCGCATACTGTCTCGTTTCATGCTCACATATGTATTTGATTAGACAACATCTCAGCATAAAGCAAAACAATGTCGAACACTTTGATATTGAAATCACCAGGAGCACACGCCCTTGAATGAACAGATGTGTCCTACTAGAGTCCACTTCAAGTAATTATGGCCAATATAGCAGATACAGAAAATGTGTTTCATTCTATATGAACATGTACTGTATACATTACATGTGAGCTCTTTAGCCACAAGGTTTTATGCAAAGTAAGTTATAATGGACCAAACATCCAGTCTTCTGCTTTCCAATCCATATGTGGATATTCTGGATATTTGACATTTTCCTATCCGACAGTCCATTCTAAAGCCTTTTTTTACCAATTAAATATAGGCAAAACAGGACTTTCTTCATTATTTTTTTCTGAACTCTGTGGGGGACATACATTTTTAACAGATTTCTGTTTTCAATCTCTCTTTTCAGTATCATCTCACATCAGGGAACAGATGCTAATAGCTGGTGAGAAGTGAAACAAACTGCTTATTAGGCATGCTCAGACACAACTCAAAGACCACCCACCGTCTTGCAATCATTCTGCAGTCTCTGCCTGAAATTACAGCTTAATTAAACTTCTCACAATCATGCCATAGCAAACTTATTCCTCGGGTCAAAGTTGACTGTCTGGCGAAGGGCACTGAAACTTAAAGACATCATTAGCACGGCTCCTCTCATAATTATCCTCTTAGGCTGGTGCCTCTACTCAGATGTGAGGTCAATCACAAATATACTTATTTGCATGGAGGTGCATGTTAGCCGGTGGTTTGCAATTTCAACCTCAGGAACTAATGAATCAGTTATCTGGTAAGTGTAGTGGACTATGTGTTTGAAACATTTGTTGGAATGAAAATTGTTCTGCAGGAGAAGAATGTAAAGTTTTGTGGTACAGCAAGATGATGCACAATCACTATGTCCCTCTTGAGGAAATATAAAGCTCAAAATCTACACCTACTGGATACTTTTTTCTTTTCTCACGTTTGTTGTCATATATATAATGTGGTTATATCAGAGGCTGATTAAACATGGCCAGGGTCTGAAACACTGAGGTAAAAGTTTATGAAAGTAATACATCAGAAATCTAAGGTGTCAGACTTCTCTTGATAACAGGTTTCCTATGTTTCCCTCGACCTTTGCCCTGAGTGACCTCTTCATAGATCTCTACATACAGTCCGTCTATGATGGCAGGGATTGGTTAATCCAACTGTCCATCTCAGAATTTTATCTCAAACTCAGCTGGGAAACACATTTCTCTAAAGTTTTTTTAGCGTTTGTTCACACAGGTTGCAAACACTGCAGGGAAAGGATTGTATACAGCATTGGATGTTGGGCACTGTTCATTCTCATTAAAGCTGCTCAGTGAAGCCAGAGAAGCTTGGATGAATTACCAGGATATTCCAGGTAATCTCTGAAGCGTACAAGCTTTTTCTGTAACCCTGCTAACCAACACTTGTGGCAACTCTTGAGCATTGTGGAAAAAAAAACTGTCGATTGCTCTGTTACTGAATTTCACGTCTTCCACACTTATTCATTATCTGCTGATTTACAGTCATATTCTTTTACAATTAACCAAATTTGTTTTGTTTTTTTTGGCCTGAAGCTCCTCGTGAAGGTCTTGTAGTTGTAATAACACTGTTTGGCCATTTTAATCGTATTGGCTCTATAGGCCTGGCACACTTCCTGCAGACTTTTGCTGGGTTCACATGTAGCATACAGCCCCACTACTTTTGGAAAACTGGCCAATCAGAAGAATGAGTTGAAAGGGAGACATGAGCACCAATTTTGGAATCCCTGCATGAAAAATATGGTTACTATAAGCACAGTCTAACTTGGCCTTATGGTCGTTGGTTTTAGCTAATGTTGCAAACTTTAGATGATGTGTACCTAACAAGCGTATGGCCGTGCAACGATTTAGGTAAAATATTTAATCCTACTTTTAGTTCTTGATCAACACTTGGAGGTCACTTCTCTTTTGGAGAAAAAAAAAAAATCCATTGCATTCACCAGTTTATGGCTAACTAGTTCTGTTTGATGTTTGCATTAAGGGAACTATACTTAAAGCATCTGCTGCGGCCTGAGAATTGCATGATGAGATCATGAAGAGTTCATTGAGTAGTGCTGTGGCAAAAAAATAAAAAAAATAAATCAAAACCATCGTCAATCAAAATCAAAAAGATGAAAGATGGTCAATGTTACCTTCCAGATTAGTGTGACTGCAGAGTTGGTTGTTACTCATCTGTGGTTTTGTCACTACGCACAACAACTACACATTAGAAATAGTCATTCTGTGTAACTTTGATTTATAAAACTTGGAGCAGCTTTTAAAAAAAATGGCTCTGGAGAATCTCAGGTTTTCAGTGTCTCATCTTTTAATCTGCATTTCTTTTGCCACGGTGGCTCTTGTTCAGCAGACGATACGTAGTCTCACTACAGGAACTACAACACATGTTCAAAATGTTGTATCTACACTCAGCAAAAAGTCAAAAGCCTTTTGTTTCTGATGTTTTTTTTTAGGTTTATGGATACTGGAGCATTGCCTTTTTATTTTGTGAAAACCTATTGTGCTGACTCCAAAAGATGTCTGTCTGCTACATAGAGACTGGCTGCATCGTTCCTGAAGCATCAATGAGTAGAAAAATAGTCTGATCACTCTGTTTTAATAAAAGGGTTTCCACATTTTCATGAATAAGTCATCTCGAGCACAACCACTGAGGTAAACAAATTGTCAAGATGAGCTTAGAGAATAGTAAGATATTGTTCATTTCTAGTCTACTGACTGGTGATGAAAGGCAACGCCAAGCTTTTTACTTTCCCTCTGAGGGTTGCAGGAACTTTGAAACATCCTGCACGGTGGTCTGAAAAAGAGACGCATCAATAATTATCATGGCCTCACTCCGAGGATACTGGTGGTAATGTTCCTGAGCAGCAACTATTAATATTTTAGCCCTGTTAGGAAAGCTTTTAAAAGCAGCATTTGGCTCTTCAAATGTGGATTTGGTTCTCCTTCTTTACCTGCCTTTCCCAAACTTCTACCCCCTCTCATGGCTCATGTTGATACAAGTGCTCAAGATGTCAGCAGGAAACCGCAGTGACAGCCCCCCTCCTCCAAAAAAAAAAAAAATGGTGACCCCGCTGCTCTGCCTTCAAGAGGAAATGAAGAGAAAAAGCCAGCCTGATGAATAGAAGCTAATGACTTATCTCTGGCTGAATAGTGCATAAACAGCAGCTGTATTCCGTTTCTGCTCTAAATATCAGAAGCACATCTGATTATGTGTCCAATCACAAACACTTTATGGAACAGTCGTGTTTTTTTTTTTTTCATTTTTACCCAGCCGGATGTTGAAAGGGGGAGGGGTCATTCGCAGAAAAAGCAGAACACATCACAGAGGAACGCTGAGTGATACTGTTGAGAGCTGCCTTTTGTGTGTGAAATATGTGCATGTCCTAAACTGTATGAATGAAGTCACTGTGTGCTGCAATCAATAGAGAGAGAAATCCCTCCTTCCTCCTGTTGTTCACTCACAATTAAAGTTCCTAAAAGCCTCAATGATTTCTTCATTGGCCTATAAGGATAATTACTAAATAGAAAGCATCAATTTGTGGCTTTTATATATGCATTAAGTAAATTAAGGAGAGTGCAGTAAAGATTAAGACATGGCCCCCCAAAGTGCCATTGGAAACCGAGCAGTGGGGCATTAACTGCTCTAACATAACGTCCAATGGGAGAGGAGTATTAGAGCCACTCTTTGCTAGTGAGTTATCTCTGTAGAGAGACAGGGCGCTCATCTCTGTGTGAATGTTATCACTTATCTCACTCCCAACTTGTCGAGCATGGCACCTCGATAAGCGGCCCTCGATCCAAAATACGAGGACCACACAAGTGTCTGTTTGCAACATGCAGGGCTCTGTGGGCGAGTCAGAAAACAGACAACTGTAGTTAAATGTTCAAATGGAGAGCCATTATGAATAAACCACATTGAAACAAACTTTTGAGCTAAGGCTTGGTGAGAAACATTTGACACTAGTGACATGTTTTAATGCTGCAAAATCATCTTTATGTGGTTAAAGATATTAAAGAGTTGCAGTTTGGTTGAAATGGACAACAACACTGTTTGATGAGACGCAAGGAAAAAACAAAAACATTTGTATTTTAGCAAAGTATTTATAATAAATGTTAGTTGTGAAACTTCTTGAGTACACAAGGCTTTGGTCAATAAAAGTATTTTAGTAGGAAGACACCTACATTTATATCTAAAGCAATGACAAACTTTGGACAGTATTAGCCTATCTGTGGAGATAAAACAGCCTATCACACGACAGAAAGAGCAAACAGCCAGTTGTTCTGTATATTTATCCCTGTATGGAGTGCAGACTGCTGATAAAGGAAGCTGCTGTCTTTTCTAAATAAGACAAAATTAATAGTGGAACAAGACGACGTGACTTTGGTGTATAGCCCCCTAACCAGAAGACATCAGATGATAGCATAGTTTTGTTTTTTTTATCTGACATTGTGTTGGTATTTTTACTGTTAACAACACTGGGTCAGCTCTTTCTTTAAGAAAAGGAGACGTTTGCTGATAACACATTATAAAAGAAAGGGGTGCTGTGTAGCCTATAGCAGATATGTTGTACTGAGGCTATAGCAGCCGTGGGTGCGAATCTGACCTCTGCCCTTTGCTGCATGTCATCCCACACTCTCTCCTCCAAACATTTCTTGTCTCTCTTCAGCTGTCCAATCCATCAAAGGCAAAAAATGGCCACAAAAAAATGTCTTCAAGAAAACAAAATAAACTTGAGAAACAAGACGGCAAAAAAAACTCAACCAAGTAGAGCTTCTAAGCTGCTGTCAGCTCAACTTGCAGCCCGTGCACTTGCCATGACCCCTGCAGAGACTCAGAGAATCACTCATTTGAAATGTTTTGAATCAGTGTTTAACATGTTCCTCAGTAACAGAAGATTGATTGTGTCTGTACTGTACATCCTGAAGGCTTCTGTTTGAGATGACAGCATTTCTCAACCCCCCCTGTACTCATGTGGGAGATCCCTCCCCACCATCTTAAAAAGGGATTTTCCAACGATACTGCTTTTAAAATGTCTTGATAATACAGGAGAGGGCTGGACACTGTTTTAAATTAAATCCGTGAATTGAAAGGGAAGCCCCCCCCCCCCCCCCCTTTTTTTTGTCTCATCTTACAAACTCATATTGTTATGGGTGGACAGTTTGCAATTAATGGCAGGCTGAGACACAAACATGCCAAAAGTGTTGGAAAATGAAAGATGCTGAACTCAGATGTTTAACTTGTTTCTATGAGCCCACAGCAAACTGATTGCTCCTGACCCCACGCCTGCTCTCTGCATGTGGGTGAATACCAATAAAGTATATGTTACTAGGAAACTTATTTATCTGGGGTAACTTTCCACTCAAGTCCAAACACAAGGAATATAAATGAGCCATTTACTTAATCCCCCCCTCCCTCCTCTCCTTGTCTTTCAGGCTTTTGCCTCCTTTATTTTGACTTCCTCTTTTCAACTCTGACTCGTTCACCAAGAACCTTTAAAACACCAGCTTTTGCTCCTGCATTTACTGTGCTTCCTCTGTGTCCGTCCCTCTTGTTTGAAACAGGAATGTTTTTTGCTTGGGAAAAGAAAGAACGCTGTTGTTTGTTCCACTGAGTCCAGCTCCTGTTTGTGTTAATGCTCTAAAGCTTTTACTGGGCTGAGGGGGAAAGGGGGACTATGTCGTAAAAAGTCAGTTTGATTGTTTGATCGAAAGAGTAAAATAATATGAAGGGCTTTAAAAAGAATGTCAAACAAGCAGTACGGATTTGGAGGGTCATTTAATGTATTTAATTAAAGTAGAGATCTAACCTCATATGTTGTCTTCCCTACAGCGTAGAAGCTGCTGTTAACCAACCAGCTAAACTCTTCCTTGCAAAAACATGACTCGAGTCATAGTTAGCTTTACTCTCATAACATCTTCATACAAAGACAGTGAAAACTGTAACCCACAAAATACAATATTTTAACCTTTTTGGTGACCACATGTTGCTTTTTCACAGTGTAAATACATGTGAATAAATCGTTCATCAAATAAATACCTTTAAATGTAAATTATGTTTTTAACTTTATCTTACAAGTGCAAGTATATGAAATATTTATCAATTTACTCACGATATTGCCTCTGTGGTGTCTACAGTATGGACTGCATGTGGTCACATTCAGCAGGCTTCCTCCAAACCAGCTAACAAGGAAGTGACATGTTATCTAAGTAAGACAGACAAACGTCAAAATAAAAGTCCAACCATATTATGCCGAGAGGCAACACACTTCACACTATGACCCCAAGAACAGACCTAACTATTCTATTACCATGAGTCCTTGCTCTGTTTCTCATTGCGTGTACAAAACAATTGGACATTTACAGACTGATTGTGTAAAAACTCCTCATATGTCCATGTGTAAACGCCCCTCGTATTTTTTTCTGCAGCAAGTCCAAATGAGCTGATGTGACAACACAGCAGGATATGATCAGGAGAATTCACCTTGAGCCATTGTGAAGTTCATATCCTGTGACTGATGCACAGCTCATAAACTGTGTGCACGCAACCTCTACGATTTCTGTGCATTAAACTAAACTGCTGCATTATGTTTCCATTGCTCCAGTATGTCGTTCTCCTCACTTGTGTTGATATTGTTGTTCTGTCCAACTACACATAACACTGATATAAAGGCAAAAATTCTCATTATAGCGATTGAACTACCAAACTCCATTCGCTCTGCAGAGTTCCTCTGCACCTTTAAGAAAAAGCTAAAGACCCAGCTCTGTCATTAACACCTACGCTCTTAATGATATTATTGATGATGATGACGATGGTGATGATGGTGGTGGTGATGATGATTCTGTTTGATAATGAGCATGACAATGACAATATTTAGGATGGTTTTGATTCTGAATAGAACTCTAAAGAACAGCTGTCCATGTTGTGCTTTGCCTCTGTGTCAGCACCTGTGTGTCCAATCAGACTGAAAGCTGATTGTTTGCACTTACTGACGTTGTTTCCTTCTCTCTAGATCCTTGCTTGTGTTGTCGTGTTACTCTCTGATGTACATTGCTTTGGATAAAAGCGCCTGCTAGGTGAATTGTATAAATGTATAGCGAACTCTATTTCTTCATTTGCCACTTCCTCGTCTACCTTTTAACGTCATGTCAAAAGCTGCTCCTCTTTTATCAAAACAACAAGAATGTAAGCCCGGTTAACTTAAGCACGTGTGGTGGAGTGTTACTGATCCCTGAGCCTGGGAAAATAAGGTATAATAACAGCTCATACAACAAGACAATAAAAAAATACAAATGATAGATTTATCACTGAGTAAAAAAAATGAAATCAGATTTTTTTTTTTTTTTTCAATTAAAGACAGAAAGACAGATACGAGCAGCTATTGAATCCAACATTAAAAACTTTAGGAGCATTTTAAGAAGCTAGTCTACTACTTTGTTTGTCATGTTCATAAAAATAAACCCAGGTCAAGGGGTTAAACTCACAATTGGCCCCATTGTCATTATCCAGACTGCTGCTCAATCCGTCAGGCGTCAACGACAACAAAACTGAGGAGGAAGATAGGCCCGCACACTCGCTCAAATGCCACAAGAAAAAGGTTTTAATGATCACAACGTTTCGACTAGAGGTCTTCTTCAGCAAGAGTGCGGGCCTATCTTCTTCCTCAGTTTTGTTGTTTTTGCACCTACGAGATGTGCATATAACCACCTCCTTTTTCTAAATGACAACAATGACAATGAGTCTGATTCTTTACCTCAGTCTGTTTTAACCTGGAACCCGCAGCGTGGCATTAAATAAACTTTTGAGTTTTCATATCCAGACAGTGAAAATGGTTAGATAAGGGATTGCCTTTAGACCCATGAAGACCTCTATACTTGCAAGTATGAATATGTATGTGAAATAAGTACCAGCGGTGAAACACGGCCTATTTCTGAAAAAAACCTCTCAATTGTACTCCCTTTACTATGTGTTACCTTTCAGGGAAGCCGCAGGGCATATTCTCGTTGCATGCATAAACGTCTCCCTCTGATTTCCAGAGCTTACCACCTTGTTGTGGATTCATAGACTGAGGACTTACAAATCAGACAACTCAGGCCCGCATATTGCCTTCTGCAACATCCTCAAAAATCAATTTCTGCTATTGGCAGGACATTGATTCTCTCTGAATGGATGGTGAGTCCAGGCAGGGACAGGAGATGATGTGGTGTGTTACAAAAGGAGACGCACACACACACACACACACACACACACACACACACACACACACACACACACACACACACTCATACACGCACGCACGCACGCACGCACACACGCACGCACACACTCACACTTACACTTACACACACACACACACACACACACACACACACACACACACACACACACACACAAACACAGCAAGAACGGGTTGATAAGTGTCTGAGAGCCATGTGGCCCTGTCCATTGCAGCACCATTAATCCGACACAATATGTCTGCTTAATGCCGTGTGCCACGAGGAGAGGCGACACTTATCATCTTTAACGTCTCTGGTAGGACAAGGCTGGGGGAGGATCGCTCCCCCCTCAAAAAAAGGGAGTTTGTAATCAGACTCCACTTTAAGAGTGTAATATAAGGCACTGTTTCACTCACATAAATAAAAAAACAAAAACATCTCCCTCCATAACCGTGCAGAGACTTTTGAGGTTCCTGTTTGTACCTGAAACACAGCAGGTGAAACATCACAGAACTCATGTTGGCCCAGAGAAGCCAATTATTAAGTGGACTCTTATCTTAGATATAGGGGTCCCTTTGCACTGCTAAGAGCTTTGTTAGAAAGAAGTAGCAGACTCACTATCATCTCTAATCACATACTGCTTCATTTAAACCATGGAGAATTCTTAATGGTTTTTTTTTAACCATACACCAACCATTAAAAACAATGACATGACAAAAACAATAAGGTTTCTCTCAATACTGTATATATATAAAGATAGAGAGTTTTCACATACTGAGTGATGTATTTTATAAATTATTTGACTTGACAATGATCAGGTAAACACAAACACAACTCCAGATGAGAGATAATATTCTGCTGTTATATTAAATAACAGTTGTTGAGGTTGATGGTTGAAGGAAGATTATTATTCCTGGTAAAATACTGAATGCAAGTCTGTGATTGGAAACAACTACATGCATGTAAACAGCAAGCATTTGTATTTACATTGTGGACATAGTTCCAAAGGTAAAGCTTGACCATGCAGGTAAAGACAATAACTCGACATTGTAGGTCATGAGCAATCCTCCCTATTGGCTCCTATGTGCAAGCATTAGCACAGGATCAGGACCCTGGATAGTGCCAATATGTGCAGTACTGACCAAAGGCAGTATATAACATTTGCCTCATTGGCTTTAATGGGGAAGCCAATGAAAGGAAGGGCATAGCATAAAACCTGCATTCATTCTGATAGCCAGCAGGGAGCACCAACTTGATCCAAAAGATCCCACCTTACCAAGCCTCTAGACCAACCTAGACCTCCTTTCAAGACGGAGAGATTATTCCCACCAACAGATTTGACTGTCATGTCTATGATGTATTGTGTTTTCATATTGGTTGTTTTACTTTTTTTTTTTATTCTGTTTGGTCGAGTTAGGTTGTTTTAAAGTGTGCTCCTGGCAAGTGCAAATAAAACCATGCGTATAATAACATAACCATCTTGATGGTACTAAGACTAAAAGGTAAGATAATGTGCATTTACCCTCAATAAATAGTTATATGACTATAATATCAGAGGATGAGTGAATGACTAATGTGAGCATTATTGAGCTCTGATCACCAAAGAAAGGTTATGACGGCCTTAAAAGCAATTCATCTTCTTGTTCAGAGCACATAAAGCAACATGTGTTGGGATGGCCAACAGGTTTTGACATTATGTTTGACAGTTTAATGCTTTAATCCTTCACTCTTTAATCTTTAATTTAATGTGGCCTATAGATATTCTTCCTAGCGGTGGAATGATTCACCTCTCAAGGCACCAATCTGCTCGTTTCAGCCCCCCCCCCCCCTCCTTTGCCGTGAAGTCAAAAGCAGACAGCTGTTGGAGTAGCCCGTGACCATTTGTGTGTCCCTTTGTGCTACTGAGTGTTCACCAGCAATCACCATAACCTCCAGTCATTAGACATGAAGAGCTGCAGGGCCGCTATCGGAGAGATGAACATCCCGTCTTGTTGTTTAGAGCGGCCCTGTCGCCTTAGATACTGCTCGTTGGGTACAGAAATATTACAGTGAAACATGATGTCTCTTTTTTTTTGCAAAGCATTCAAATATTCATGACTCAGTCCAGACAACATATTTCAGCTTGCCCTCAGCTGATCTGGTGATGGAAAGCAGTAGAAACGCAGGATCAGTTGCAAAACACATGCAGATGGAGATGTGTTGTACAGAAAAAAACTCATGTTCTGTGTAGGCTTTTAAATTCTTTATTGCTCTTTAATAAGTCATGGAAGCTACCATCCACTGACACTGCACTTAATTGGAAACATATTCATATTTTCCAATTACCGTAAAAACCCCCTATTGAGACCTGAAAGGGTTGAATGGATCCAGGTTCATCATTGGTAAAATAATTCAGTTTCATCTACTAAATTAAGCAATTGACTTTCCTGGAGGGAGGCTGGTGATAAAATCTGCATGGAGGGGGAAGAAGATTAAAAAAAAAAAAAAAAAACACACCATGAATAGCTTCTTAGAGAATGTGGCCGTGAGGGGAAATAAAAGAGAAGCAGAACAAAAAAAATGACTGTATTACTGACTGCTTTAATTATAGAAGACCATATGGTGGAAAATAACAAATATGGAGAAAGACAGAGCATTATCCATCTCTCACTCTCAGCTCCTCCCCCATGCGCGCGGGGCTTCGTCTGATCAAATCCTTCAACTTGGACCACTTAGACTCAGCTGCACTTTTTACAACACTGCATTTGGGCAACGCCACAACTTGCGCAGCAGTTCCGCCGCTTCCTCCTCCGAGCGCGAATTCAATTCCCCGAGACGAGTGTGAGGAAGAGGGACCATTTGCATCCCCCAGCAGAACTACTCTGCCACCGGAGATGGAGAGGGAGGTCAGATTTCCCCCAAAGTGGCACAGTTTAGCGCTTTGGCTTTTGCTTTTGATGACGCTCTGCTGCTTCTACCATGCCACCGAAGCTGAGATAACTTGTAAGTCATGCCAGCCTGGAAATAAGTGGCGTGCACAGGAATTACTTCTGAAATTCGACACAAATGAACCCGCAACAGGATTAAAGAGAGAAGTTTTGGTGCGCGGAGACGGGGCAGGGAGATCCGGGGCTGCAGGTGCCGAAAGTCAGCGTCTCCGTTGCGCATCTGGGTCCGCTGAATGCGCTCCAGACCGGGCGGAATACGCGGAGCCGAGACTGAAACGGAATAATACACACTACCTGAGCTCAGAAGGCGAAATTGTTGTTGGCGAGTTTGCAAAGACGAAAGTTTCTGATGACAAAATGAACGGTCAGCAGCAAGGCAGTGATGCACTTTTGGCCTCTGCGAGCAGGAGCAGAAAGCGTACCAGAAGAAATAGTGATGGTGGTAAAGTCAGATCCCCCGATTCAGCCAAGAGTCAAGACCCGGGAGAGGGCACGAGCTCCGCGGCCGGACGCAGAGTGACGCGATCTGAAATGCGCTGGAGCGGAGAGGAGCGGAGAGCCGCCAGTGCGAGACTGGATGAGCTCAAACTTAACAGCTCAATGTTCGCCTTAACCGGGGATTCATCTCACAACCAGGCTATGGTGCACTGGTCCGGCCAAAACAGCAGTGTAAGTCATTTATCTAAATATTTTTTGACTTGAAGCCTCACTGGGCATATGAACGAACCCACAGAGGAGGCAGATGTGCGCTCATGTTGTCCATCAGGTGGGCACAAAAGCACCCTCAAGAGAGAAACCAGATCTCAGTGTGATGCGCCCTTTGAGATGCAGTGCATGTGTTTGTGTAGCCGACGTGTGTGAGGGGAGAGAGTGAAAGAGAGAGAGAGACGGTTACAGTGTGAGAGGTGAGAGAAACACTCTTCTGTAGGATAAACTGTCACCTAAGTTATGAAATGACACAGGCTTATGTCTTTCTCTTAACATCTTCTCACATCTGCATTTTTAAACAACAAAGAGTGTTGGGATTCATCTGGCAATGAATTTCCATGCTCCATAAAAAGGTCTGGTTTGTAATTCAATCATTTGATATGAGGACATTATATTCTGATCTAAAATAAAATAAAAAAAGGCCAAAACACACATGCCCCTTTCAATCTGTTCAGGCCTTTTATTTAAGTTGTAGAAGGAGAAAGTGACCTCGAGGAGGGGAAGAGAGAATGGGGGGGGATCTTATCCCCGGAGCTTCTTCAGGCTGAGCAGCTGAATTGATGTCGGGTTAAAGCTGCTCATGTTGAGCAGGGAGCATCTCTGACCAGAGGGCAGGATTTTCAAGTGGAGCTGGAGGTTGTGGGAGAGGTTAAGCAATTTTCCGGACTCCTCCTTCCCTCTTCTGAAGCAAGGCTTCCTCGAGCCACAGGCCTGAATGTACCTGCAAACTTAAGAGCTGCATCTCTTCTTGTAGCTTCTTGCTTGTTTTGTCATGACATTGAAAGAATTCCTTAGTGGAGAGGAAAGGGGATTTACAGAGTCTCTAAACTTCACAGTATGTAATTGTATGTTCAGTTGTTTGTTGACGCACCAAATCAGACATCCAGCAGTGGTCTCCATGCACCTGTTTCTTTCTTCCTTTCTTTTTTTATTGTGTGTGACCCACCTGTAACATCTTGATATTGACAGAATTGACCTAAAGTTTGATATTGGCAGGATTCCAATATCAACTTGGTTTACATATGGAAACGAATGGGGTGACAAATATGATGCTAGATTCGAAATATATTTTCTGCGGAAAATTTGAGGTATTTTACGTTAATTAATTTTAATGAATGGAGCCATTTTTTGGTCAAGTTTTTCCGAAAGCAGTAGAAAATATGCTCTTAATAACTCAGCGACATTTGTATGTACTTTTTTGTCCATCTGATATCCTTGAAAACCAAAGATATTCAGTTCAAACTGAGACAAGGAGAGCCAGTCATTTGAGAGTTTAAAGAGCAAAGACACTGTTGTGCATTCTTTTGAAAAAAAACATCGCTTATTAGAATGTTTGTATAATCAATTTTCTGATACAACTGTGTTCCAGCTCTTAAGTATTCAGTATCAGGACTGAAACTCAGTCGTCATTTTTGCCTCAAAATGACTCATTTTCAAATGACGCAGCCCTGCACCTGATCACTCAAGGTTGTCGTTATAATTGTTCTGCAACGCACAGACAGTGAGCATTTCCTGACTGTTGATATTTAGCATCATTCATAAGTGACCAAATCTGTCCTTCACGAGTTCATCTCTCATCTTTCAAAGGCCGTCTCACAACCCCTGGAATTTATTTGAATGTCCCAACACTGAACAAAGACGAGCAAAGCTAGAGTTCTAACAGTGATGTCAAAGAATGCCATGATGCCCTATTATTATAAGACATCCACTTTTATGTGAGTCCCTGTGCAACCTGTCTCATTGGAGCATTATGTGTTGTGTACCTCTACACGCTGCAGCTGGCAGTGCTGCTGGATGTGTCACTCTGAGCCCTGTCACCCATGGTGCAGCACATTTTATTACTTTGTTTTACCAGCTGCCTCTAATGCAGCATTTTGTCCATTCTTCAGAGACAACACATACAGGTTGTAGGAGAAACAGAGGAGCTTTGCCTTTTGTTCAATTCAAGCATGAATCAGAACCTGGGCAAACATGCTTTATGTCGGATCCCGAGTGATAACCGAAGCCTCAATGCAATTTCAGATTATTGCTTTAAACTTTAATTAAAATTGAAAGAGGAAAGACTTCAGGCAGATTAAGCAAAGAAGTACTGAAAGACAGTAGTGCGAGTGTATTCATTTGCTGCGAGGGCTGATATCTCAACCTTCTGTTCCTCCTTCTTCTTTCGTAAATTTTAATTGGTGTAGACCAGATATTGAAGGCATTACATGTAACAATGTCATTTTTATTTCTAAGAAAATCTGGTTTCCAGGAGAAGAAAAAAAGAAAAGAATTTGTCACATGTCCTGATGACTTCGCACAAGCGTACAGCTGTGTTGCACCAACACCACTTAGCCATGTCTGTAACAAAACCAATTACAGTCAAACATGTATCACCAGCGCCCAAGCCCTGCACTGAAATTCCATCCTGGGCCTCCGGTGTTTCTGAGGGCTTGACAAAGTAGTGTTTGCTCATGACAATGTGACCTTACAGGAGAGGCAGGGGAAACAAAAATCTGGATAATGCCCCCCCCCCCCACCCAACCCTTTTTCTTCCATTTTTCATTGTTATTTTGAAAGTCTCTGCCTCTGTCAATTTGTGTGCACCCTCTAAACAAAACAGTCATTACTATTTAGCAGCACCGTTTGATTTTCTGTGATCTGAATACTTGTTCAGCGATGAAACTATTTGCCCCTATTCTTTCAGTTGATCCACACGAGTTACTCAAGGCGTGCAAGAATAGAAGATCCTGCATTAAAAATGTAGAGTTGTTGCTATAAGCCGGAACAGGCATCCTCTGTCTTTACAATCTGAGCTGCTGTATAAATAAACAGATGAGTCAACAAAATGCCATGGAGCTAAAGTGAAAGGGATGCAGATAAGGGCTTCGCTGCTCTTAATGTTTAACCTTTAAGGCATTTACAAAGCGTGTCTCTTAACCAGCCTGCATGACTGGAAGCTTGTATGTCAGATTGGGTTGTAGCTTCTAATTATGACTCACGAAACATTGGCCACAGGAGTCATACAAGCTTTTATCAGCAAAACAGGAGAACAAATGTATTATGGGTAAAGAATACACAACAGTTCAAAGGACTGTCCTGAATATAGGAGAAAATGGCAGTATGTGTCACCATGCCTCAGTCTTAAGCCATTGTGATATATCCCATTATGCTTTCCCATTAACCAGTTTGTGTCATTAACATACATTTTCTATTTCCTTTGGTTGCAGTTTCCTCTTGGCATGTTTTGGTAGAAATCTAAAATTTTTTGAAAATTGGTCAAATTTTTGGCCAGAATAACCACCGTTTCTAATCCCAGTATTCCCATGAGTCCAAAAAAAAAAAAAAAAAGGGAAGCAATGGGGGTAGCTTTATGTTTCTGAATTGAAGTGTAATTACTAATGCAACCTTAATTTGTCCACGTTGCTCTGTAAGGCACTGGTCCAAAGAATGTCTGAATCAAATTCAAAGACATTAGAAAATTTTCGATTTTTTTTGTTCATACATCTCTGCCTTTTTAAGGCCTCCCTTTTTTGAATAAATGTTAACAATTTGTGCATACATGTGAATGTAGTGTATGTTGCTTCATTGGATCAGGCCAGTCTAATGATTTATCCAATAAGCTAAAATGCATTTTATTCTCGAGAATCCATAGAGTAGAACAAAATACGGCAACACTAAGTGTACTGATGTTTGGTTTTGTCCATCTATGGAAAACATTTTCTGCTCTGTTTTTAACATTTGCTTAATGGGACGTAGCACCCCTGTGATTGCATTTTCACCAAATCAGGCTGTGGTGGTCCTCATTCATATATTTCCCAATTCCATCTGCCACTCCATAATAATACAAAAAGAAGCAATTTTTGATTCCCTGTAAGATTATCTGAATGTTTCCAATGTTTTCAGGTTTCATTTTTATCATCAAATTAAGACTTAGTTAATGCTGCTTAGCACTTAGCTTGTTGCCAGGCTTTAAAATGTCAGGCTTGCCTGTTTGCTTGGGTTTCTTGTTCCATATTTATTTTTTCAAAATCTCAGAAATAATACAAAGAATGTAAAAAGAAATACATTACCTACTGGTTCAAGACAGCATAGAAAGTTTTTATTATATTCACATTTTAGCCTGATGAAAAAAATGAAACTGGTGACAAGACAATCCCTGCATTAAATTGAGCTGTCTGTTTTTTGTTGTTGTTGTTGTTGTTGTTTGAGTCCTTCATTCTCGGCATCTCTAGCTATCCATGGCAGATTTTGAAATACACTGCTGTCTTTTTGGATACTACAAATGAGAAGTCCCTTAATATAAGATTTATTTGTGCATCTTAGCTCTTTGATTATTTGTAACTGGAATGGTTCAAAAATAATAAAAGCACAATGTGGCCTCCAGTGAAACATTTTCATGCCACTACTTTTAACATTTTATGTCACCAGAATAATACAAGGCAGCTATTACCAACCAATTTTTCATTTACAATTATTGCAACACAGTAAAAGTGAGAAAACAAATACCTGCTGAGTTGTTGCCACTATAATTGAGATTCTGAGTAAAAGGTTACAAGCAAAGAGCAGCCTCTCTGTGGGGCCTGTGGCATATTGCTCAGGTGGATGTACAGCATGCACCGCCACCGTATTATTTACATTATGAAATGTCACACATTGAGTACTTTGCTCCGTCACTCTGATGTATTCAGACTGACATATTGTCTATCAGTCGTAGAAGTTTACTCTTGAGCTTTGATGCGGCCAAAGACGTTGGACATTTCCTGCTTGAACACGTCCAAATAAAAGCCAACAGAATGAGGTAAATTATAAAATAAATCCTTTTAGAGAGAACAGTAATGTTGCAGATTTTCACACACAGATGAACAAGTCAGATATATCAAGAGATTTTGTCACCAATTAATGAGGAGTCGATCACATGGTGTTCTTCGGAGCGTTGTGAGAAAGACGTTCACATATGCTGTCTTCGTCGACTGTCTCGCACTACCTCTCGGGGCGTTGAGGGAATATGGTTGTTTGTGCGTTCTCGTAGCCATGGCGACGCCCAATTTACTGCCAATCCAAACGTTAGGTTGACCACAGTCAGGTCTGTTTTGTGCAGTGGTATTCCACACATCAAGGCTTTATAGTGTGCTCATTTTCAGACATTTGAAGGCTGTTGACGGCTCATGGAGTAGTAGGCTGGCTGTTCAGTGAACACATTCACAATCTGCTCATCAGACATCACAGAAATTAAAAGCTGCAATCTAGGACAAACATATGCTAAGTGACTAGATTTGTGCAGCAGAGAAAGGTTTAAGGTTGCTGCAGTAGTATCTGATAGTTTGTCCATTTTTTTAACATGTTTGTGTTGAAGTTGTAAAAGGACAAAGCATTGTTATGTTTTAAATGTATGATTTGTAATTGGCTATGCACCATAGCTTTGTCATGCTAGTGGCATGACTTGACAAATGGTTGTCAGTTTTTTCCACAAGTTTAGTCAAGACTGAGTTTTGTTCAGATTTTGCCAAATATCATTGTTCCTAGTGGAAGAATCCTTCTTTGTTTGATGGTTCACTTTATATTTTTGTGTACGATTTAAGTGTACGAATAATTCTCATTACATCTGGTATAGATATTTATTCTTCGAATGAGTATGAATCATAATGACTTTAGTCATCCACCAAAATTCTCTCTTTTGCCATCAGCTTTAGTTTTCACTCATCGTTGGGTTTCATACATACAGTATCCACCTGATAGTTTGGCACACATTTTAATAGAGTAGCAGTTCACAGAGAATGGATTCTAACAACTGGGGACAACTTTCCACCAACACATGGTTCGATCTCTTAGCTACTTTTCAAAGGACTGCATTGAATTTTATTTAGGACGCACATGTTCCCTTTTGTGTTGTTCTCTCTCACTTCACTGACTGTAACTTTTTTTCTTGCACTATCATTAAGCCAAAACTGATGATTGATCAGAACTAACGATCTCATGAACCTCAGTTCTTCTTTGTTTTTTTGTGCTACTAAGATTGTAAGCATGCTAACATGCTTAACTAAGACAATAAACCAATAGCATCTGCAGGATATAATGTTGGAATGCCAATGTTAGCATTTAGCTCTGGATATTTAGCTCTGAAGATGTAGCTTTAAACATTTAGCTCTGAACCTTTAGCTCTGAACATTCAGCTCTGAACATTTACCCCTGAATATTTAGCTCTGAACATTCAGCTCTGAACATTTACCCCTGAATATTTAGCTCTGAACAAATAGCCCTTAACATTTAGTTCATAACATTTACATAGATAGATAGATCATATGACTCTCAACGTTTAGCTCTGAGCATTACGTTTTGAACATTTAGCTCTGAACATTGCTTTGCCTGAATACTGCCTCATAGACCTGAAGAATAATGAAAGGATTTTGGTTTAAATCATATAAATTAACTAAGTGAATCAGCAAATGTTCTTCAATTTTAATGTTGTATGCACTGTTTTGATGTGTCTGAATAAACTTGTGTGTTTATGTCTTTAGAGGTCTAAGGCAGTTCAAATCAATTTTTAATGTGACATGCTTAAAAAGAGGGAGATTTTTCTAAATAGATAATGAGTTGGCTGTTTTTTTGACCAACTTTTTAGCCAAAAACAGTTGACTTTTTGTAAACATTCAAAACACAGTTTAAGTTACACAGCTGAGGTTTTTTTTTATTGTGCTTGAAGAGTTTTCAGAAGTTTCTCGGAGTAATTGACCTCCAAATTGCTTTGGCATTCTATTGCTCTTTTGTTGTTCAGAGTACTGACTAACAGTTTTCCCGGTTGTCAGGCTCACTCTTTACTTCTCAAGTAGAAAAGAATTCACAAAGGTGTGAATGAGTATGCAAAGGTTGAGTTGAATGAATGTTATTCGCTGCAAACATTGTCTGTCAAAAGGCACCTGGAATTAAAATTTAACACAGACATTCTCTATGACTGAAGTATGAACATATTAAAAATCTGTCCTCTGAGGTCAAGGTAGCTGTTAGCCTTCAAAAAGGCATTCATACACTTTTTATGACAAACTTTTGCAAAAAAACAATTAATTACATCTTCACTTTGACATGACATTGGTATTTATGTTATTATTTTGCCCATACATTCTCTTCTTATGAATATGAATCTCAAAAACACCTGCAGAATATCTTCAAATTTGACTATCAGTCCACTTGAACTCGTTGGTGGTCAACTGTAATAAGTCAAGGTCACTGTGACATCACATCCCTCCCAATCTCTTAAACTATATAAATTAGACATGTCAGTTGGAATTTTTTTGACATTTGGTTAATGTTTATTTCTACATCCATTCAAGAGAATGACATCATCAGACGCTGTTAGCAGACGATCTCGCCTCCCTCTTGTCTGTTCAGCTTTTGCAAGAATGTTCTACTGACAATTTAAATAATCTGAAGAGAAATGCTAACGCTTTTTTCACCCATAAAATGTTAAATGTAAATGTAATGTTATTAAAAAATAAAAACAGGCAACTCGGGACGATTTCAGGGGCAGTCTGTAGGTGAAATGTGAGTACAGGTGTGAAAAAGTCTTAAAGAGGAAGAAACGTTTATTCTCTGGTTTTATGTCCATCCTTTAAATGATTGTGTTGTGACCTCTCCTGTTCAATGAAGGCCTAGTGCTGTCATTTTGAGTTTTGAGTTTCAAATACTTTCAATATACAAAAGTATCCCTTGTCTTTCCCACAGCTCATGGTCGATTAATGAGAAAAACAGACACATTTAAACTCCAACTTTATTCTTAGGAGGCATACAATCATGTGTTAATTCTAGTTTTCCTAGTACTGTAGCTGTGTCTCTTCTCTCCCTCCACTTACTCTCTCCCTACACTTGGCACACATGGACCTAATGTCTCAGACACCCTCATTCCGTGTAATGCTGCAATTACAATGTGAGCTTCCAAATCAGGTTGTGAACATCCGATTGCAACACAAGCGGAGTCTAATCTGAGCGCTTTCAGACCTGTTCCCTAACAAATCCTGCTACAATAAACCCCCCAAAACCAAACGGAAAAGTCATACTGAAACAACAAAGCTAACTGAAGCCACGGTGTGGGCTAAGCGATCCTTTGGGTAAGTGCCTAGGAGTAATCAGGCAGGCGGACGCCGCCACGCTCCAGTAAGTCGGTTTACTCGCCATCAGGCTTCATGTGCCCATAAACAAACTAGTCCCTCTCTCAATAGAAGCACACAAATCCCATGTGAGTCATTATTTCCTTTATTCTGAAGGTATACTCTGTTAAAGACTGTTGAGAGGAGTCAGAGTCTTTCTGTAGGCAGACTCTTGACAAAAAAATATATAGACTTTATATGGGTAATATGTCGGCGCACGCTGAGCCAAGCCTGTGAGGCTTCAGGAGCGCTCACTTTATTTCAGTAAGTGCCCTTGGGTGCTCCTGAGAGCATCGCTTCTATTGCTGACACCTCTCTGCTTCTCCCTCTTGCGTTCTTTTTCCATTCAATCATGCGATGAAAATATTTTTGCTGGTGCTTTTTCAAAGCCCACTCAATTAGTGGCCCCTTCAATTTACAGTAAGTGGGGGGAATTTGTCTTGTACTGTACACACAGACATTTATCCACTCACAGTGCAGTGTATAGAGGACCTGAAGGACCATGAAGGAGGCTGGTGCTTTACAGGGAACCCTCGTTCTTAGCTTTTTTCTGCCCATGTCTTTAGTTTGCAATGTCAATGAGAGGGTCATAATTGACCAAACCTTAAATCTCACATACACACCTGCATTGTGTTGGGTTTAGCATGACCATTTGTTTGAAGCTGAGGTGATAAACAACTTCTGTTTAACTATTCAACACATGCTGCAGTTAGAACATATTAATAATGATACAATATTTGAAATAAGGAAAACAAATGATTGCTTCTGGAGAGCGGACAGATGGACAGAATGTTTCTTCATAAATGTTACAAAGACACTCCATGATTCTAAATTGTGTTACTTATATGTCATCAACCATTTCTAACAATGTTCAAAGTTACGCTTAGTCTACAAGACCAGCCCCAATGAGTGTAACATCTAATTCAACTAAAGCTCACCCACTTGAGTTGGCTTATCACTCACTGAACATTTCACCGTGTGAGGCTGCAGGTGTAGCTGCTAACAAACGTGTGCTCTTGTTAACGGTTTGTATATGTGGCCACAGCATTATCGATCACATGAGGTGCTGCTGACAGCGGGAATACACTTAGAAATCTTTAAATGAGCGTCTACCTCCAGTGTCATGCTGTGGTATCTGTGACGGCAACAGCACCACCTGTAGTCTACACATTTTTATATGCAGGGGAAACAGACTGCACGCCCAGTGGTCAATTCTCTAAATTCTGACGGTGATATCAGAAAAAAACTTTTTTTTGTAGATTATTCATGGGAACTAGGAGACTGGTGGTCTTGGTTTGCGTCACACAAAACACAAAAGTGGCAGCATGACGGGCTTCAGTTCATGACTGAAATTGCTTGTCCTTCAATGTGGCTATTGTGCATGCGTACATCACTATTGTGCATGGCCACATCCCTATTGCGATGGAAAAATGATACATGGTTCAGCCTTACCTTTTATGAATCCGTCTGTAAATTAGATATAATTCATGTTTTTTATATCAGTGTCTCTTTGGGAACAATAGAGCAGGACATTATCGGCTTTGATAGGTGACATAACTGCAGCTGCCCCATGCACTGCACTCTGATGTGATTGACACTTTGATGTGAGTGATGGTGATGGAGGTGATGGGTGCGTGGCACAGAGGAGCGCCAAATGCTGAAGCACAGTTCAGAGCTTGAGCTGCTGAGGTTGAGCACTGCCATAAAGATCAGATTTTGTCTGGACATATGCAACAGTTAGGTTAGTTTATATTTCAAATATATAAAGGCTGCAACTGGCTGTGTTAAGTTAGAGGAGTTTAAACTTGCTTTAGAATTTCTGAAAAAGACAGATTTGCCAGGTGATGGTTGTGAAGATCGAGCTGAAACATCCTGAACCGAATATGTCCAATCTGAGGCTCAAGGATTCAATTGCTGGTCATGGTGTTTGTACTATCTGCTTCCTTTGAAACCTCTTCCCCCTCCTAGCAATTCAGATTGACAAGGCTGATTCTGGCAGCCATTGCGAGGCAGTCAGAGGTCTTCTTTCAGGAGGCAGAGAGCCCCATCTCAACCGCTGATCAGGTTCCGAATTGGACAAGACATTTCGGTGGCACAAATTGATTCCCTGGCAATCTGTAAACTGCAAGAATGTATGTAGGAAAGTGAAGATGAAAGTGGTGTTTTTTCAAGAGCCCATGTTGACTGAGAGGAGCAGATGAAATGGCCGGGTGAAGTTAATTGAACAAGTGTGACATAATATGTTGACAGCAAGTAGTAGAAAAAAAAAAGAAGAAGCCTTGAACAACTCAAAGAAGACCATGCAAGAAAGGAAATTCTTCTAAACTCACGCTGGTTGTAGCTTAAAATAAGCAGCGTTTATTTCCTGTTCAGTTTGCTTCGTATTAAAGTAAGAGTCAAGAAGGGATCCTTTGTAGCCCACTCAGACTCTTGAAGTTCATATGATGTATGCGAAATACTTAGTGTTCAAAAGAGAGCACAACTAAGCCTTTTTTTCTTCTCAGCCTCTACAGCAGCCCACACACTTCCTGGCTCTACATGCACGTATGACCCACCACAGCAATTCACAGATATTTTAATGAGTTCATATCACATTGCCGATCATTAAGACCAAATTGTTCTCCTGTTACCTTACAACTACCTGCAAATGTGGCTGCTTGACAAGTACAAAACAAACTATTCATTACTATGCTTCATTATTTCTTGTTTTTTTCCCCCCTCTTATCTTGCTGGATGTTGAAGTTCAGGCAATGTTGCTCTCTTTGTAAGCTTGCCAACGTTCTAAAGGGTCAGTGCTTCAGCCATTGTGGCTGTAGAACCATTGTGTATATAACCTCCTGTGGGTGAAACAATACGGGGGAATAAAGGTGCCTGAATAGAATGTTCCTAATTGGATATCTGTTAGCATAATTAAGAAACTAACAAATAATTGTCTGCTGCAAAGTCTTTGTGCTTCCTTATAATTAAGACCTCTGAAACACAATGAAACATTCATCCAACACCTGGCGTTTGAAATGATTGTGTGACTCATGGATGAATTAACACCTCTGTTTAGTGGAGGAGCACGATGTCACATTAGTGCTGCAAATTAACGCAATGAATAATAATTGTAGGTGGGAAAAGAGTCGGGGTACACAATCCAAAACAGGCACTCGAAGCTGATTCTGTATGATGATGATATTTGTTGATGGAAAGACAACAGCGAGATAGACAGAGAGTTTTCGTAGAAAAGTGGATCAGCCTTACAGCTGGAATATATTCCCCCGCCGACTGCAAGGATTTGGTACAGCGATGTCAAAATGCACTTGACTGTTGGGAGAGAGTCACCCAGCAGCTTTACTGAATTATTGGAGGGAACATAAATTCTTTAAGCAAATGCTGCCAAATGTCAGAACAGAAGAATTTACTCTGTATATCATAGAGTATTTTTTAAATTTATTTAAAGGCTTTGTATTCATGGCAAATGCTCAGCCTGCTTTAAAGTGCATGGCCTATTTTTAGGTTAGGATTCAGTGAGTGATTATTGTTCATGTTCATGCACTTTTAAGGTTTTAAGGTAAGTTTACATCTTCAAAACAATTGGATCCAATAATTTAAAAAAATGGTAAAGCGTTGAATGAGCATTAAAATTGGCCTGTGACACTCTTTGGCAGAGCTGCTGCATGTTGGATTGTAGCTAGGTTTAGCTAATGTTACTGCTCTAATCGTTGCTCAAGTGATATATTAAAAAAAAGTGTTGGGGTCCCCATCGCCTAGTGGTTAGTGCGTGGGCCCTATGTACAGAGGCTATAGTCCTCCAGGCGGGCGGCCCACATTTCAAATCCGACCTTTTTCGCATGTTGTACTCAACTCTCTCTGTCCCTGATTCCAACTCTATCCACTGTCCTATCTCTACAGAAAAGGCAAAACAATCTAAAAAAAATAAATCTTTCAAAATAAAAAGAGGTTGACATTACTCTATGCAAAGTTTGAACTTCAACATACAACCCCCATATTGGGCTATTGAGCAAATAGCATGTCAGTGCTCAAATGCAAATCCAAGACTTTGAATTAGCCAGTTACAGACGTTCTGGGTGAAACTTATGTTTCATACAACATACAATTACCTAAGAGTAGCATTAACAAGAACATTTAGTAAGACAGTGGTTTTAGGTGGTCGTACCTCCAGCTCAGTGTTGTTAGAGGTGTAGGCTGTAGTCCAGGTTATTGCTGGACAAAAACAAATAAACTTAATGTTTTGGCACAGTAAACATTTTACAAGCTTATATGCCTTTTTATATGCATGTGTGTTGGGGGGTATGTTCACTGCTTCTTGTTCTTTGTCAGTCACATCTTTAACACACAGGGCATTAGTCCTTTGCTGGACGGGCTGGTAAGAGTATTCATTAAGAGTATGTCCACTTCTCCACGCACCACTACAACTCTGGTTGGTTCTTTTTTTTGCCTGACACAGAGATAAGTGGTCCAGTTTTGTTGCCAAACACTTCATTGGGGTGCTAAGAGTCAAAAGCATCTAATTTACGATGATTCAGCCCATTTTCTCTACACTGCAGGCTCTGGTTCTGTTTATCACAGCATAAGCGGGGAGTGACAGTTTACACCAAATGAAAAAATACAGATCAATAATTCTGTGTTGTCCTTTGAATTTGTTTATAGCTTGATAGTCAGGTAAACACCTTTGTAGCATCAAGACCCTGATGACACTAAGTCCCTGCGTCCTCAGGTTTCTTGACTTTGTAAGAAAAGGTGAAATTTAAACTTATTACAAACATATCAACACTATGTTTGCTTTTAAAATGTTCAAATAACACCATGTACATACACCAACTCAGTCTATAAGTATGAAATCATTGTAATTTTACTGTAAGGGGATATTTATTTTGATTCATTTGTCAGTTTCTTTTAGCACTGACCTGATAAAATATTGTCTCCAAAATAAGGATCTTCAATTGAATACAGCAATATAATCTTAAAATCCACATAATGCTACCAAAGAAATACAGCATAAATGCAGATATCACTTGATAGTTCAACTGCAATAATGATAATAAACAATAAGCTGTCAGAGTCCTGCCCACAGACTTTCAGATTAAAGGTGACATGGCATGGCTTCCCTTTACATCTTACATTCTTTGACTTTTATGTTGACCAAAAGGACAAATAATGAAAACAGAATATTGCAAAAAATTTTATAAAAACAACAGAAAGCAGACATCCAATGTGTGAACAGTTGTAACAAAACACATTCTCTTAATTATTTTCATATCATTTTCAATCAAGATCATTTGCCAGACAGTGTTTTAAAGGTTTTGAAAAGTTATGTGTTGTTTGTGCTGCCTTGCATTGTAATACTTTTTCAAATATTTAACAACATGAGGCCTGTGGGCCTCTTGGGTCATCTTTAGCGGCTTCTGAATAAACTTCTATGAAGTAGAAACATATGTAATCAAAATTGGACCGTCACTCACTACTGTATTGGCTGAATGGGGGATGTTTACAAAAGAGACTAGCATCTCATCAAATGGTGAAATTCAGACAGAATTCACTGCTCAGTACAAAAGCTGTGGGCACATCAAACTGTCCTACATTCCTGCTGACTTTTGGCATCAGCTCTGCATGAACAGTCTTCAGCTTGGCAATGCCCTGCAAGAGGTGTCCATGTGTTTTATGAACCAAGAATACTTGCCTGGAAAAATAAATCACTTCCTGCTTTTTGGCAGGCCCCATCTGGGTATAGAGTCATCCTTGAAAAGACACACTGGGGACAGATGAAGACATCTGGAGATACAGTGCCTGCCACATCTGCTAATGTCTAAATACATTTAGCTCAACCCTGTCATTAGCATGTGAATTAGCATGTTTCTCTGGGATGAGGCTTTGATCGGCCCAGCTCTCCTTGTCACAGCTCTCGACGCCAGCATGCAGCTATCAGAGCCCATTAGACAGCATCAGAGTCAGGCTGTGGACACCTCAGCTACAGTGGCAGCACTGGATCACATTTAGAAAACATCCACCTCCTATTAACAGCTCAGGAACATCCAGAGAGAAAGTTAGAAGGGTGTTAAGAAGTGCATAATGTTAACCTTTCTTTTTAATGCAAAAATAAATGTGCAGATACTGATCTAGGGTGTGGCTGATTTCAACACATAAAAGCAAACTAAATAACATGACTGGATGAAATAACCTTTACAACATTTGCATTAAGCACAAATCATACTCTGGCAACATCTTTTTCTATCAGTTCAACAACCGGGTTTGTTCCACACTTAACACACTGCTGCTTTCAGTTTCTATTTTCTCTGATATAATCAAGTTTCCTTCTCTGCTGTTATTTTAGTCAATGTAAAGCTCCTATCAAAAAGGTTATTATAAATGTACGTAAACCCATACAGGACACAGTCAAAGTGAAATGTCACTCTTTGAACTCCTCCTAAAATATTGTGTCCTCATTTCAAACTTTTCGACTGGAGGTATAAAAGTTCTTCCTGTGCCTCTCGGTGCTGGCCTGGAGTATCGGGTGTACTTTCTTCACCACTGCAGCAGAGAGAGAAGACCATTTTTGAGTCGGTCGGTATCCTTAATGATTCTCCTTACAATATTCTTGTAGTGCCTATATCCTTAAGGCAGGGTAGAGCACTGCCTCCTGTAAACTCAGCCTGTGTTCCTGTCTTGATGCTGTTTTTGAATCAGGAAGAATCACAATAAGTTTATAACCTAATAAGCTATTAATGACTTGTACTGAAAGAATCTGCATTCTGCTTCTCTAGTTAAGACCACATGAGTTTAGTGAGAATAAATACACACACATAACCAAGAGCAACTAATTATATTACATTTCTTTAAGATATTAGATAAAAATGAAGATAAGACAAAAATAAAAGTGGAATAATTAAAGATAAAATAAAGACAAACAATAAGGTAGCCTATAGATACATGCTCAAAAGTCCAAAGCCTGAAACTAGCTTGTAGTTTTAAACAATTATTATCATACTACATTCTCCTTTGTCCACTGGATTAAGAGACACAATTGATTTAAGATTATGAAATGGCCCAACAATGAAAATAACATTTTGTAGCAATTGGGAGGCTGGATGATAGATTGGATAAGTGTGTCTGACGACATCAGATGTTAGATCATTAGTATAGTAGGTCTTCTAGTTGGTCACCAGGAACACAGGGGGCTAATTAATTCATCCACTCAGCAGTGAGTGAGTCCAGGGGGGTAGCAAGGACCTTTTTAAAGCAGGACCCCTATCATAACAGGAAACCTTCCCGGGGCAGAGATGGACTGAAAGAAATCAGCCGACTGCAGTTGAAAGGAAAAAAAAAATGTGGGTCTGTCACGCCTAATTGAGCCCTGTCTCCGCGCGTCGTACCTTTCATATTCTCCCCGCTCTCGAAGTAATGCACTGACAGTCGACAGAAAGCTCAGGTTCAAGCGTGTGAGAGAAGGTGATGCTCCATGTGATTATCATTGTGTGAGCAATAGGAGGTACCTCACATCTTTGACTCACTGTTTGCCTGAGCCAACGGTGCTGTGGAGGTGTGCAGTGTGGGAGGATTCAGGGAATTTAGGACACTACCTCGGATAGTCTACATTGTCTACAAAAGTGTGTATGCAATACAAAAAACACAAACTAATGAAAAATCAATTAACTTGACAAGATGATGGCTTTAAGATTTTTTTTTTAGTATGCAGATACTTCAGTTACTTCAAATAGAGTTAACACTTTTCTCAAGGTCACCGGACTCAAAGTACCTTCCTATCAGTCTTACCTTTAGTGGGATAATTCTTGTGTTTGGAAACGTACTATATGTCAAATTAAATTAGGCCTACAATTTTTACATTCAAATATCTAATATAAGAAGAATTTGACTTAACCTATGTTTTATATATTTTTTGTTGAGTACTTACATTACCTCAAATATTTTAAAAAGTTATCAAAGCCACAGAAATCCTTAATTTTATTGTTGTAACGGGACGTGTCTTGTCGGCCGCAATGACAGAGCCGCCATGACAGGTACGGCATGTTTATTGCTACTGTGGAAACACAAGGCGTTAAGCCAAAGACTGCTACACTGTCTTTGTTACATAATGCTTATTTAACGATATAAGCCGACTGAAAAAAAAGCAATACATCCACTTAGGTTAGAATACAATGTATTAAGTTAGATTTATCAATTATACTGCAGTACATACAGCTTTGTAAAAACTCAATAGCCCAAATAGTACAATAGTTTAACAAAAAAAACCAGTTTTTCCTTCTGTTTCAGTAACAAAATGAAACATTCAGAATGCAATGGTCTTGAGTGGGACGTCGGACAATAACAAGGCTTTCGTTGGTTTTGGTCTTATTCAGGTACTCTAAATAAAGAAAATGGTGAGAAAATAAAGAAAATGGTGATTATTTCCTGATTGTATGGTCTAAATCCACTCTAAATACAACATTTGATCATGATATATGTGTAGATGTACATGTTTCAGACAAACAATATAAGTGTGTTTCACTGTCTTGGGTTCCTCTGTTACAGGAAAATCTGGTAACTTTTGAACAGTGTTGATAAATACAAACAAATGTGTATTTGAGTTTATGTTAATTGAAGTAGTAGGTGCAATGTGATTATTGTCTGGGAATGGTACTTTGATAAAAAAAAAGCAGGACGTGGGCTGCCAGATCATTTGTGGTACCAAACAGAATTCATCGTTATGTCACGCCCCACCATAAAGCGGCCCTATGGGGCTAACAACAAACCCACAAATTGACCCAATAAAAAACATCATCCACCTTACCAAAGTCAAAACCAAGGGACTTATTATCAATAGACAGAATAAATAATAACAAAGATCAACTCAGAAACTAATTTAACTAAACACTACAACACACAGTCCCAACTCAGAAACCTCACTGCTCCTAAACTCAGCGTTGTATTTTAAGCTCTGTGGCCAGGTGCAATCAGTAGCTTCACCTGGGCTGTAAACAACAGAGGGGGAGAAGGGACAAACAGCACAGATGTAACAGTTACTACAAGTATTACCTCCTTATTACACAATGCCTCCTGTAATTTTGGAGTGGTGGTCCATCTAGCTCTATCGATCGAGTTACGATGTCAGAACTTACCCATGGATTTATGCATTATTTTTTAGAATGCCTTGGGATTGATGATTTATCACAAGGAATTTGTGCAGTATTTTACAATTTGCTTTTGTTGCTTGTCACCTTACATGAGCTCTCCTTTTAATTGGTTTCTTCTGTATTTTGAAGTCAATGAACTCTGATGTATGCTGCATAATTGCCAGATTCAATTTGACCTTTTGCGACAACACAACATATCTTAACTTCATCATGGTGACAATTCATTAATTTCTTCTTCAGTTTTCATCCAAATCAGAAGCATCTCTTTCTAAGATGTGCCTCTCTGTGAGTGTGTGGCTTGCAGATGAAGCTCCAGCAGAGCTTGCACTTTGAACTTCCTTTGCTCCATTTGGTAACCTTCCAGCCAGAGGCCCTCCATGCTGAGGGACCCATCCAAATTGAACTGGTATCTTTCCATATCTGGCAAACTGCCGAGGCATACCTTGCCAGCCCTACCAGGTGCATGTGGTCCTGGTGTAGGGGGCCGGAGTCAGGTAGCGGTCTTCAGGCCAGATGGCCCTTCCATGGGGCTACATCACTCAGCCCTCCCCCTGAGCCCTTCTGCAGACCACTGGCCATGAAAACCAAGAATTCTAAAGCGGCAGAAATGTTTGATTATGCACACCACTGAGATAACAAAAATCAGGAAGTAATACATTCTAAAGGTGAGGCAAATGCAAAACTGTATGTCTCTTATTACGTAACATATCTCCCATTGAAAATAGCCGATGGAAACCAATATCCACAATATCATCTGATTATGGGATTTGGGGTCTTACATTATAACATGCATCTAAAATGTAATACAAATGAATAGGTTTCTATCCAGCTTGAATCATTGACACTGAAAACAACCGTGAGGTAGATTCTGGGGGGCCCTGTGTGGATTATAGAACCTCCTTCCCCCATGAGAGTAAGCCTTGTAAATGTAAATAAACGCTCTTTTAGTATGTGTGCTGATAACGTCTTTATACGACAACGATCCAGTGGTAGAGGAATTCAGGATAAATACATTGAAATAGTCGGTCTTCCACCTGCTTTGGGCATTCTTGATATTAGGATTGAATAGTGTTTGTGTGTATTTATTAAGACGATTATGCAACAAATTCTGGGAAGCAATAATACAATTGTATAATGACATCTATTCTGCTATTTAGGGTTGAACTACACTTCTTATGAATTTAGATATTTAATATTTTTGTACATGCCACTCATGAGACTCTCAACATTTCTACCAAATATGCCTTTGAACTATCAAAGCCAGATTACCAGCAACTTTAAGTACATCTTAGCTGTGTGAAAGTTCTCTGAACATACTCTATCCTTTAAAAAAAGCATGGAACAGTCTGCCGTGGTTTGAAAAGAAATGACACCAATTCTTCACACAGTCAGCCAATCAGGACAGATTCAAATTCAGAAGTCCAACTTACTCGATCTACTGGAGCTTTTAGCCATGTAGAACCTTTTACAACATTTCTCCCAGTGCTTGATTGTTGTAAAATTCAGAAAGCGACAATCAATGGCCCAGATGATGCAGTGCATTGCAGTGCAGCATGCTGAGGGAAGTTGGGGCTCAAAAGTGATCCGGCCACTCTCTCCACACACAATGCTCACTCGCCTTGCAGGCCTGCTCAAGGTCAAGGTTACAGGCAGAAGAAACCATGCAAGCATATCTATTCGATTCATATCTGTAAAAAAAAAAAAAGGCTCAGTCGGAAGCTGATGTGAAACATCCCCAGGGCAACACACGGCCGAGCTGTTGATACAATGTTATCTGTCTACGAATGAGATTATGAGATCAGAAAGCAATTTGAGCTTTTAGAAATGATGGGTTTTTAATGCAAATATATAGGATTTCTCAAGGTTAAAAAAAGTCCCAGAATATAAAATAAAATATTTCTCCTTTTTTTAACCTTGTGCATTTAACTCAATTCAAAAGCTACATAGATTTATTTCCAAAACCTGAGCAGGCCGCCAAAAGTGTTTTCATATTTTTGCTCTTCTGCATTAAATTCTGGTTTTCATAAATTAGCAATTTCTCACAACACAACAAATACCCTGCCACAATAAAAGTCCAACCCCTTAAAAAGCAGCCACCACCCTCAACATGGCACCTCTCACATTTCTCAGCGGCGGAACACAAGACAGGAGCAGTGTTTGCTTTGTGCGGGGGCACTTCCTTACATCTCCCTCCCTCCATGCTTTCTCTTTCCATCTCACTCTCTGCTGTCAGATGTTGACTGAATCAGGTTAGAGATGGGAGGTGCAGAAACAGAAGCACCGCTGATGAAAATGACAATGCTTCTACCCTGTTTAGATATTGAGATGCACAAAGTGGCTTCACTTCCCCCTGTAAAGAAAAAAAAAAATCAGGAGCTTGTGTAACTTGAAAAATAGAAGGGATCTGCTAATATGTGGTGCAGGTGTTCAGAAGTAATTGGAAAGGGAAATAGATTTAAACATGGATTAAATGAGAAGGCATGACATGAAATATTAATGTCAGACAGACACATGTCTAATCTTTTACACTAGAACCATCCAAGGATCTTGTAATACAAATGTTTTCTGATTCATAGGCAGAAGTGAGACAACATGTAATAAAGCAATTTGGCAAATAGCGCTGACAGAGCATGCAGGTTTTGTTTAATGGGGCTGGGACATTTACTGATTTGGTTATTCAAATAAAGTGTGACACGAGTGCAGATAATGGTGACATTAAGGATCTCTCTCTCCGTCAGACTGCCGCAGCTATAACTGGTAGTTTGTAGTTTCATCCAAGACATACGTTTCTGTTACAAAAGTGCACTCCGTCACCTCCCAGAATAACCTGATAATTATGTGCAGTGCCGTGTGCATGCTGTGAAGAAACTGAGAATCATGTAAGTGGTAATATCAGTTGAAGGATCAGCTGTGATTATACTCTTAAGGCTTTTGAATTTAGTTTTTACAGCCGTTCATCCATTTTTTATCAAATTCAGGGCCACAGAGAGTGGTAGAGGGAGGGTCACGACAAACAGACGAAAAGATGTCGACACTCAAAGCAATTTGTGTTTACAGCGCAGTTACTAATAAGCTCAAACTATACCACTCTGAGTAGAGGCCATGTCTTACGTGTTGCATAATCATACTGTTTATAAGATTACAAAATTGTGATCTCGCACTTTTATACTGTAATTTTTTTTTTTTTACCATCTCTTATCAAAATCTGGTTCAAGTTCATAGAGTTATGAAGCTTATGGTGCTAATTGGTGTTGATTACATAACACTCTCTGGAAGTGTGCTACAGTAACTTATTTTAAGAACTAAAGCATACCCTTACAGGCAAAATCAATGTTTCCTTTCTTTTATATGGCAATTGTTAAAAGAAGCAACTCTAAAATGTCATGTTTTTCCACCTGTATTGCTGCCTCTAGTGGCTAGAAATGGTATGACTGTTCCATTAGTGTTTTTCAGAGGTTTCATCTGTGGACTGCAAGTCTATTGGTTCCCCCCCCCCCCCCCCCCGCCCCCACACACTTCCCCCCACAGGACCTAAGCATTAAAATGTGAAAAAATAATAATGAATTTAAGATGCTTGTACACTGCAGTTACTGTGGGGCCATCAGTTGGAAAATCTAAATTATGTGATGGAAAACAACAGGTCTGGGATCAGTATTCTTTGGACCGAATGTTCGTCACGTTCAACATTTGGAGCAAACACAAACCGGAAGCCTAACATATGGAGCTATGGACAGCGGCCCTTTTTAAAAACAAAGTACTACAAGACTTATCGACTATTCAAAGGAGAACTGTTTATCTTATAATTGGATATGGTTTCACCAGCATTTAATATCCTCAAACATCATCCAAGGACAAAGGCTGGTTGGAGTTCAGTTTCCTTGAGCCTCTACAGCTTTAATTAATACATGTTCACATATTAAAGTAACCCACTCGTTAAAGGCAATGTCCACTTGAAAGACAATCATGAACTTCTCTTTTCTCCGGATCTTAACATTGAAGCTGGCCTTGAAGATAGTCCCATCAGCATCTTTGGAGCTGCAGCATTGACTCAGGAAAAAGGTTTCCTCCCCTCAGCAGGCAACAGAACAAAGTCTAGACTTGTTTGAAGTCGTCTATTTTTATCTCAGGGAGACCATTTTTTCTCCCCACTTTCTGTTTATGTGTGCTTCATATGCAAGAGCTTCTCCTTCCTCCGCTTGGGAGTCGAAAATATTGCTGGTACGAGCATTTTCCCCTCGTCTCATGATAGGAACTTTGCACTTTTGCTTCTCTTTTTAAAAAAAGCGTCTGTTTCATTGCCACCGAGACACATTCAGGCGAATGGGATGTCTTTGTTTCTCCTGGTTGCTACTTTTTTTTTTCTCCGCTTAAACTTGACTGCTGGGATTCCTTAAGTTCGACATTGTGATGGGGCAGCCTTGTAGAAATGGTTTAGTGCCTAATGAGATTTCCTTGTGCTTTTCCCTTTGCCTGGGGGCTTCAGGAGCCTTGCTTAGTTCAAGTGGAGGTCTTATTACCGTATTCTTCCATTGAAGGACTTCATATTCACACCTCAAGCAAATCCACCCTGTTTGATCCCTCAGCTCTGCACTGACGAGGTGATCTGAGAGAGAGGAAAAAGTGCTCCACTGTCAGATGATGAGTGATGAAGGCGTGCTGTGTGTAAGCTATTATTGCTGGGAAAGAGAGGATCGGGTCAGAGTGGCGCAGGCATCGTGTGTCATTAGATGAGGAATTTTCTGTCCCGTCAACAAGAATCCATGAAAAAGATAATTAGGATTGGTTTTACAGAGAATAACTGTCAGTAACAGATGGTAGAATCACACTTTACTGATGAGGTAAGGTTTGAAAAAAAAAAAAAACTTTCAACTTGTCCCTACCAAGGTTTCATTTGTTCTGTAATAACTTTTTATTGCATCCGGTGCAGTTTTATTTTGGCTTCAGGCTGTTTCATCTAACACATAGTTATTTCTAGGCTTATTTATGACAGTTTGCTGTTTACATATCCAGACATATAAACCCCCAAAACCAACTCCTGCATTAGGAGTTGAGGCAATTAGAGGTGGCAAAGGAACACACATTCTTCACTTGAGTCGAAGTACACATTCTTGAGTAAAAAAAAAAAAAGTAAAGTAGTGATTCAAATCTTCACTGAAGTTAGGTTGAAAAACTAGTTCTGAAACAGGAAAGGTATTCAAAGTAAAAAGTAATCATCTGAAGGACATTTCTACTGGCTGTTTCTATAATAATTCTACAATTCTACAATTCACTTAGCAGACGCTTTTATCCAAAGTGATGTACATCAGAGAGTAAGTACAACACAAGCAAGGAGCAAGAAAAAAGGGAACAATGTCAGTAAGAGCAAACGATCAGCTTTTTTTTTTTTTTTTTTTTTAAAGATTGATTTTTGGGCTTTTTGTACCTTTAATGGAGAGATAGGACAGTGGATAGAGTTGGAAATCAGAGAGAGAGAATGGGGAACGACATGCGGGAAAGAAGCCACAGCAGGTGGGATGTGAACCCGGGCCACCCGCTTGAGATGACAGCCTCCAAACATGGGACGCGTGCACTAACCACTGCGTCACCAGCACCCCAGCAAATGATCAGCTTTGAGTCTGATTGGACACACAGGTGCTGACAGGAAGTGACCAGAGGCAAAGCACAACATTGAGGGCAGTTCTTGAGAGCTCTAATCAGTATAGAAACCATCTTATAAGTCGTCGTTTATCAAACAAAAACCATCGTCACAACCATCATCATCATCAATAATATGGAGACTATCATCATTAAGTTAGTAGGTATTCATGAAAGAGCTGGGTCTTTAGATTTTTCTTAAAGGTGCAGAGGGACTCTGCAGATCCAATGGAGTTTGGAAGTTCATTCCACCACCGGGGGGTGACAGAGGAGAAGAGTCTAGTCTGAGACTTAGGACTCTGTTGTGAAGGTTGGATCAGACGCCTTTCATTGGCAGAGCGTAGTGGGCGGGAGGGAGTGTAGACCTGGATGAGAGAGTTAAAGTAAGGAGGAGACGTTTTTGTCGCTTTGAACATGTCAACTTCACTGAAGTTGAAGATAACTGATTCCCGTGGGAGATTATTCAAGTCAAATAATTTAATATCTAACAAAATATGCAAAATGGAATTAGCATTTATTGTGTCACAGTGTGGGAATCAGTCGGATGGGGAACTTTCTTGTTGCTCTGAGAATCGGCTCAAACGTTGATGGCTGTGATAGGTTGGATCATGGTCGGGTTTTCTTCTCTTGTCTGTTCGTTTTAATACAAAACACATGGATATGTCAAGGAAATGTCTTGCGTTGGTTCCCCATCCATGTGGGCAGAAACAAGCACTGATAGTGGGAATGCAGTGCACATGATATAAAAACAAACCCCCATTAATACCCTCTACTAGGGGCGGCTGTGGCTCAGTTGGTAGAGTCAGTCGTCTCTCCAGCTCCTGCGGCAACATGTCTGATGCGTCCTTGGGCAAGACATTTAACCTCCAATTGCGCCCACTGCTTCTTCGGGGCGTATGAGTGTGTGTAATTGGGATTAGTTATTTCTGATGGTCACATAGCAACCTCTGCCATCAGTGTGTGAGTGTGTAGGTGTGACATGCGGTGTAAAAGCACTTTGAGTAGACTAGAAAAGCTATACAAGCTCAAGTCCATTTACTATTTAATATTCTCAGGTTAGAGGGATAGATTTGGTTTTAATTTAGAGTTCTATGAGATACTATACAGGACTGTTGTTGGGATAAAAAAATAGTATCAAAGACTAAGGCTTTTTTACACCAAGGAGAAGTGATGATTAACCAGAAATATTGCTTAAACTTAGGTTTAAGTGAAAGGTTTTTCAAACATGTTGGAACTTTTTTAAGTGGCTAAAGTCCTTTGGAGGCCTTTCTTAGCCTCCATGTAGAAACTCTTGGGCGGAGGGGTTCTCTAAACAGGGACTTGTCCAACTGTTATCTACATACTTTACACATAAATACCTCAAATAACTCCTCCTCAAAAACCAAAACTGTCCCTTTAAAGTATAGCCCACATGCATTCATGTAAAGTACAGATATTTTATTACAATGTGGTTAAAGCTAGAGTTGTTAAACGTCCAACACTGTTAAAGTTCAGCTATGACCACAAGCTCTACTGAAGTACGGATACACCTTGTATGTCAATTGAGCTCCAGACAAACAGATATCGCCAGCATCCAGGAGGGTTTTGAACTCTGCTAATGATACTTACAGGGGAGGACAGTTCAGACAATTATTTGCATTACCATCAATCATGAAGTAGTTCATTTGGTTGATTAATGTTGGCTTCAGTCTCCTTCCTCCCGATTTCCTCTTTGTCTTTATACTCATAGAGATAGTTCCAGAAATTTAAGAGATATATATATATATGTATATTTACAATTGAATTTGAAGGCAAAGACTTAGTGATGAAATGTTTGTTTAAAAAGCAGTTCACTGGGGTGAGTAAATGAAGCACACCGCCGTTATTTGGAATTCAAGATGTTATCAGTTGTTATGTGAAAGTATGAGTGAATAAAAATGATTTGACAAACTATAACAGTATATAGATATGAGTAGACGATTTGTTCTTAATATAAGTGACCGGAGTCCATTTAGAGTATAATCTGTTGTGGTTTTGTCTCTTTTTCTCAGAGTATAGTGACTCAGTCAAACACAGATATCATACACTCTGGAACAACCTCTTTCAAGGAAGGGTGCTATTTCCCTATATGAGACCTATACATTTACGAATCATATAATCAAGACATCCTTTATTACATCAGATGAGCATTTGTGTCAGCAGTTTGACATGTTTACTGTGGTAGTCTATTCATTGTCTGAGTACAATTAACTACAAAAAATTGCATGTAAGAAATATAGCATAACTGTGAAAAGTGCTGATCTGACAAAATAAATGAAAGCAATATATGTAAGAAAAAAAAATGCTGAGGATTTTTTTTCTTTTATATACTATATATCAAGTTTCTTTGACTTTGAAGTTTTTACTTCAATGGGAAACCTTTCTTTTTCTAAGTGCCCTGAATATTAACGGTAAAAAGACAAAGGGTCTGCTGAGGTGCAAAGGAAGAACTGAAGTTAGGGAGCGTCTTAAAACGGATGAGGAATAGTAAGGGACCTTCTCAAAGGGTTTTATGGAGTTAAGGAACTTAAAGAAAAAAAAAGTCAGGAATTACTCTAAGAAGTTAAGGATCATCTCAAAAGTGCAAAGAGTTGAGCAGAAGGTAGGGACTGAACCAAATAGAATTCCCATGAAAGATTTTCTTACTTTTTTTTCCTCATACGCAATGAAAAATTCACTTTCTTTGGCCTCTTCCTACTGCATGCACATAATCTATTTTCCGAACATATCTGTTATTTTGGAAACATGCAATGTGCAATATGGCACTCACTGTGCTTTATTCATTATTATGTTTTCAACATAATTTCTTTACCTTTTTAACTTACTTTTCTGAACGTTTTCAAATGTTAATTCCTGTTTGATGTCAGCTGTTTTCTTTTGTGTTTTTTTTTATTTATTTAATTGAGTGTCCCTTAATTCTTTATTATCCATTTAAAACATGTATTGTTTGTATGTTGCTTAAATTAGTCATGTATGAAGATTCTTTGTTGTAGAGTATGACTAAAGACGGCAGAAAATCATCAATGGAGGCACAAAGAAAGATTTTCCACTATTCAGACTTAAAACTTCTGAACATCCTGTTTTATTCTAAATTTAGATACAACACTGACAATTTTCATTATCCATTCCTAAAGGCGGAGGTCGTTCATGTTTCTGGCATTTGATTCTGTCTTTGTTAAGGATTTTTAAATACAGCACACCTAAAATAAATACTGCATATGTCACCTTCAGATAATCATGCAGAGCTTCTGCTTCATACCTGTAAAGTAAACAGCATGTGTTAGCGGGGTGTCTCACTTCCTCTCCCCCGCAGAAGATTATTACAACGACTGAACACTCAAATGAAGTTAGTCCCATCAACAGCGTGGCCTTGGCACATTTCAATACCAACATTCTGTGTCAGAGAGAGGAAGTCAGCTGATCAAGAATGATGTGATGTGTGAATTATGCATTAAGACCCTCTACCTGAACCCTCCTCCACCTCCACAGCCTCGTTCTGCTGTAATCAGAGTGTGACAAACTCAACTGTGTGTCA
Source organism: Labrus bergylta (assembly GCF_963930695.1). NCBI lineage: Eukaryota > Metazoa > Chordata > Actinopteri > Labriformes > Labridae > Labrus > Labrus bergylta. The sequence continues at coordinate 5,174,570 of NC_089195.1, read as the reverse complement.
CAACCATTGTTGACTGTGACTGAAAAAAAGGAATGTATTACTCATTACTCATTCTTTTTTTTTTAAAGTTATATAATTACTTAACTTATTACTCCCTGCCAACAGTAATATGTAACACTACTCGTTATATTACTTTTTGTAGTAAGCCACACGTTTCATTAGTTCTTTTTTGCTTAAAATCCAGTCTTGGTTGTTTTGTAGGCATAGTAGGGCTACAGCTATCCTCCGCGGCCGCAGAGGGCTCATTGGTGGGGTTTATTTACAGGAGCTTCACGTTGTTGTTTTGTTGTTGTAAGTGCTTAAGGAGGTTTAAGGTCGTGTTTTTTGCAGTAGAAAGAGACCTAGTACCGGGACACAATCTACATCTGACAACGATGTTCTTGTCATCTTTCCTCTTGAGAAAACTAAAGTAATGGGAATGTTTTGCAGCTGCTGAATGTAAACATGAGCGCTTCCATCTTCCAAGCTGAGAATTGTTGCATTTTAAATCAAAAGGGGGGTAATAACAACAACAGTAAGGTAGTAACGAGTTATGTTTTGCGTGAGTAACTGCAATATTATTACTGGAATTTCATTAGTAATTCGTTACACTACTCGTTACTAGTAAAAGCAATATTATTACTGTTACGCGTAACTAGTAATGCGTTACTGCCCGACACTGGTCACAACACCATTTCCACGCATGTGCTGATACGCTGAGCGCAAAGGTTTTTAATTATAGTTCCGATAAGATGTAGACTGAGAGGTTGAGAAGGGAAAGCGTTTCAGTTGTGCACTATTATTAAATCTCTTGACAGAAACACAACTCCTCTCCACCGAAGCAGAGGAGAGTGATTAGCAGCTTGCTGTTTTCGATTCACAATTACACATTGTGTGTAACAAAAGCAGAAATTGGATGAAATGGAGAATGAGCAATTTACAATCAAACTCTATTTAGAGTAAATTGGACCGACATCTTTTCCTCTATACGGGCACTTTGCTGTTCTTTTATTCCCTCCTGTTCTCCTGTATGGGCTTCTAATCCAGCTCTTTGCTGTCATTTGAATAGCATGTTTGCCGTGATCGCTGTGTGATGCCTTCCCTCTGATCTTTCCCCCAGAGGGCCATAACTCTCTTTATAATGTCACTTTGCGTTTTTTTTATTTTATTCTGACTCGAGCCCATCAGCGCCCAGAAGAAGAGACAGGTGGTGTGTATCCATCAGTCATTGTGTGTAGTTTCCATCAAGACAGACATCAAACAGGTAGGATTTTTCAGCACTCTGATCTGCACCGTATTGCAATTTGTAAATCTCTTTCACACCCCCATAGTTACATCAGGTAAGATTAATGTTGCGCCATCACTCGGTTTGGAAACTTATCACTCTTATTACAGAACGATAGGCCTCTTCACTAGAATTTAGGAAGCTGGAATAAAATCAGCAGCAACCTCGCAAGGAGCATTTTGCAATATGGTAGAAATTGTGCTCTTAAGTGAGTCAGATTTTTTCAACAGAGCTAAACAACCTCTTCAGTCTCTCATTTTCAGCATGTACACTTTGTTAAGGCACATCGTCTTCCCACATGTACTGTAAATGTTTGATGCAGAGTGATAGGGGGGAATTTAACATAAAGATATTACATTCCTGAAAAACACACATCAGCAGTTCTTTAATTTAAACGGTAAGAGTTTTGGATGGAGGCCAATTTCATACCTTTATAGAAGCCATTTTCTTTTGGTTACAGTGACAAATGACAAATAAAGGATTGATTTAATCTCTACTCAGCTTTCTGTCAAAAACTGTCGTAGTTGTTTGAAGGAAATGTGACGGCTAAAATACTGTCTTGAGGGAAACTCAGAAATAAGCTTGATTCACACACATTATAAGCCCTTGTTAAAAAACTAAGAGCAGCGTTTCACAATCTGTGTATCACATCCAAATGGCACTGTATAACTGTCGGTTTTGCTCATAGTCAGGTGTCGGGGCCGGGGTCTGGTTCATCGAGGCACAGGTACACCGTTTCCGTCTACATGCTTTTACAGTATATGTCGAAAGGAGTGCGCCTCACTTCCTATGCGTCATTGATATCTGAGCGCCTTGGCAACTGTACAGTCCCTGATGTGTGTTAACATCTCCATGTGACATAAATACAGAGGACTGTCCAGTTTACTTGCACTTTTGGTTTTGGCAGAGTCATCTGTTAGTTTAGAAATGTTTTTGTTTCCCTTTTCTGATGTCAAACATCATCCAGATTGAAGCTCAAACTTGTATCGAAATGCATTTTGATTGAGTCACATGTTTATTTTGGCACATTTGGTAAGTTTCAGAACTTTTTAGTTTGGGACGGTCAAATGACTGAGATTGCGGGATGGCCTGCACCTTTTCATGGCTGGTCTAGAGTTTGCGGCAGACATTGTCGCGTTACACTGATTTTTATACATCCTCGCGTAACACAGGGTGCGCAACATTTTGGTATGTACACAATGAGGCCTCTAGTCATCCTGCTCTCTGCCTGGCAGTGCCACATATATGACTTGTTTAGTGGCTGGAGTACATGCTTCAAGAGTCCCAGTCTATTTAGTCATATTTTCTGGCTTCTCCAAACAGACTTTATAGACTGTTATCTACTGAACCTAGTACACTAACTATTGATAAATACCTCTAACAACCCCACTTAAAGGCTTTATATGCTTTATATTTTTCACACTTAAATGTAATAGAAATGAAGTGTATCCTCTGAAAATAACTGTGAGTCATGACTGTCTACAATGGGTGTAACGCCCATAATCCCCTCGTGAATAAAAGTTGTTTAATTGAGGGACTAGAGAAAAGAAGAATTACATATTGTACTCACTGTGTTTCTAGATCACGCATTTAAAGCCTTCAAAAAAATAGAAAAACCTGTAAACTTCTCTGCAATGGTTACGATAGCAACACTATTATTCTTTGGTGAGCACTTCTGGGTACAACCTGAACCTTGAGTGTTTGGCGGAAGAGTGTAAAATTAAAGGTTGTAATACTTGTGGGTTTGCCTCATAGTAATGGCTGTTGCAATCGACAGGGCTCGTTTTTTCAGAACCTTTAATCTAACCACCTGAATGCTTCATCGGTGTTGGTATCACACCCAGTGCGTGTGCTGCTGCGCACTCAAGGCTTCCAGCCAGGGCAGGGTTTCAATTAGACACTGTACCATATGATCATACGGAATACAATCAAAGCTTATTGGCTGATAAAACAGCCAGTGATCTTGACCCAGGAGAAAAGAAATGAATCCACAACTACCCTCACAACAGTACATTTATGAAAAGCCTATATGTGTGGGTGTTTCTCCTCAGCATTGTTCTATGATCCAACGCAGACTTAAAGACATCTAGTATTACCAGCTGAACAATACGAGGACTTTTGAAGAGGTTCACAGCACCATACACAATTTCTTACTATTTTTCATGCACTTTACAGAAAAGGGAAATCAAAAGACTTGGAGTGATCAGTGCGAGTTTGAATGGAGGCTCTTCGTTATCCCCGTTAAACAGCTGCTGCTGCTGCAGACAGACAGCTCTGCCCGAACACAAGCTGAATGCTGCTTTGGGTTTGTTTTCCCTATCAAAAGGCTGCAGAGAATAGAGCTTCACAGAGAATTGCATTACTCTGCATAATTACAACACATTATGCACTGTCGTTTGTCATCCTGTGCTAAAAAGCTCATCAGACAAATGTTTGGTCTCTCCGTTGTTACATCATTTGTAATAATATCAAGTTTCTTTTCAGGGGAGCAACAAAGTCTGTCAAGTATTTCAAAAGGATTTCAGTCGCGTTTACACAAAGGGAACGTGATGGGCTTTACTCTACATTAAGTTAGTCAGGTTGCGTGTTGAAGGGAAATTCCTGTCATTTCAAACCTCCCTGTTCTTTTTATCAATCTCAAATCTCAACTTTATTTTTGAAAGAAATTCAGCTGGCAGTAGCCAACAGGGATGTTATAGCTGCAATGCAACCTTTGCAAAGTCATGCAACTAATATACTGTAATTATGTAAATTAGAAATGCTTATTGTTCATGACCTCTGGAAACTGTTATGTCTGAAACTGCTGCAGGGGGTTGGTGTCAGAAAAAGCTAGATCTATACAATCCAAAAGTTCCACACAGGATTTTTAAGATGACTCCTTTTGACCAAAAACAGCTCTTACATCATTCTCTTTCAAGCCACCTATATCAATTAACAAAACTCAAATTTTGACTTCACAGAATAGGGGAATGGCTCAAATTTTCCTTGGTGATTGGTTAGTTGTGACTTTAATGTTTTAAATTGTTTTTATCTTTGCTGCCTTTGAAAACCAACCCCCATCTTTTCATCGATGGAGTCTGATTGCGAGTGATTTATGTATCATCTAATTTGGTTAAAAAAATGAATCTTAAAAAGTCGTGGGGTGGCTGTGGCTCAGTTGGTAGAGTCGCCGCCTTTTAACTGGCCCCCTCTCCAGGGTTTGATCCGGCGGTGAGCAACATATCCGATGTGTCCTTGGGCAAGACACTTAACCCTGCATTGCTTTTGGTGGTGGTGTATGAATGGATTAGTGTTGTACTTACTCTCTGATGTACGTCGCTTTGGATAAAAGCATCTGCTCAGTGAATTGTAGAAATCTACTGTACTGATTCCTCTGTCATGTAGTCAGACACTTGGAATAACAATCTGAGACTTTTGCACTTTTAGTTGATGTTAACTGATTGGCTGATATGCCCCAAAGGGTATTTTGGTCAACAAGAGTCCAAAGTTTTTAAATGTTTCTATACCTTTCGTTTATCCAGCTTATCCCAATCATTACTTTACAGAACACCATAATGTGCGCTCTTTAAAAGGCAGTTCTTTTTTTAGAACACATTCATTAAATATGTTATGTGAGAGTAGCATGTATCAAACTGCAGAGATTTCTGCCAACACTTTCTCTGCATCCTGATAATATATTCATGAAGCTATTGTATTTAAAGGAACATTTAATCATTTATAGTCCTAAGTATGAGTTGCATCAAGTTGAGTGCTGGAGTCTGAAGCACTTAACCTGTATTTGGAATGTCTTAGCAGTATAACTTCATTAAAAACTGCTCCGCCTGAGGTGCCGGATGGCCTAGCAGTTATGATGTGTGCCCCATGTTTCGATGCTGCAGTCTTCGTTTCAGCGGCCGTGGGATTGGATCTTACCTCGGTCAAATTTGCATCATGTCATCCCCCATCTCTGCTCAAAATATTTCCTATCTCTTTCTAGCTGTGCTATCCAACAGGCAAAAAAAATCCCAAAATAATAACTTAAAAAAGGGATTTTTTGAGGTTGTACTTCTTCAAGAGATGCTAATATCCGAGGGATTTTTTTATTTGCTTTGATTTATGATCTGGATGCATTTGACTAGTAAGATAGTATTTCCTAATATTCTGGATCCAACTGAAGTAGCTTTTGCTGCCATTGTTAAATCTGTCCCTTTGTGCCCAGGAGATCCACTGCTACAGGCCTCAGCTAAATTTGCTGTCTGCAGGACGGAGGGCAAGGGGGAACAGAGAGCAACTCAACTAGGGACTCTGGGCTTTCCACAACACAGCCTACATTATATGATTTATGTGGATTTTATTTTAGTATAAATCCCTGTTCACTGAAGAAATGAGAGAACAGACAGTCCACAGGGTGGGATAGGCTGTCACAGAGGTTTTTTAGTGCACAATCAGTGGCACTGCAGTGGAGATCCTGAGATGCTCTCTTGAACTTGGTTCATCTCTGCCACAGACTCGTCCTTCTTGAAACACTGGATGCAAAACTTAAAGTGCCTTTTGAGAGATTATAGTGTGAAATATTGGTTAATGTTTGACATTGGTAACTAAAAACACAAAACAGCTGGAGGTCAAATTACAGCAGTTTTCTGTTGAACTAGACTGTCTATCACTATTCTGAATTTATTACATTCCAAATCCAAGTCAGGATAATCAATCAATCATTATATGTAACTGTAAAGAACAATGTTTTTAATTATTTCATATTGTTGGGGGTCATATTGTTGGTTTTAGATTATTGTATAAAAAGTGCTCTGCAAGTAAAGTTAATTGTTTGACCAATTGAGACACAAGGGTGACCTGGCCAAGAGGGCAGCTGCTGCAGCACATGTCATAATAAATGTCATACTTGAAGCCGCACGGAAAAAAAAAAAAGACTTTCAGAGTCATTAGAGTATTTGTGCATGATGCTGGACAGTAGGTTGAACTAAAGTTAAACCCTCTAAGAAAAATGTGTAAACTTACATTTCCTGGTCATTGAAAGTCAGATCCTTAAATGAATGAGCAGCAGCAGAGCACGTCCATAGCGAGGCTGTCTGTTTTTCAAAAAGTGAAAAGACAAAAAACATATTGAAGAGTGAAATAAATATTCATCTTCAATGGATGTTGGAAGATTTATGTAGTTCATTTATTGAAAGATTATTTGCTTGTTTTTTTCTGTTCAGTTTTGCTTTGCTGTTTCTATAAATGTGTCTTTATGGACATTTCAGGCTATTTAATCTTCTAAAAAAGCATTGCTTTGTCACACACACCCCCTTTGGCATCAACAGATGCACTGGGAAAGTCTGTTTAATATTTGCTTCTACTTATCAGTGTGTCAGTTTCATTTTGGGAAACACATCATGATGTGATCAACATGAACGTTTACGTTAAGAGAACTTAAAATCCAGTCTTTTAGATGACAGTTCAGGGTTTGAAGTTCTGCGCCGTTAGATCCATCCATCCTCCACCTCCACAACCTGAGTTCATTATATCAGTATTTGTATGACGTCCTCTGACATCTCACCTGACGGACAGCCGGAGAAGAGGTTCTAAGTGTCTAATATCGCTGCAGATGGGTTTACATTAGAGATAGTTGTTAGCCTGGTATGCCTTGTGCAAAATTCAGAGGCAGAAGGGTGTGATTCAGAGCAGGTGGGACGTATCGGGAATTATAATGAGCTGCGGTTACAATGCTTTCATAATAGAGGGAGAGAATATTGGTAAAACAGTGAAAAAGACTGATAAATTCTTAAAAGATCCAACTTCATTTTAAGTTGCAATGAAGGAAGCCGCTCAAGTCGAAGGATTTTTTGTGAATATATCACCGACTATTGATATTGTTTCGTCTTTAAGGGGAGTTATATTTAGTTGGTTTTGCACTTAGACATTACCAATGGTTACAGAGTCTTCATAGATTGTGTGGTATATAAAAAATGGAACAAATACTTTTTTTTAATCGGCTCCTGAAGTAAGAATATTCAGCTCCAGATGAATTACCCCGCATCCCCAGGCCCTTCATTTGTCAGCACTAATGACCACAGTTCCCTCCCTCTCGCTCTGCTGTTGTTTTACCTGTAATAATGGATTGATTTGTGACTCTGAGGCAAAGCAGCTGTGAGCGAGTGAGGGAAAGTTTGCATTGAACTCATTAAAGTTTGTATCATCCCGTGTTTAGCACACTGATTATAGCGAAAGGAGCCATCTGCTTGGGGGAGCACGGTTCCCATTGCAGCCTCTGATAATTTACCAAACAAAGTTTGTCACTCCTGTCGAAAATCAGCAATCCAGAGTCAGCGGTCCTCAGAGGAGGGCCATGGGTGTGTGTCACACGGTGCTCTGAGAAGGGAAGGTGGATCTCTAGTGATTGAATATTATGTAGATGATGTTTTCGCAGGGTCTTCCTCAGCGCTCTCTGTGTGAGTCAATTAATGCAGTTAGCTATTAATCTGTTCTTCAAAATTGGATTGGATCACTGAGAAATTAGATCGACTTGTTTCTCATTAAAGGGCAATATCCCGGGCCGTTCCTGGAGGGGTTTTCTCTAAATGACATTAGCATATTTCTGTTTAGCCTTGTTAGCATTCTGACCTGGTGTGCAAGGAATCTCAAGATTTAAAGGATCATAAAGAGCCTTTTCAGTCTCAGTAATTTAATAATTTTACCAGGAAAACATTTTTGTTGAGATACAAGATATCCTTTTCAAGAGAGAGTGAAGAGAAAGTTTTAAAATTTTATTCTTGTACATCTTTAAAACCTCCCCAAAGACAGAACAGTATTCGTCTGGTATTCTCAAGCTTCAATTACACCTTCTGCACTACATGTTTCAACAGCTAGTTGCAGACCTTATAAAATGATTTCCAATTAATTTGTATGGCCATCATGTTAGCAGACAATTGGGTTTAAAATCAGAACTAAATAGAATATTATTTGGAATTCCTTTTTTAGTCTACTGCTTTTAAGCTGCTTAAGGCTTCACTATTTACCCCATTCAGTCTCTTCACTTGTGTGTGTTGCTTATTAAAGTTCACATATAATACTCCTTTTCAACTAATTTAAATGAGTCTCAGAGGTCTCCAAAACGTGTCTGTGAAGTTTCTTTCCAAAAATCTACTCCAATCGTGTATTTAATCATGCCTATAAACCCCTCTATATCAGAACTGCTCAGAACAGACTGTTTCTGTGTCTATAGCTTCAAATGGAAATGATCTGTGTCTGACCAATCCCCTCTGAAAGTGCTTGGGTTGCTTATGCTTTCTCACTTGATGCCTGATTGTTAATGCTGAGGAGGCAGAGTCAGAGGGCAGAACAAACACCTAGCTTTGGGAGTGTCACCAACCTGGGGGAGGGGTTACTGTCCCTTGTGATGTCACAAAGGGAAAATCTCCAAACGGCCTGTTTGAGCAGACATTTTCTAAAAAATGTGGTGCAGGAAAAGACGGAGAGGATGGACATTACTGATAATTGTTTTTTTTGTTTTGTAGACAGACTAGGGACACATATTAGTGTTAGAAAGTGATGGTAAAATGTATTTTGCATAACATTCAAAACCTTTAACCTTTACAGTGTTACTGCATCTAGAAAAAAGAAGGTTGAGTTGAGCACTGAGAAAATGTTAAAGTTGCAGTCATTAAACCAGAACCAAGAGTTTCTGTGAACCAATGTAAAACAGAGAGGAACTGCAGGGTCGGATTATAACTGTCTCTGAGTTCTCAAAAGAGATAATCAGAGAATAAACCATTTCACAGCCAACAAAGTAGCTTGACCCATTGTTCAATTCTAAATATTGATTATTTTGCAGCTTTAACCTTAGAGGTTGAGAGTAGAAAGAGGCCCATCGATGTTTTAACATCTTTTTTTGTGTGGTTATTTTGGACATCAGGCAAGAAATAACTTTTTTTTAGATGACGCTAGCAAATTAACAAAGCAAACATTTTGCTTCTGAAAGCCTGACGATTTCATTTGAAAGATGTAGAAACGATGACTGGAATTAGATTTTTGTCTCGATTGTCCCGATTACAACAATCTGTCAGACCTCGAAACGGCCGACTGCTTCCAAATCCTCACGAGGAGCGAGATTAATGATGAACTAGGGGCGCCATTCTTCAAACGTCACAGCTCGGTCTGAAGCTTGCTGATGACCTTAGATCATCTCTAGTCTTTGTGGAGAGCTCAGGGGAGAAGTTGGAGAATACAAATACCGCTCCTTCTGTTTGCCTCTACCTCATGGATTTGCCACAGAGCTGACTTAAAAGACCTCTGTTGTATTCTCAGCTGCTTTTATTCATTTAGAAGTCAATTTTAGTGTCTGATTTAAAGGGCCTGCTCCATTTGTTTCAGCTAATAAAGTCAGCAGCTTCATAGGGGTAAAACATGTTCATTACCTCTCAAAGTTCAGCGGGTTTTTATCTGTCCTGTTAAGAGAGTTTTAAGTGCCTTGTTAAGTTGCCCATTAATTCAGACCATATTGATCTCACACGGCCCGCAGAATGGCTGGCCAAATATCACATTTTTGAAAAACTTCCTCCCTGACTCTTTAAAATGCTTACATGCTAATTATTTTTGAAATGTAGGACCTTCTACACACCCTTCTAGCCATTAGTGATCAATACTCTGATATTTCTCTGCAAGTGGTCATTATTTGTGTCACTGCTTCAATTACTGCATGGTGGGTATTGATGCAAAGCTCTTGCTTGTCTCCGGGGATTTTCATTGTGTTAGTTAAACTTGTGACGGAAGATTTAGCCCTGATTCTCTGCTAATTGTACGATTTTTCATCATCTGCTCGCCTCCTTCTTCTATTCTCGCTCCCTTTACAATAATCTATCAGTCAATACTTTGCACAAACACTGTTTGATCTCATCATTTACTGATTTTCCCTGCCAATCGCACTTCCTCGCTTCAACCGTTGATGTCCACTTGCTTACTTTTGACACCCGCGGCGCTTTAACAATCCCAGTGGCTGACTATTCCAGAGTGAGAACTGTGTGCGAGGCAAAACTTTTTTTCTGTAGCACCTATGACAAGCCAGAAGAGATCAATGCCGGAAAAAAAAAAAAAAAACTGTCAGGATTCACAAATTTTCTCCCCTTCTCCATCACAAGCAAGTTTCAGACAGCATTACAACCGCTGTAACTTTCTCCATCTTCCCACTCATTCCTACAGATAAAAGTTTCTCTCTTTTCCTCGTCTCCCCCTCTTCTCCCTGTTCACTTGTCACATCTTCAGCCTGCCATAAATATAGACACTGCTTTGGTATTTTGTAATGCTATTTGCATTCAGCCATATCTCTCCGTTCCTTGCCTGTCGGGCAACATAGTCAATTATATGTATGCCTGCAAGCACTGCTTCATGCCTCCTTCACACTCAGTGATGTGGAGATAAATATAGAGTCGGATAAACAAAAATATAAACTTGAGCCCCTTGCTCAACTTGTATGTAATAGTAAAAGAGTGACATGTATACTGTCAAGATATTGAATGGTTAAATCTTTTCAGTGGATTTATTTTGTGTTTTAAGCCTCGAACGAAACTTTACCACCGCTGCTCTACATTTTGCCACTCTCTTAACTTTACCCATGCAGCCAAGCCTAAAGCTATTTCCATTTTCCTTTAACAAACTGACGGCTGTATTTCCCTGTTAAGTCTCAAAGTTGGTGTATGCACAACAAGGGTCCAAAATGAACTTTTTGACTCACTGGCCAAGGTGGTGAGTAGATGAAAAAATTCACCAGCCAAGCATAATTTATACCGTCCAAAATAATAAATTGTGTTTTAGTTTCACATACACATTTGTTACAGTGCATTTAATGAGTTAATACGGTAAGATTTAGGCCTTAGATTGGATCATTTTATCAGATCAAGGAAATTGAGACCTGACCGCCCCTGCATTCCAACATCAAAACTCAAAACAAAAATCCAATGTGTGAAAAATACATTTGACCTAGTCCTAAAAAAAAACAAGCATTTCTCTCAATATGCCTTTGACAATGTTGAACACATAAGCACACTGTTCATTATTGGACATGTGTGCACCACTGACTGCTGCTGCGGCATGAGTTGGAAGTGAAAAGTGGAGTTTGCCTTCAGTGTGCACTATATCCGCCTGAGCTTATAACGCAGCGCTGTTTGACAGAGTCTGTGTGGAGAAGTTTACACAAAACAGCAGGCAGACCGTTTGACCAGATCAAACGTGTTCTGTTGTTATCTAAAATGCTAACGTTAGCTGTAGACGAACTATAAGTCACAAGTTAGGTCCAAGTTAAAAGACAAATTGTCACTATTCTTGTACAAGTATTTGAATAATGTAGTGAAATGATACAAAAGGTCAAACTCCCTTCATTTGAACTAGCTGCGACCTGTATCACAGTAGTAATCATTTCTTCTCTTTTACCAGGATTTAAAATTCCAACACCATGGGTGACATCATAGGAAAATGGCCACCCCATGCTTTTTCTTTATTAGCCTATATAATTCTTCATGGTGCTGCAGATTATTTTTGTCATATTTTCCTCTCTACACTCAAAGGGCGAAAATGAGCCTCAGTCAGACCAGGGAGAAGCTGCAAACAAACACTTTAACACTTAAGTAGCAGGCTTTATTTTAAACATATACACATGTTAATGCTTCCCATGTGGACTGAGTCAAATACTTAATGGCAACATAATGCTTCCTACATAACCTTATATATTACTTTTGATTTCCCTATTGGGTTTCTGAAAAGCAATGTTGTAATACATGCAGACCAGAACAAGAGGATAAAGAAAATGATTTTCAACAGTGTGTGGTCTTATATTGGTTTTATCCTGCTTTCATTAACATGAACCAAACGAAAGAAAAAAATACATTATTAAGACCCGCTGGAGTCTGTTAAAGTGTAAGCAGAATATCATGTGCAAAAATAAGACAATGGTGTGTAAACTTACATGTGCTTCTGTGTATTGCATCGAGCGTTTGAGCACTAGTCACAGTACAAAGTTTGGAATCATACACAAAATCTAAATCCCCATTATTCAAGCTGCAACTTCTTGTTACGTAAAACCTGACATACACATAGATAATGTTTTACACAGGCCAAAAATTGCCCCCAGCTTGATGTACCTTGGGTTTATACTGTATCCGTAACAGCTGGAAAGTCAATGGGTGAAAGAAGACCAGAGTAATGTTATATCGCTGGTGTTGGATAAAAGAGAGGGAGGGAGCTAGGACTCAAAGAAAGTACAGGGCTTAGAGTTATATAAAACAAAATCCTGAGCCTGTAATGTTTTTGTTGTGTGGTGAGGGTGGGTGTTTCAGAGACTGCAGAACAGACTGTTTTCTGTCATGACAGTGCCTATTTAATCAACACTATCTCTGCGGATAATAAACATTTCACTGTGATTATTAGCTTCATAAGGGAGGTACCAAGACACTTTTCTGTTTACTGTCTACAACACAAACTAAGTTGTCCCGCTATTGAACTGTACTCTGTAAAAAAAATTAAAAAAAAGTATAGAACATAAATAAAAGTAAAGCAACCAGCTGCAAAACCTTTTTGAGTTGAACTGAATTTTAAAATCAGGTTCTCTTAACTAAAAAAAAAAAGTGCAGTTGATGTATGTTTTTAATAATCACACATTTTACACATGAAATGTATAAATGTACGCTTTTCCAACTTAAGTATATGAACAGATCTTATTTGTAATGTTAAATGAAGACATCACTTTGAGTAAACTTCTTAAACCAAGTTGACACAGCATTGTAGAGTTAACTCAAAAAGACCTTGTTTTACTTACTTGTTTAAGTTTTCTCAACTTTTTTTTTTTTTTTTTTTTACAGTGTAGTGTGATTGATCACTGAGTTTGAATAAGCACAATTTTTCCACCTGTACAGAAAGTGTGGGCTGTAGAGACATAGTGACATGAGGAGAGACAGGCTTGATCATTTTGCCTTTTCTGTGATGTCAAATGACTCAAATACCCAAGAAAGAAAAAAGGTATATGTCAGAATTTTTTTTAATACAATACAAAAAAGCAGTAAAGCTGCAAGATCATTCTTTGTGTGTGCTGAGAAGTACAGATAGGAACATGTCTCACATTGTTTGTTTCAAACAAGAAGACGTGTGAGTGTAAGGCAGATAAACATGAAAAACTAACCTTGCTTGAATTGACAGTTAGACATCATTAGAACATATTCATATATTCATTTTCACACTAGAGATTTTTTCATGGGTAAAATTACATTTTTGAAACAGAAAGTCCAAGCCCCTGCTCCTCTGTCTCGTCCCTTTTGTGCCCCTTTCCTGATTAATCTGGGGGCAGCGGTGCCGGCTGGCAGCCAAGGCTCCTGCCTGAAACCCCTTCCTACCTCAGGGAGAAACCTCTGTCCTTTAAAGCACTGAGAAGAACAATGACCTGTCCAAAGTGATTGATCTCCCTGAACTGGCAGCTGGACGACATATTTCCATTTCTTCCTCTCCTCTGCAGCAGAATGTGCATGGAGACCTGTGAAGGTCAGGCTGGCAGGCATCATTCACAAACGTGTGTTTGCTGAATTTGTAGCATTAGTTGGACCAATAGACTGTAAATATTAATTTACTAAGCCTGAGTGACGTCAGCCATCTGTTACGGCAAAGGGGTTCCAAGGGCTCATTGGCAGCCGCCGCCATGTTGGAAATGCTGCCTAAGCCTAACCCGCAATTCACACTGGATTCACACCGTGCGCGCCGCGGTCCGTCAGCGCCACGGTTTTGCTCTGTCGGACGGCTCGCGCCCATCCACACTGAATCCGTTTCTGGGACGTCAGCGCAGCGGAGCGCAGCGGAGCGCAGCGGAGCGCAGCGGAGCGCACCCATGACACATCACAGGAGAACTACAAGATCCCGCGGGAATAAAGAGAAAAACGCGCAAACAACATGTTGCTTTGTCTTTCTGAGGATAAAGTGATGAAAAATATGATCGCGAGTCCATATATTGTGTTTTATTTTGAAATTGACCGGATGCTCTGTGCGTTTCCTTGTCTGACTTCCTGTCCGGGCTGTCATATTCTGTCCAGCTTGACGCGAACTTGCAGCGTACTCCGGCGAAAATAGACTCGCTGCGTATTTGAAACGGAGCAGAGCGCAGTGCCGCGCCCTGTGTGAACACAATGATTGACTAGAGTGGAGGCTAAGTACAACGTAGTGCATGGCACTGACGGACCGCGCACGGAGTATGTGTGAATTGGGGGTAAGCCTAACTCTCAGTCAACCGAAGCAGAGGTGGGTTTAAAGCCTCTTGACCAAACATTACACTGCGCCCACCTGTCAATCATGTCAGCTTCGCACCTAACTATGGATAACATATATCGTTTTCAAAATCAAAGCAGAGCCGTTTAGAACTAATTCACCCCCATACAGTGTGTGCCAGTGATGACAATAACTGATCAGACCTATTTCTTTTTTTTTTGTACCAGGCTGTAAACATGATTTTACTAATTCTTTCATGAATGGAAGGTTGCGGCTTGGTTGGACCCCAGAATTTGATGAATGTAGAAGTTGATAATAACATAATCACTGTGGTTATTGACCAGTGAATGCTATATGAATAAATATACAATCAAAACGAGTATTCTGATTGGACAAGGGGCATTCCATGAGTGCATATGAATAGAACAACATCACTGGGACTATTTACTCTACGTATCACTCCGCCTCAGAAGACAATTTAAAAAAGATTTTCATCAATGTGATACATCAGCATCTTAAATCACACACTGCTCTGTCTTGTGGCCTTGTGTCTACGACGATGTCACGGCTGTGCTGATAATCCGAAATACATCACTCCTTCTAAATTTCACATGTACAGTAGTTTTCAAGCAAATTGAAGAGGGAGTAAATCAGGAAAAGTATACGGTGAAATGATAAGTGAATTAAAGTATATGACAAACTCTGCATACAAGGGGAATAAGTAAAGGAATTAACTTTTTTATTTTCTATTATACCACACTGACTCATCGTTTTATTTATTTTGAATTTTAATTCCACAATTATGTCTTATTTAATTTACTGATGAATGTTTTTGACGGCGGAGTGTAGGTGAAAACTGTTGAGTTCATATTAGAGGTAGTTATGGTAGCTTTTTAAGATGTGTTGCTCCATTCACTTTTTATTGAACCGTCTCCTGAGTGAACACTTCCTTCATTAAATGGCATCCATCAGCCTTTTTCATCAGGAGGAAAAACCTCCCCAGTGCAGTTTGCCACAGGGCTTTCCTCGCTGTGTGTCTGTCGGGCTCCTCATTAGGCCTGCAGAAAACACCCCAACACACACACACACACACACACACACACACACACACGGTTGATTCTCCGTGAAAAGTTTGTATTCATGAAAAGTTGATTGTATACATAACGAATGTTAAATCAAAAGCCTTGCTCTAAAGGTGAATATTTCAGTTGAGAAACTGTTGGGGAAATGCCATCAACTTTTGATTTCCTTCTGTTGAAAAAGTGCAGCAGCTGCCTGCAGCATTTCAACCTCTTTTAGAAGAAAATTGGCATTGATGCATGACAGTTCCTCGGTACAAATGATTGATGCCGCACATTGGAAGGACTAAATTGCCGCAATTTGTTTAGATCCTTGGCACAGAATATTTTGCATTAATAAAACATTATCAATCATTAGCATGAACGTGTGTGTGTGTGTGTGTGTGTGCGTGTGTGTGAGGGCCTGTGTGCAAATTAGTCTCCCGTTTTAGCCCGAGATGTGCTTCTCATAAAAACGAAAACACATATGTCTTGTCATCTGCAATCCGCCCCAGTCGAGAAATTCAAATAAAGCAAATAAAACGTGTTAAGTGTGCTTGAGGTGCCGTGCTTGTCATGTGTCTGTAAGAATTTGACAGCATATTACACCATTTTTAACCACTTCTTTCCTGGAGTACAGACTATCGTCTTTCACTACATACAGTGCAGCACTGCTTCTCTGTGATTACACTGTGAAGGGATGAGGTGTGCAAATATGATTTTAAAAAGACTGCCAATAAATGAAATGATCCTTTGATGCCCTCTGTAGAGATTCCACTTATACAATAGCTCATATGTGTTCAGACTCCGATGGCAACACACAGCAACATGGATGATTCAAAGGGAAATCACACGATAATTGTTCTCCTCGTGAAAAGAATAAGCACTCAGTGGGGAAACCTCTTCCTCCCAATTATGCCCAAAAACGATCAGTCACATAATCTACCACATGGCCCCTTAATCAGGCCTCCACGGCCAACACAGCATTGCCACATTCAACAGAACATATGTTTTCACAACACTAATACTACCTCATCTACCACATGGCTCTTAATGGCCCCTAAGACTCAATCATGTGGACAGATGAGCAGCGAGAGACAGGATCAAAGAGTGTGTACAAAACATAGAAATGACATTGAAAGTAGTCAGAAAAATATATATATATGTTTCCTCTAAAGGAGCAACATTTAACACAACCATTGACAGTAGTGAGAACATCTCTCTCACTGTTTCACTGCATATCATTGAATTGTCTCAACAGCTGTTTAGTAAATCGAAGGGAAATTCACTGAACAATCCATGTTGGCATTGTCCTCTCAGTAGACTAACAAACAAACAAACAAACAAAAACCACATATGTTGCAAAGTTCCCTCCAGAATCCTAAGGTCACATTACCCTTGACTTCTTAATCAGGGGAATGTCTTGCCAAATCTGATGACATTCCCTTGAGGTAATGCTGACATATTGTTCTCACTAATAGCCAGAGAAAACTTTCTTCAGTGCATCGTATCACAATGAGGGTGACCTTTTGGGTCAAATTATTATCATACAGTATGATATTATAATTATTTTATCCTTTCAGGCATTTTACCTGAAACTCTTTAACACCCAGTGTATGAATGCTTGAGTTATGGCCAGTTTCTGATTGGTTGCAGTAACGTTTGACCTGCTGAAATGTAATCCGTTCACCCTTGAGCCCAAGTGAAGGTCTGTGTCATAACTGAACATATTCCTTCCAGGCATTCTTTTCGATATCTTGTTCATAAGAATGGATGGTAAACATATAAACCTTGGCCGTTGTGAGGCCTAAAAAAGTAGAACATGGTTAAAGCAGAAATAAAAGTCATGAGGAGAGAAAAGTATCGCTATCCTTGACCCCATCGCCATTTTGTCTTTTTTTTCCCACTTCAATATAGAGGACTGAGTGTGGTTAAAATAATTAGTCTCTGCAGACATGAGAGAGAAAAAACATGAACAGAAAGAGAAGGACAGGAATGGAGAGCATTGCTGGGTCTGTCCTGTGCCAATCCTTTTTTCTTAATTCCCAGAAAAGCGCAGGCATCATTTTGTTCCGTCCACCTCCTGTGATATTTAGCTCTGTTTGCTTTTAGCTTAGCAGCTGTATTAATAACAATAACCACGAATAGATGGGGTAAATGGAAATATGAGATTTAATCTATCAATAAACATAAACATTAATAGTACAGCACATGTGCCTGGTTTTAACAACTCTCTATGAAATATTCTACATGATTATGGGTGGAGGTAGCTCAGTCTGCAGGGACTTGGGTTGGGAACTGGAGGGTTACCCGGTGCAGTACAGGATATGGAAGTTGGTCTGGTTGCTGGAGAGATGCCAGGTCACTTCCTGAGTAACTGCCGAGGTGCCCTTGAGCAAGGCACCGAACCACCAACTGCTCTGGCAGCGCTCCCTGCGTAGCAGTGTAGCAGCCCCACTCTGACATTTCTCCATGTCGATAGGTCCTGTTTGTGCATGTATTTCGGGCCAATGTGTGAGAATGTCTCTCAATAACAGATTGTAAACCAGAATTCCGCTCAGGGATTAATAAAGCATGTTACATTAAATCAAATTAAATTAAAAATAAATAAAAAGGGGTGTTGTGATATTGATTCCAAACTATGAAAGAGGGCTCCCCCTCTTTCATAGTCTCTCTATCTCTCAATTCCTCATTGAAATGAAAAGCGGAGACTGGAGATTGTCAGTATTTTTTCTCTCTCCAGCTCTGCCTGTTTGTCCCAAGTCTGCTGGAGTTGGCAGTGACAAGTTTAATATCCGAAAAATGTGCTCCTACATTCCCCAAGTCACTGGTGAGGCACCGTTTAGCTTTATCCATGAAACCTGACAGTTTAACAGAAGTTAAGCTGACCACTTATACATTTTATACACTTATACAATTTTTCTGTTTGGCTATGTGAACAAATCAAATGAATCATTTACTTATGTTCCCATTAAAATGTAATGATAAAGCTCATTTGTGGCTTGTGTTTTGCTCAAAAGCTGAAATTACCCCCAAATCATATTTTATGTTTTAAAGATTTTGTGTAAAATCTAACATGTCGCCATTTGTATTCTTAAATGTGCAATATGTAAGACATTTACTGAATAAAATCCTAAAATGACCTCATCATATCATCAGACATTTGGGAAACATGCTTTGTTGAAGTGCTGGCTTCTCTCTCAACAATACAGCAGCCAAGGTTTAAGTCCGGCCCAGAATGGTCTGTATTTGTTTCGACCATAGAGGTTGATGGTTTTAAGGCACCCCCTTAGGGCTGTTTTCGAGGCCCCTTGATTTGCCAAACAGCAAACTAACGACCACAAATGAGGTAAAACTAGTAAAATAAATTGAGATGCTTTTGAAAAATGGAAAGAGATTAGAACACCGAGAAATGATTTTAGGACGGAGGCAGAGCTGGTTAACCTCAGCGACGTGGCAACCTGCGTTCACATCCACACGAGGGAGGAGGGGATGGGGGAGACATCACTCTTCAGTCGTTTGAATTTTGGACCGCAGTACCCATTTTGAACACTAGGTGTCAGAGTTACATACTGCTCCTTTAAGTTTTTTCGACAATGCGTTACTGCTTAATACATGTGTTAACAGAAAAACAAATCCAATTGCAGCCTTTACTTTGAAACCAACAATGTCAACAATGCAGGAAGCTTAAAAATGTTCAGTTGCAAAAAAAAAGTCTGAAACATATCTTCAAGAAATAATCTTCGAGTTTGACTGTGAACATAATTTAAAATGAGCTTGTAACTGCAATCTGAGCTGTTAAAGACTCCTAAGTGTAAATAGCAATGATTGCATTTTAAATCTCATCCAGCTTGCTGTCTGCGTAAAGAGCAGAATCCTCCCTCCCATCATGCTCCATGTATACAGGGACTGCTGCTGTCTGCCATTTGGAAGTCTCTCTGGTTCTTATGCTTCACACATGCAAATGAAATAGGAAGTATGACATTTAACTAAGCGCCATGCCTTCGCCTTTGACATCCTCCTCCCCAAATCTCTCACTTTCTGTCTTATCCTGAATAGTGATGCAAGTCCTCAGCATGTAGGCTTGGGGGGGGGGGGGGGGGGGGGGGCATATCCATCAGTCTGGTCCAAGTGGAAGAGTGCTGGTCATGTTAGGCGCGTTTGTAATGGTGCTTCTGGTGGCAAATCGCAAAGACTCATGCTGTCTCATTGAGTTCAGGGGGGCTTTTAGAGGAACCCTCCTGAGCTGAAAGCCTTCTGCAAAATGTGTGCTCAAGTCACAGAGGATTGAACAAAATCTGGAAAGATTAACAGAACATGTTCTCACATCTCACATGAGGTGTTTGTTAGCTTTTTTTTTTTTTACATAAGTAGATTGTCTTCAAGCAGAAATCCAAAACAGGCGTTACTCAGGAATCTGAGCACTGCTTTTGTAAGGCAATCTTACTGCAGCATATGAAACATGTACAAGCTGTGTAATACAGCCTTGTGTTGTGTTGAGTGTGAAGCTTCCAACTGTCCTATCAACCCCCAGAGAGGCCTTTCCTCATTGCAGCACTCATTCCACTTCCAACAAACCAGTGCCTCCATCCACTTCAAGGTATTTAAGATAAGGCCCCGGCTGGAGATGGAGAGAGAGGGAGAGAGAACATTTTTCTTTTGTTATCAACCATTGCCCGCAGCTGCATGGGATTTCCCATGAGGCGGGGAGTGCAAACAGACCTTATGGGGGAAGCTGAGTGAACGAACCCTCCTGCAGAAACAGTAGCACTCCGGTATCATGGGACTTCAAACAAAACCTGTCGGGCCAGTGCTCGCCCATCGGCCCTGCAGAGAGCTTAATTCAATCAGTAACATGTGGAGCTTCCTCCCCTTTCACAGCTCAATAGTGTTGCATTCAGAATGTAAGATTGCCATCCACACATTACCTCCCCTTGGAGCTCATCAGAGCTTAAATCAAATCAACCAGATGAACACAATCCCTGGTTATTTTCAGGTTTAAGTACTGATGCATTTAATAGCTTCACATTCTTTCCAAATAGGATCACATGTTTCTCAGTCTTCCTCTACCGTGTTCCTGTGTGTCCTTGACATATTGAAAACAAAGGCTGCAGTTAACACCTTGTCAGCAGTAAAGGATTCCTTCTAATCTATTTGATCTGATTGAAGTGATCCATAACATGCTGCAGCTGCCGCTTACAGCTGTCACTCCTCAAAATGCATTTACAGCATGTGATTGTCAGATTCTTGGTGAAGGGATACATTTCAAAGAGGAGGCCAACAGCCATGTTTAATCTGGTCGTTTTCCCCGGTGCCAAGTTTTGGTGCAGCCCTGTGGCAGGAGAAATACCAGGCTGCCATGTTTTTTTTTTCATTCTTTTTCTTCTCAGAACTCCTGACAAATTGAAATTGTGGGAGATTTAGCCTCTCCTCCATCCTCCACATACACATGCACACACAAAACAAGGATTTTATCATTAACACCTTTATGTTTTAACATCTTTGTAAAAATAACTGAGGGGGCTGTTAAAAATTCCAAGGGAGTGATTTCTTTTTCTCATAAGATAAATAAACTTGGCCTACCTTCGCATTAGCCCAGAGACGAGGGAAATAGGGTTGTTAAGGTTGGCTGAAGGACCCCCTAAAATCAGCCGTCAACTTGGCTGTGACGCACCGCCCAGCTCCTCTGCTCACACAGCTCACAGTCTGTAAAACATAAACTCCTCTCCCTGAGTTTATTCACGAAACATTCTATCACCGTTTTTTTTAAATATTAAGTATTAATAATGAGGGACAAAAGCTCTTATAAAGTGGCGCTGCCAGCCTGGTTGGTTCCTCGTGCACACCATGAAGTGGTTCACAGCGTGAGAGGGAGAGACGAGCGAGAGTGAGAGTGCAGTTACGCACAGAGGTGGAGGGACAAAAAAACAAGAACTTGAATTGATCGTGTCCTCGACTGTAACTTAGACCAGCGCTGTCCAAACCGCTCAGACGTGCGTTTAGTGCCAGAGGACCACTGGCTTCTCTTGGCAGACTTCTGATGAATCACTGTTTGGCTGTGATGTGACCGTTAGCCTCATCTGATTTGTTAATTCTAAAAAAAAAAAAAATACTAAGGGATGCCAACTTCAACAGACTGCAACAGGAAAAGTAGAAACATGTTTTGGCCAACTCCATATCATTGCTAAAGTGAATGAAGGGACCCTTTAGAGTTTAGTTTTTTTAAAATCAAAAATCATTGTAAGTGCCTTTAAAGTGGTCTATCTGAAGATATCAGCAATTTTGTTTTGACCAATATTTGTATCAAGAATTCCTTTTTTTTCCAGAAAAGTCTTCATTAGCGTTAACTGTCACACATCGTCCACTTGAGTCGACTACACACAGATGAACCTGTTTCACTTGTTCTAATATAAATGTTTGAAGTATTTTTCCGTCAGACTTCTCTGTCACTTTGAGATACGTATTTAATTATGGCACACAGATAATGTCCCAAACTGCTGCGCTGTGTGGTGATTAAATAATGACTTGATAATCCGACATAATCAATGTAAAGTCAGTTTAATGAAAAGTGCCCTGCGGTGTATTCGGCTTTATTGGCTGTCAGAAAAGAAAGTTAGAGGTGACTTCATGTAATATTCTTAACTTTGCTGGCAAACAGCCTCCGACCAAGCTTATATGATTGTTTAGACTAAAGTTTACCCTGTACACACTCAAACATCAAGCGTTCGATTGCTAAATCATTGACTGTTCCATTTTGAGGAAGGTCATACCCAGCAATAATGAGCTCTTGGAACAGCACCCTCTTAAAAACATAAAACAAATGAAATCGACAGTGTTACTTTAAAGCTTCACCAAACAAATATCTTTTTTTACCATATTGCAAAATGAGGAGTAACATTTTAAGATTTGAGACTTTTTTGAAAAGTAATAGATGTTTTACTCCTTAATGCTTCATGTTAAGTTTCTAACCATGACAGAGATTTATAAAATGTCTGTGCAATTCTGTACTATTCAATGCTTCTTTACTCACAGTAGGCAGGGGAGGATTTTGCTCTCATGATTATTTTGATACAGATTTCAATCTTGCTGCAGACTTAGGCTACCTGGAGTTTTTAACTGGGTAGAAAAGTGCTGGCTATGCGCTCGGCAGTGCTTGCTTGAAGCGTTTGCGCGCTGAGAAGAAAAGCACCACATCCGTCCTGTCTCTATGACAACAGTCTGTTGACAACGGCTGATTAATGACTGACACTGCTCCGTTTCTTTTTACTGTATTTTATTTTCTTTTAGATATTTTATTTCTTTTTTATTTTATTTATCAGACACAGAGCAAAGATATAGTAGAGAATTAGGGCCACTAAAAAAAATTCTTTAGGCTCTGACTTTTTTTTTAAAGAATCTGACTTTAATCTCAGAATTCTGAGAACTGAGAAATTCTGATCACTGCGTTTTTTCTCCGCCAGCCGCTTTCTGCTGTAAACACTCTCTCCTTATAGAAAACAATAGAAGATGACGGCTTTCCGAAACAAAAGGTTAGGTGGACACAGAACCTTAAGCTTTCTTGTAATTGTTTAAATAAAGAAAGAAAACTGGAGGATTATGATGTCATGGTTAGAAATTCAATTGCTTATTTTAAATTTTAATAAAAGTTGCACGTAAAGAAATTTGACCGCGGTGCTGCCATGGTGAACATAATAAGTAGAATCAGTATCTTACAGAGAGTATTGTTCTAAAAAGTCCTTCAGGTAAGTTGCAGAGACAGCAGCTTGGTGTCAGTGGGGAGCGGATGACTTTGGTGACTGGCAGAAGTCCCCACCAGTCTCCCAGTGGGACACGAGACAATTTACATAACTAACATCTTGATTTGCGGTAAAGTGAAATTAGGGACTGCGCTATGTTCAATTAACTCCACAGATCTTCCTGTAATTAAAACTCAGTGGTCCCCCACTGTTCAATAACTCAGCACCAGGAGAGACAGAGAAGGAAAGGAGGGGAGCGAAAATGTGAGAGCGGTAGATAGAGAGAAGGAAGGAAAGATAGAAAAAAAAAGTGGAAAGATAAACTGCTGCTTCATCATGTTTTCATCAGATATGACCTTGGCTGTCATAATGGTGGGGCTGAAGATATAACTGGAGAAGAGCCACAGTATCCATAAGTTGAAAGTTAATGCGAGGAGCATCACTGCGTGGCCCCTTTACGGCGCCCTTGCCAGCTGTTGTGTCGAGATCATTGGCTGCATTGCCTGGCCCCTAATGAGATGTTTCTCCTTAAATTGATTACACAGGGGACAGATTATGTTGGACTGTATGATGCTAAGTACTGTTGCTTTAAGGTTAACCATTTACAATTCAATCACAAATCTCTTTATTTACTGTAAATCCAGCATTTAAGAGAATCTCCCACCAAACCCTGTGTCTTTAGTTGTTTCTTCTCCCTCTGGAAGGATTAAACAAGAAACGAGTGCATTTATTCTCTAATAATCACCTCTGTGATTTCAGCCTTTCAAAGAGGAAATGCATCAGACCTAATTTCCTTTCCTTGTTGCTAATCAGATCCCTGAACTTGTGAATTGGCCCAAACTATTTGGATTAAATAACTGCTGGAGAGTCTTCAAACATAACCACTGTGCACAACTAATCCTAAATGGGTGTTATATGATGGCTAATTGTGTACCAGGGGCACAGGTGAAACCTTTTAACACATGAATGTAGACCAAAACTAAAAAGGCTTTTGTCACCCTCTCTCTAATGTCTGCGGATGGGGCATTGAGGAAACACTGGTTGTAAACATTAAGCTGCATTATTCAGTGTTTTTACACGTTTTTTATCAGAGGGTTGACCTGTTGGTTTGCAATTTCTATAAACAGATATCTGAAAAGAAGAACTTAGAATAGGCAGTCGAGCAATAGGAGTATTTAAATTCTCCATTTGTAATTTAAGTAGAGTATGGAATCTGTCCATGTGGGGAATGATAGAGTGGCAAGCAATAGGTGATATGTAGCTAATCTCAGGACCAATCATCTTACACCAAATAAGCCTCTAGTTTTTATGAAAACAAATATGCATAGAAGTACAGCCAACTATACAGACCAAATAGTTTAATGTTCAAAAATATTTTGAACATTAAAGGTAACATGTTATCCTCCTTTTCAACAAGTTTAAAGAGCCCATATTCTGCCCTTTTAGGGGTTCGTATATTTAATCTATGTACCTACTTTTGTACGTTCACAATAGCTAAAAAAGTCTGAAAAAAGTGTCTGTTTTCATGTACTGCTCCTCCTTGCTCCCTCTCCGCTCTGAGTCCGTCAGCTACACTCTGCTGAGCCCACACTGTTAGACCCCACGTGGGCCAAATCTGCTCTGATTGGTCTGCCGATCCACTCTGTCGTTATTGGTCAATTGCTCAGCACGCGTCTCGGAAATGTCCCGCCTCTTTTACCATATTGGGAATGCAGCCACTGGCTCCAATAGCATAAACATTAGCACCTTAGCACTACTGTGCTACCGCAGGCTATGGCATATCGTGGGCGTGCTACAGAAGTTAATGAGCGTGCAACATGAGCTGCAGGGCTTGCCACAATGAGCCAATGGGCTTAGATCAGTGAACTCACACTGACAATGACTGACACATTTTTATCGAGGGGGGCTAGAACCGAGCGTTACATGCAGCTAATGCTGCAGCTAACAGGAGGACGTAGGAGAAGCTGCGTTTCCACAGACTTTTTTGCACATAGATGTGCCTAAACATGCACAGGACACTTGGAAAACACACTAAAGAGCATATAAAACCAGAAAAAGTATAATATGGGACCTTTAAGTAAGTCTCAGAGATCTGCCAAACATGCCTGTGAAGTTTCTTATTATAAATCCACTCTGATCCTGTATTTGATCATGTCTATAAACCCCTCTATTTCAGCCCTGCTCAGAACAGGCTGTTTCTGTGTCTGTACCTTTAAATATGTAAATGAGCTGTGTCTGACCACGCCCCTATCTGGAAGGGGATGTGGCATGGGCTTTCTCAATCCATGCCCAATTGTGAGAAGGCGGACTCAGACGGCCAAACAAACACCTTACTGTGGGATTGTCACCCACCTGGGGGAGGGGTTAATACCCTTTGTGATGTCGCAAAGGGAACATCTCTGAAAGGCCTGTTTGAGCACACATTTTCTGAAAAGTGGAGCAGGCAAAAGACGGAGAGGATGGAGATTTTTCATAATTGGGGGGTTTGTAGACAGACTAGGAACACGTATTAGTGATAGAAAACAACGGTAAACTGCATTTTGCATTATATGTGACCTTTAAAACACTGAAGGAATCCTTTCCCCAAAACAAGCTGTGCCACCAAATGAAAAGCTAAGCTAATGTAAGCAGCAGCTAAAATGTCAGAGAAACACTGTGGGACCTAATCGAGACAAAAAGGCAACGTCTAATTCACAAAGCAAAAGCAAAGCATGAAATGCACCCCTCGGCGCGCCGCAGAGCAAACTGTGTATTTGTGCGCCGGGGCTGTTGCCACGTATTCAAATGAGCCAAAGTATTTTAGTATTACTTTAGCATTACTATTATTAATATAACCTCTGAACAGTTTTAGCTGCAAACCTCACTAAAAACTTGTGCACACATTTTGTAAACATGTATGGAAGCGGTCTGGGTTGTGACACAGGACAGGTTTTTTTTTGGAAAAAGTCCTCCATTGCCATTCAGCTCATCATCTAACATGTGGACAGAATTGAGAATTGATTTGAGGGCGCATCACAGCTCCGCGCAGCAGACAGAGGAGATGGTGATGGCTGAAGCCTTACAATCAGACACATATAAGAGCAGCCTGCACAGAGCAGAGAAACGTTATGGGTGTGTTTACACTTGAACATTATTAATGTTCTCGTGAATTAGACCTTAGCAGATGAAATCGATGAGAAATATTATGGAGCTACGGGGGCGTAATCCATTCTTAGTGACTTCCCCCCCTGAGTATTAAAGTGGAACTGCGTCAGTCAGCTTAGCTAAGACTAATGCTCCTTTTTTCTGCACAGAATTATTGTTTCCTCACGCAATAGATGACCTGATCATTCCCTTACTGTTTCGCTCTTTAAAGAAGTTGCAGGAAGTAGTCATAATGCATTTTTTTGAACGGAGCCACAGGTCAGATTTAAACCCTGGATGGCCGCCTGCTTGAAGGACTATAGCCTCTGTTGGGTGTGTGCCCATAGGCAACCGACGCCCGAGAAGTATTATTTTAATGGTTGTGTTTCTAAATAAGTAAACAACAATGACTCAGAGTTCTTTATTAACATCTGACTGAAGTCACATATCTTTTTTTTTGTCTTAACCAACATTCAGCACTTTGAGCGGTGCTATAGATTTATGTGGTGTTTCATTCACATCATTCATGTCAGTACAAGGTTATTAGGAATCAGTTAAGTAATATACAAACATAATCTCTTGGAGACAGGGTTGCTTGAACTCTTCCTTCATGGCTAATAAATGATGGGTATCTGATATTTGCATACATTGGAGACTAATCTTAAAAAAAAGACTTGATCCTGCATCTTGTGTGGAGGCATTTTCCAACACTGTTTTCATTATATCTCTAGATGATTGGGGAGCCATCAGAACAAGTTGCTGAGCAGTGCTGCAGTGCGCACTCAGGTCTGCGCTGTGATTCACTGTCAGAGCTTTAAAACATTGTGTCATTATGATTTGCTGCTATTCTAAAACTGCAGTTTAGCTCCCATGCTTTTCCTTTATGCAGGCTATTAATCTTTATTATACGTTTACCTGGAAATTGCAAAGTGACAGAAAGGCGGCTTCTGCGCTTGCCCCCTCTGCCTGTACAGTGCATCCAAAGTGGCTGTTTTATGGGATCAGTTAGAGAATTTTAAGTAAGCTATAATCCCTAAATTGATAAAACTGCCTCCAAATCTACTGCGATGTTTAATTCATGAGCAATAATATGAAGGTTATAAATCTGAATGTAGAAAGAAGAAGAAAAAAGGGCCCAAAACTTTGGCAACATTTATTACGGTCCAACTTTTGGGATCCTTTTGAGTTGATTTTCTTTGCTGATAATTTTCATGTTTCATAAACACTTTAAAAAGTGTGAACTGCACGACCCCTATTAAATACAGTGCGCATTACTTTGCATGGTGAAAGACGTCCACATTCAAATGATGAAAGATTCTTGCATGTCATGAATAAAAAAAGAAAAAGTTTTTGTTTTCACAATTTTATTTTATTTCTTTGGAAATAGTGCAACATAGTGAAGAAGAAGGAAATGATCACGACATGTTCTGATCCTACCTTCACTTTCTGGTCGAAGCTGCTTACATAACATCGTTGGTTTACGATAAAAAGGGGCTGCATACATTACATATGTGTATATATATATATATATATATATATATATATATACATTAAACGCTTCTGTGGAAATGCACTGCCTCTAGGGGGGATCACAAGATAATGTATTGCTGCCTGGCGTGAGCAGTCTGTGCACTTTTGGAACTGATGGAC